>NC_083335.1:111493972-111820333 GCF_963455315.2 Globicephala melas
ATTGCATTGAGCCCACCAGGAAGATCCTTAATTACATCTGCCAAGTCGCTTTTGCCATATAAGATGACATAGTCACAGGCTCCAGGGATTAGGATGTGTATATCTTTTGAGGGACGGGGCATTATTCAGCCCAGCACAGAGGTGTGACCGTGGACATGATGATGAGGTATTCTAAAGAGCAGCGCTATGGAATTAGACTGTGGTTTGAATTCCCATTCCAGGTTTCCAAGCTGTATGACTTTCAGTCAGTTTCTTTTTATGGCTAAACCTTTGTTCACCTGCAAAACTGTAACCCCTACTGTGGTAGAGATGACAACTGCCCATCAGAAATTTACACAACTTTTCCAGAGTATGCAGTGGTGGCTGGGAAGCAGCTTTCCAGACAGGAACTACATTTCTCTGTACCACGTGCATCTAGGTGAGGCCCATATGACTACCACTGGACTGTGAATGGAAGTGATATGTGTTACTTCTGGCTGAGGGTGCTTATGAAGAAGGGGTGAATTCTTTATGCTCTCTTCTCCCACCTGCTGGCTCTGTAATGACTCCCAGGTGACCGTGGAAGCCTTGTGATGAAGATGGTAAAGCTTCCACTAGCCTAGGTCCCTCAATGAGTGGAGCCGATTCTCTCCTCCTCTCACTGCCAAAATGGACACCTGTGTGGGCCTGTAATATGAGCCAGAAATAAATTTCTGTTGTGTTAAGCTGCTGAAATTTTAGGTTTAGGTTTATTCATTTCAGCAGCCAGCATTATCTTAAGCAATAATCTACCTTGCAGACTATTATTATCCCCTGGAACTATAAAATGAAATCCTGTGTGTAAACCACATGTGAAGGGACTGAGGGACTCACAGATTAGAGAGTCATGAAGTTTTCTTCCTAGAGCAGTGGTTCTCAAACTGGGAGGTGCATCAGAATCCTGAAGGGCTCCTTAAAACACGGATGCGAGGCCCCATTTCAAGAGTTACTGATTTGGGGTGGGCCTCCTACACCCAGAGCTTATCCTTAGGCTTTTCTCTCTTGCCTGTGTTTTCTGCGTGGCTGTCACCTCCATGAGGGCAGGCACTGGGTCTAACTTCTTGGCAATTCCATCCCAGAACTAGCACAGTATCTGGCAAATAAAAGGCCCCCAACCAGCAGTGGAGGAAGGAAAAAGGAACAAGTTGGCAGTCTGTGGCTCCAAGGGCTGAGTTAGAGCCAATATGCTTCAGTTAAAGGTTTGACGATTTCCTCATTCTTAAATAGCCTTGAGTGGGATTCTTTGTTCCTCCCTGATCCTGTTAAGGTGAGGGGAAAGCTGCCGAGCCGTAGTAGCCTGTGTTGTTGTCTGCCAAGTAGATTTTCTCTTTTGCTGGTATCTCTTTGGAAGAGCTCCTGGGATTGATGAAACATTTTGCATCCCAGAAAGTCTATCCATTCTCCTATCAGGCAAACTTTATTTTGCCTTTACATTCTGGGGGCGTATTCACTTGATCACGCTGGAGAATTTCATTTCAGAGAGCTGTTGCCCATCTGAGAAAGTGTATGGACTATATTTCCTCGCAGTGGAGCTTCCCTGAAGAAGATAAAGTGCCCCATGCAGAGGCTGAGGAGGTAGCCTTCTCCTGGTGTGAGGAAAGGCCTGGGGGGACGGGTGAGCCCTTGGAAGCAGCTATTCAAAAGCAAATGTTAAAAAAATAAAAAGCAAATGTTATCTGGGAAAGAGGGAGATGGGTTGAAAGACACAAATTCTGTGTACTTGGCGATTTTGCCCATGGTGAGCTCTGAATTCTATCTTTCAGTGAAGTAAGAAGTTTGGTATTAGCGATTCCAGAGTCGTTCTGATCTCAGCAGCTTTGAGAGCTGACGGTGGGCCGGGGGTGGGGAAACAGGAGTGTGTGGGGCTGCCAGAGGACCAGGCGGAGGCAGGAGGCTGGTTGCGTTTGGTTTACCCTCCCAGAACTCTGGCAAGACAGGGCAGCCTCTCCCAGATCACTGCCCACTGGGGTCGCCTTCGGAGGCCTGAGCTATATCCAATTTCAATTTCTTGGGTTAATTTATACTCCACTATAAACAAACTTTGTAAAAGCTGAGAACCGGCAAGGATAAAGAAGCTGTTTTTCCATTACAGTCTTTCTTCTGATTGCTTGTGAAATGAGTATTTCGATAACAGAGACCCCACATTTTGCCCTGGGCATCTGGGGGGTGTATGCTGGGGAGGAGGTGAGGGGCAGTTCAGCACGAGCCTGCCTCGTGCTTGGCTCTGTGTTGGGGGCCTTCACTTGTATTGAAGCGGGGGGGAGGGGGAAGTTGCGCCCTCTCCCCCTGCCCCCCAACCCCTGTGACCTGGAGTTTAAATGTAATCCACAGTGTGGTGCAATGTGAGAAAGTGTAAACAGGGCTATGTGGCCAGCCTAGGCCTCTCAAACTCAAGTTCATTGCTGCGTAAATCTCCTTGCTCAGCTGATGTTTCAGTATCAAGCTATTCTCTAATTGAAGTTTTAAATTTTACTTGGAGTATTTGGGGAGATGTGGTGTCTTATGTGGTAATCTTCTGAGAGCTCTATTTTCCCCATTTCAAATTGTTGCTAATGTAGCATATTTGGGCGCCTGTATGATTTTTATTCATTAACCTCATCTGAACCGCTCATCTGAACCGATCCCAGATCATCTCCACTCTTCTGCGTGCTTTGTTTCTGTTTTCTCATTTTCATTCCAAAACTTTCAGAACTGGTTTTCCTGCTCTCGGTTTTGAGTACCGGGCATATGCCAAGGATTTGGTTCATATGTAGGTTCATTTCTTGGTGTCGCCAGTTAGTGTGCACTGATGGAATTGTGGGAGATCTGATTCTCAAAAGCTTTTAACGACTTGATTGCATTTTAATTTCAGATTCTTTCTTCCAGATGTGGTAGTAAAAAGAGAGGTTATGAATAAGCACGTGTGGTTTTTTATGTATGTAAATAAATTTTGGGTTTATGACTGTTGAGAGATTACCTTTCAACTTTCTCTTTTAGTCTCTAGTTAAATGTAGTTTATAAATAGTTGCTATGGATTTTGCACCTTTAGAATATTCAGGTATGAGCTGAGATTTTTTTCAGCTTTACTGAGCTATAATTGACAAGTAAAATGGTAAGATATTTAAAGTGTACATTGTGATGATTTGATATATGTATATGTTGTGGAAGGTTTTCCCCATCTAGTTAATCAACACATCCATCACCTCACATATTTATCTTTTTTGTGTGTGAGAACATTTAAGTTCTATTCTCTTAGCAAATTTCAGTTATACAATAAAGTGTTATAAACTATAATCACCATCCTTTACATTAGATTCTCAGACCTTATTCATCTTACAGCTGAAAGTTTGTACTCCTTTACTAGCCTCTCCCTACTTCCCCTACGCCACTCCCTCCAGCCCCTGGAATCCACTTTTCTGCTGTCTGTTCCTATGAGTTTGACTTTTTCTAGATTCCACTTACAAGTGATAGCATGCAATATTTGTCTTTCTCTGTCTGGCTTATTTCACTTAGCATAATGCCTCAGGGTCCATCCATGTTGTCACGGATGGCAGGATTTCCTTCTTTCTCATGGCTGAATAGTATTCTTCTGTGTGTTTGTGTGTGTGTGTGTGTGTGTGTGTGTGTGTGTGTGTGTGTGTGTAGCACATCTTCTGTTTGATTATGCAGATCACTTTATTTAGCACCTCTGATGTGGAAGGACAGTACTAGGTGTAATGAGGATTTGGAGATGAATAAAGACAACCTTAGGGCGCTGACAATCTAGTGATTATGTGACACCAATCATAATAACACCAACCATATCTAATATTTCTGAGCATTAAAAATGTGCCAGTGTACTAAAAACCATTGAGTTGTAGACTTAAAAATATGTGCCAAGTCTTGTAATAACCTGTAATGGAAAAGAATCTGAAAAAGAATATATCTATATCTATATATCTATATAACTGAATCACTTTGCTGCACCTGAAACTAACACAACATTGTAAGTCAACCATACTTCAATTAAAAAAAATGTACCAAGCATTCCACATACATTTCTCATTTATTTCTTTATATCTTTTTTAAAAGTAGATATAGTTGACATATAACATTATATTAGTTTCAGTTGTACAATATAATGATTTGATATTTGTGTATTTTTCGAAATGATCACCATAATGTCTAGTTAACATTCATCACTACACAGTTATAGAATTTTTTTTCCGTGTAATGAATGTTTAAGGTCTACTGTCTTAGCCACTTTCAAGTATACAATACAATATTATTAATTATAGTCCCCATGTTGTACATTACATCTTCAGGACTTATTAATTTTATAGCTGGGATACCACATCTTCTTTATTCATTCATCCGTTGATGGACACATTGGGGGCTGAGAATATTTTTAATTCTAAACTTTATGTCAGTAACAAATTGTCACAGGAATAGTTTCCTCTAGGGGCAGTGAATGCAGGTTTGAGTTCATATAAAATCTAGAAAGAAGACACAACATTTGAGGGGCAGTGAGTGTCTGTTGTCTCTCTGGCTTGTTACTCCCACCCAACACACCCATCCCCCACTTGCAGATAAAGACCAGTCAAAGTCTGTTTGCAATCCTTTTTCTGGGTCCTTTTCACCTGTTTCTGAGTTTTCTACACCTGAAGCTTGAAGCCAGTCCTGATCCTTCCTGGAGCTTCCTCCCAGGTTCTGCCCCCCTCCCCATGTCGTCTATGATGGTAGGAGTCTGGCCTGTGCCAGTCACTTGGCTAGTGTCTCAGTTAATGCAGGACAGAAGGGCACAGCCCTTTCCCCAAAGGAATATGCTACCAGGAAAATTTTAGTTCACAAGGGCCTAGGCTACTGGAAGGCAGACCCTTATTCTTATGGCCAAGGCCCAAGGAACTGTCAAGATAACCTATCTATTGGGCCCCAACAGTCATGAAGGGGGCCTGGGCTGCTTCTGGCTAAGGGAGAGACTCAGAGCTGGGAGGTATCTAACTCCATTGTAAGACTTCAACGCAAGTGTGAAAGAACTATTATACTTGATGATGGAGATAAACTGGAGGTGATAGAATGTATTTTATACAGTAACTGTGCCCAGTTAGGAGTTTTGAAAATGGTATCAAATTGCCCTAGATATATATATATATTTTAAAAGCATGTTAATTTTTGGCTGACCGAAACATTTCATTAAAAAAGCATGTTCTATGACCTTGATAGTCAAAGGAAGGTCTGTGAACAGCTTCGGCATCCCCTGGGAGCTAGTTAGAAAGCACAGGGTCTCAGGCCCTGCCCTAGCCCTACTGAATCTGAATCTGCAGCTTAATAAATCCCCCAGGCAATTTATATGCACACTAAAGTTTGCATGTTTCCTCTCTCTACCTCCTCCTCCCTTTTGCTTTTTCAAAAATTTTTATTTGAAAATAATCATAGATTTACAGGAAGTTGCCAAGATAGCCTAGAAAGGTCTGATTAGACTCTTCACTCAGTTTCTCCCAGTGGTTACATCTTACATAATTATAATATTATCACTTCTCCACAAGACTGCAAAATCATTATGCTTCCTCACTGAAAGGTACTGCATCTGGTGGCACTCATCTGGGTTTCAGGCCACCGTAGTGCCTTGTTCTACTTGGCAGGATTCTGTAAGTAAAGGAGATGGTGCTGCCAGGTGCAAGGTGGGGCAGCATGGCTCAGAGTGATGTGTGCTGGTGCTGTGCAGTTGTCCCATTGTGGGTTCTATAGTGGGGCTTCAAATGGTCAATGCCAAGAGGGGAGCTATGGGACTGGACATAGGGACAGGGCTGAGGCCAGACACGAGAGCTGGAGAGATGGGAGAGTCAAGCCAAGTCATCAGACCCTAGGTGAGCACAAATGAGGAGAGGTAAGTTTGAATATGAGAGTCAAGGTCTTTAGGACGAACCTGGAATCAGTGTTGATGTGGATGGAGATGGGAGAGAAGGAATTGACAAGGTCATCCCAGTGAATTTGGGTGCACAGTTTTTGGTTTTACAAGGACTCTCCTTTGAAAGCTTAGAAAGATCTCCGTTGGCCTTAAAGGCACGGAACTCTGAACCTGACTGAGTCATTTTATTAAAACAAGGTGAATTTGGGACCAGAGAATCTGTGTTTAATGGGCCAAAGTTGATGGCAGGTTGAATAATCAGGAGAGGACTGAGCTTGACAGAGTCAGGTAGAAACAGAGGCATGAAAACAGGAGGCCACACAACACTGAGGACAAGGCAAGGGAGGTTGGGCTGAAAACCTGAGCCCCAGTTTAGCAGGAGCGGGGCCAAAGGCAGGAGGAAACGCTGCCTGCATCTGGTTCCAGGAAACCCAGAGGCAGAGACGACTGGAAGATGCTAAGTTATAGGGGAACCCGGAAGCAAATGGGCCCAGGCCAGACTTCCTGCCTCACCTTGCATCAGAGGGCTTGCACCCTCAAAGTGCTAGGGGTTGCCCATTTCCCGGGACGGAATAAAGACCCTGTGGGTGCTGAACTTAGAAAGCTAATGTGCACTGGGGATGGCAGCAGTGTCACTTACAGCCACTCCCTGTCTCTCCTCTGGTTTTGAAAGCCACACAGCTTATTGCCTTGCTGCTTAAGTATGGTGGGGAACCAGCAGCAGCAGTAGCAGCTGGGAGCTTGTCGGAAGCGCAGAATCTCTGGCTCCGCCTCAGACCTCATGCAGTAGAAGCTGCATTTTAACACACCCCCACCGTTGTGGTTACTTCTTTGCACTTTAAAGTTAGAGAAATCTTGTAGATTTTTTGATGATGGCCATTCTGACTGGTGTGAGATGATATCTCAATGTAGTTTTGATTTGCATTTCTCTCATGATTAGTGATGTTGAGCATCCTTTCATGTGTTTGTTGGCAATCTGTACATCTTCTTTGGAGAAATGTCTATTTAGGTCTTCTGCCCATTTTTGGATTGGGTTGTTTGTTGTTTTGTTATTGAGCTGCATGAGCTGCTATAAATTTTGGAGATTAACCCTTTGTCAGTTGCTTCATTTGCAAATATTTTCTCCCATTCTGAGGGTTGTCTTTTGGTCTTGTTTATGGTTTCCTTTGCTGTGCAAAAGCTTTGAAGTTTCATTAGGTCCCATTTGTTTATTTTTGTTTTTCTTTCCATTTCTCTAGGAGGTGGGTCAAAAAGGATCTTGCTGTGATTTATGTCATAGAGTGTTCTGCCTGTGTTTTCCTCTAAGAGTTTGATAGTGTCTGGCCTTACATTTAGGTCTGTAATCCATTTTGAGCTTATTTTTGTGTATGGTGTTAGGGAGTATTGCTTTAGCACACATCCTGGAGATCTGAATTCTAAATCCTCTGCCAACAGTCGCCTATTTGTGGAACTCTAAGTGTGTTTCCTGGCTCTCGAGAGTGACTTCGTTTCTTATAAGGCAGTGGTTCTTGACCCTGGCTGACTGTTAGAGTAAGTTGAGGAGCTTCTTAAAATACTGATGCCCAGGCCCCAGTTAGGGTCAACTGGGATGAAATGCTGATTCAGTTGGTCTGGGTGGGGCTCCTCGGGTGATTCTAATGTGCAGCCCATTGGAAACCTGGGAACTGGGGTGAGAGGAAAGAGGAGGCAGCACAGGGCTATCTCTGTGAGAAAGGGACCAAGACCTCGAAGTGGCCACAGTAAAAGGATCCTGCATCTCATGTATCATTACTTCATTCCTTTCGGTTGCTGAGTAGTATTCCATTGAATGGCTACATCACAATTTGTTTACCCATTTTCCTGTTGATGAACATCTAGGTTGTTTTCATTATTTGAACACTACAAATAAAGCTGCTGTGGACACTCACGTACAAGTATCTATATGGATGTATGCGTTCATTTCTTTTGGGTAAATACACAGGAGTGGAATGCCTGGTTTTGTGGCAAGTATACGCTTAACTTTTTAAGAAATGGCGCAGTTAAAAAAAACACCTCATTTTTAGTTGTCAAGTCCATATCTTATGTCAGTAATTCCAGCTTCCTGTTCCTGTGGTCTAGTTGGAAAGAATATTGTTTTAAGAGTCAGAAGTCTGGGGATTGGCCTGAGCAGCTTAGTTCTAGACTTGGATTTTGAAAAAGGGGTCATTTAGCGTCTCAGAGCTTCAGTTCCCTAATCTTTCAGTTGGGGTTAATAATTTCTTTTTTCTTTTCTTTTTTCTTTTTGGCCTCACCATGCAGCTTGTGGGATTTTGGTTCCGCAATGGGGGATCAAACCTGGGCCCTCGGCAATGAGAGCACGGAGTCCTAACCACTGGACTGGCAGGGAATTCCCAATAATTTCTATAACAATAAAAAATTGGAAGTAGTCTCAGAATTCATTAACAGGAGACTGGTCAAGTAAAATACATTCCTAAATTAGAATACTATGTCGCCAGGGGGGTGGGGGAGGGACGGATAGGGAGTTTGAGGTTAGCAGATGCAAACTGGTCTATGTAGAATGGATAAACAACAAAGTCCTACTGTATAGCACAGGGAACTATATTCAATATCCTGTGATAAACCATAATGGAAAAGAATATTAAAAAAAGAATGTATATATGTATAAGTGAGTCACTTTGCTGTACAGCAGAAACTAACACAACATTGTAATTCAACTATACTTCAATAAAAAATAAATTTAAAAAAGAATACTACGTAGCCATTAAAAATGATGATGTAAAATTATATTAACTGACGTGGAAAGCTCTTTTCAACATACTCTGAATGAAAAAAGCAGGTTAGAGAAGCAGGCATAGTATGATACCATTTAGGTGAATTATGCAAATGGAGAGATATATGAAAAGCATATTTACTAAAATATTAATAGTGGTTATCTATGGGTAGTGGGACTTAGGGTGTTTTTTTACTTTATAATTTTCTATATTGCTTAATTTTATTTGCAACAAGCATGTATGAGTCCTTGCAAAATAATAAAGCTATTAAAAATATAAACTAAAAAAAAAAAAAAAGGATCCTGCATCCTGAGAGTCAGGAGTTCTGTGGATAGAACCATTTGGAAACCCAGAGCAGGGACCAGGGAGACAACTTGGGAGACTCATTGCTGAGGCTCAGGCCAGAGATGGTGACTAGGATAGGGTGGGGGCCGAGGAGATTTGGATAGTGAGAAGGTCAGGACCTTGTCTAAATCCAAGCCTTACCCTGACTCCCTCCTCCCTGTAGTTTGCCCGGACCCCATTGGCTGGCTCAGCCTGTCAAGGTCAGAAGACACTTGAGTGCTTGTCCGTCAGTGTTCCGTGGCTGAGTGACATCCAGCCTTGATCTGCATCCTTCATCTGGCTTTCTGCCTTGATTTCTGCTCTCAACATGCTGAACCCTGCTCAGGACTCATTGCCTGCTAGAACTAGAACTCTGCTTGCTTGTACTTGTCCTTCTCCCAGTCTCTTCACCTCCTTACCCAGCATCCAGCCTTTCTACATCCAATAGAGAAATATATGTACAGAAACTGCACATTGTCCCCCAGAATTCACTCTCCCTCTCTTTAATAATACGAAAACTCTTGATTTTTAGTAAGGTTCCTTTCCCAGGCTTCCAGAAATCTAGATGTGGCCATATGACTAAATTCTGGCCAGTAGGATATGAGCAGAAGTGACACGTCCCTCTTCCCACTTGCTGGAAAGTGGGTCTGGTGAGAAGCCATCTTGGCGATGGATCAAAAAGAGGGATGAAGCCTGGGTCCTTGACGAGTTCATTAGGTGGGGCCACCACACCAGTTTGTACTTCTTTATGAGAAAGAAGTGAACTGTTGTGTTTAGGCCACTGTCATTTGGGGTCTCTTTCACATGCTGTTGAACTCATTTCTTACCCCATAGAGTTTAATATCATAACCCTTTCTGAGTGCCTATATGTGCTGGACACTTCTACAAGCTTGAGATCACGACACACTAAAGCTTTGAGGTAGACATATATCACCACCATATTTACACATGACGATTCAGTCTCAAGTGTCAGTGAAAAGATCTGAGATTTCACCTACGTCTGTGTGATCCCAGATCTCTGGCCTTTGTGCGTTAAGCCTCATAGGAGCTGATACAAATTCAGGCATTTTGAGTTTTATTAAGTATATAAGAGTGGGTGGCAGCCAAATGGAAATTTAGATTTCCAAAAGGAAATCTAGGCTCTCAGAGGTGAACTAGAGCAAGGCATCTCAAGCTTGAATGTGCATAGGAGTCTTTTGGGGGTGATCCATCCCTACCTAGAATTGAAAGAGGCAGAACAAAAAATGTGTGGGCCCAATCTTTTCTGCCCCTGGTGTTGGCCTGAGCAGCCCATGGCTAATTTAATAACAAAACCTTGTTTTCTGATTTTAGTATCACTTTACAGTGATACTCCTGGGATGGGGTTAGTTTGAGTGGATTGATGCAGAGCAGGGGCTCTCAAAGTATGGTCCCTGGACCAGAAGCATCAGAGTCACCCGGGAAATTGTTAGAGCTGTGGATTCTCAGGCTCTGATCCAGAGCTGCTGAATCAGGGACTCTACGGACAGGGCCCAGAACTCTGGGGATTTTTCCAGGGGATTCTGATGCACGCTTTAGTTTGAGAAACACTGCTGTAGAAGAAAAACCTGGGAAGAGGCAGTTATGGTATAATGGAATAAAAGCCTTCAGCTGGAAATTGAAAAATCTTTCAATCCTAGTTGTCTCTTTGTTCTTAAATGGAGGTGGAAGCACTAACTTCACTAAATAATTTGCAGAATTAAACATAATGATATTTTTGCTATATACCAGTTAAGAGCACAAACTCTAGTGCACAGCCTGGCTTCAAATCCCAGCTCTGCAATTTTTACTTTGGACAAGTCACTCCTTCCTCATCTGTTAAAATGGGGATAGTGATAGTGTACCGCTCTCATATTTTTACAAGGATTAAATGAGTTAGCATTTGTAAAGCCCTTAGAAGAGTATCTGGGACTTCCCTGGTGGTCCAGTGGGTAAGACTCCGTGCTCCCAATGCAGGGGGCCCAAGTTCGATCCCTGGTTGGGGAACTAGATCCCGCATGCATGCAGCAACTAAGAGTTTGCATGCCGCAGCTAAGAAGCCCGCATGCTGCAGCTAAGAAGCCCACATGCCGCAACTAAAGATCCCACATGACGCAACTAAGACCCGGCACAGCCCAAATAAGTAAAAATAAATAAATAAGAGTATCTGGCATTGAGTAAGTGCCATATGTTTGTTAAATAATGATAATAATAGTCATAATAATAATAAATGCAGTGCTTGTTGTACACAGTGACTGCTCTGAAAGTATTTTTGGTTTAAGAAAGAAAATGGAGCAAACTGGGATTATGGGGAAAGGAGATTAGAAGGACTCCCAGGGACTCAGTATTCCTGAAACCAGAACAGAATGCCAGCTGCTTGAGAACAAGAGAACCCCCCTTCCCACTTGAATCCCATCCCCATCCCCAGGGTGACTGTCCTGACACAACCCAGAGATATGTAAGAACTACCTGTCTGCTGTGGCAGGATTCAGCAGGCTTTTGGTGGGAATTGTCCCCCGGATGGCCCGGCATCTCTGCACAGTGTCCATTCAAGTTTAAGAGTGGTGGAAACCTGGCCAGTGCAGTTGAAGGTACCCCTACCAGCCCTCCGGGGAACTGAGTGGACTGTAGGGGCCTCATGAGGCTGAAGACCACAAAGGGACCCCAATCAGCTGAGCTGGAGAAAGGAGTGGCTGGTGCTATGTAAAATGGAACTCTTTAACAATTTCTATTAATTTTTTAAACAGTGGTATCGAGGTGTACTTTACATACCATAAAATTCACCCATTTTTTTAACCTTAAAATATTTTTCCTTCCAGTTTTACTGAGACATACAACACTGTATAAGTTTAGGGTATAAGCATAATGATTTGACTTACATACATCATGGAATGATTATCACAACAAGTTTAGTGGACATCCATCATCTCATATAGATGCAGCATTAATGAAATAGAAAAAAATTTTTTCCTCGTGTTGAGAACTCAGGATTTACTCCCTTAACTTTCATATATAACATGCAGCAGTGTTAATTACATTTATCATGCTGTACATTACATCCCTGGTACTTACTTATAACTGGAAGTTTGTACCTTTTGACCACCTTCATCCAATTCCCCTCACCCCACCCCTCTCCTCTGGTAACCACAAATCTGATCTCTTTTTCTATGAGTTTGTTTTGTTTGTTTTTGAAGTTTGACCTATAACATTTGTTAATTCCTTTTACACAACATAGTGATTCAATATTTCTATACATTTCAAACTTATCACAATAAATCTAGTTATGATATGTCACCATACAAAGACACTACATAATTATCAACTATATTCCCCACACTGCCCAGCCATTTTAAGTGTACAATTTAATGACTTTTTAGTAAATTTACCAAGTTGTGCAACCGTCACCATAGTCGAGTTTTTTTCTTTTTTTTAATTTTATTTTATTCTTATTGAAGTATTGTTGATTGACAACCATAGTCCAGTTTTAAACATTCTTATCATCCCCATAAGATCCTTCATACTCATTTATAGTTGATCTATCTTCCCACTTCCAGCCCAGGCAACCACTAGTCTACTTTCTGTCCCTATAGAGTTGCCTTTTCTGGACATTTCCTATAAATGGAGTGGCTTTTTCCATCTGACTTCTTTCATTTAGCATCATCACGCTTTTGAGTTTCACTCACGTTCTAGCATGTATCATTATTTCCTTCCTTTTTATTGCTGAATAGTATTCTCTTGTTATGCCACATTTTATTGCTGAATAGTATTCTCTTGTTATACCACATTTTGTCTAGCCATTCACTAGTTGGTAGACATTTGAGGTGTTTCCACCTTTTGCCTATTGTGAATAATGCTACTGTGAACATTTACATGCGAATCTTGTGTGGATGTATGTTTTTAGTTCTCTTGAGTAGAGAGATACCTAGGAGTAGAATTGCTGGGTCACAGGGTAAATTTAGGTTTCAGCTTTAAAGAAGTTGCTGAACGGTTTTCCAAATTGGTTGTACCATTTTACATTCTCATCAGCAGTGTAATGAGGGTTCCAGTTTCTCCACATCATTACCAATGCTTGTTATGGTCTTTTTAAAATTATTATCACCATTTCAGTGGGTGTGAAATGGTGTCTCATTATGGTGATGATTTGTATTTCTCTGACGACTAATGATGTTGAGCATCTTTTCATGTGCTTATTGGCCATTCATATATCTTCTTTGCCAAAATGTCTATTCAAACCTGTAGAATTTTTGTGTTTAAAAGTAGATATGAGATGGCTACCACCTCATCCTGCCTCTGGGCACCCAGACAGGAGGACTCTTTCCAAGATGAGTCCAAGTCCCTCAGGCTGGTGGTAGGCTGGGGTTTCCAGGAGACAAGCTCTTGTATCTGTCACTTAAAACCTTGTCACTGGAGGATTAGGGAGAAATTCTGTAAACTGCTGAACTAGAAGAAAAGTGAGTTGGTTAAAGTAAATGCTTGGTTCGTTTTCTGTGAATTACATTTTTCCTTATTTTTTTAAAGCCAGTTAACCTTGTGTGGAAAAAAAAATCACCAAGCTAAGGTTAGATTTATTTAGCTGTTATTCAGATATGTACATATTTTAAAAGATGGGGATTTTAATTGTTTTCTGTTTATGCCTTTTCTTTTTCATTCTGAATAACCACATTGCCAAGTGAATTGGAAGATTCCTAGTGATTTTCATTTGTGTGAGTCTGATTAACAAATGATGCCACTAAAAAGGGCCCTGCCACTTTCTTGGATGAGGAATATAGATGACACATAGTGAGTAAAAATAAATTTCTGACTACCAAATAGCAGTGCGTCATTAGTGGGATGGCACGTAGAGCTAATGGCATTAGGGATAATGGAGAAGGGATGATGAATGGGAGCCAATATGTTTCCTAGAGATTTGCAGTATGGTCCTGATAGGCTCAGCAGGAAAGGCTGTATTACTGGAAAGCCCAAACCATTCCCTGGCCCTTGTAGAGAATCACTGCAGAGTTTACACCTGATTTTTCAGAATGGCCTGTAGCATGTTCTAGATATCTTGCTGCCAAACCTGGACAACTCAGGGGCTCAGAATGTGAAAAAAACCCCTGTGATTTCAATAAGTATCAATACCAGGAGAATGCAGAGTACCGTTATTACTTGTGTCAAAACTACCTTTAGCGGCCAGTGGTGGCCACTGGTCAGCAGAAGGATGCTAGGGAGAGCTATAGGAATAGGCTGAGAGCGTCTGGATTCCAGATTTCCTCCTTATTCCATCCATCTTGTCCCAAAGATATTGAGGGATATCCTTTCTCCAAAGGGACACAAAGAGGAGGGCCCCAGTCACAAAAGATTCCTACCTAACTTGATTTTTATTCATTTGTAAAATGAACATAACAGTAATCATGTAGTAGAGTTGATGTGAGATAAAATGTATGCATTGTGCCAGCAGAAAGTAGGTACTCAGTGAACAGAAGCTGTTGTTATGCTGTGTTCATACATTTTGAGTGTTTAGTTTGTAGGCAAGACAGTGCACATAGTTGCAGTTTTCCCAGTCATTGATCATGTCATTGATTGAGTCATTCCTCAACACACATGTTTGAGTACCTACTATGTAGCGTTGATTGTTCTGGTTACAGAGCAGGCAGAGGTACAAAACAGGGTCTCTATACTAAAGTTGTTAAAAATCTAGTCAGGAAGTTAATTCTAGAAGACTGTGTGAATGACTATGACAGAGGGTTGATAAGGTACCATTGGAGGACAGAAAAGAAAGTGATTCACTGTGCCTGGGATTAAGGAGGGAGCAAGAGTCATGGAACGTATTCCAGAAGAGGTGATGTTTGAGCTGAGCTTTGAAGGATGGATAAGAGTTTACTAGGTAGAGATGGCAGGCAGAGCATTTCCAGAAGACAAAATAGGAAACAGCATGGAACTAGTCATAAGGGTATGATGTGTTTGGAGAACTTTAAGTATCCTAGTGACTACATTGTGGGTGCAGGATTGGGTGGTGGCAGGGTTGGGAGGGTATGGACTGAAAATATACTTCGGAGTGAGATTTCGAAAGGCCCTAATTGGGATTTTAAGGACTTTAAGATAAACACTGAAGGCAAAAAGAAAACAGAATGGGTTCTGGCAGGAGTGGCATGACTATTTTCCCAAATTAAAAATGTTTTTCAACTTGCTGGGCACGTGTCAACTAGTAAACATAACCCAGTTGTCCAGTCTCTTTAGAAAAATGACTTATGGAAGAGGAAATCCAAAATTTAATCGGAAACCTGATAGATCACCTGACCTCTGACCATCGATTTTAAAAAATCACATTACAGTAAAAACCATTGTAAAGACTGCCTGCTACACTGCTATTTCTCTCTCGAGGCAGATGGCTTAGAAAGACCATTTTCTTTTTATCTAGTCACAATAACTTATATAGAATGGATAACCCAGTGCAATAAATTCCATCTTTGTTCCCTGCACACGTAGCAGTCCCTTTTCTGCAGGGAAAACAACTGCTCATGGACTGCAGGCGGGAAGAGGAGGCTGAGTTGAACTGTAGCTGAACTCCATTTAGTTTTTCTCTTTAACTATCAATCCCCAACTATTCTTTGACCTCCCTTTACCACCTCCCCACAAACATTTCAATCCCTTCATCCAGAAAAGCTCATTGAGACTCCCAAACCACCCACCCAACTTCCCAAACAAAACAAAACTCTAACCCCAAATTTCTGGAGCTCAAAAAGGAACCCCTACTGATTTCCAAATATGGTGGGTTCTTGGCATCTGAAGATTCAACAAGTGCCATTCCAACTCCTCGTGAGTGACCCTGGCAGTCGTTTCTGGTTTTGGTGGGGCATGGATTTCGAGCACTGCAGCAAGCCTCTTGCTAAGGGCAGTCCAGGCAATTGCTAGCCTCCACATCTCAAGGTGGTTTTGTTTTCTCTGCTTGTCACATACACATTTTTGCTCAGGAAGTTTCGTTTCACTGCATTTGATGAGGGATGCTATGTTCTATGGATATTAACCAAGTCAAGAATTCATGGAAGGTCTTAAGGTTAATACCTTAGGAATGTTAAAGACCTATTCTGCTTCTAACACTTGCTGATACTGAACGGGGATATGGTCCTTGTGTGTGTGTGTGTGTGTGTGTGTGTGTGTGTGTGTGTGTGTGTGTCTTTTTAAACCTTATTTATGAAAAACATTAAACCTACAGAAAAACGATGGAAATAGAATAATGAACTTCCACAAACTTTCACTTAGATTTACTTATTAACATTTTTCAGACGGTAGCACAATAAGGCCAAGTAGTTAGTGAGACAGAATATTAGTTAAGGTAACTCTAGCTACTCTAACAGACCTTCAAATCTCTCTCTATATGTAGGTATAGTTATCATTATTTACCGAACCATTTGAGACTAGCATGCAGACATCGTGACCCTTTTCCTCTAAATATTTCAGTATGTAATGGCATTGTCTTACAAAACCACAGTTCAGTTATCCAATTCAGGAAATTGAGCGTTGGTATTCCACCATTAGCTGGTATAGAGTCCATATTAAAACTTTGCTGATTGTTTCAATAATGTCCTTTAGAGCAATTTAAAAAAATTTGTATTGGAGTATAGTTGTTACAATGTTGTATTAATTTCAGGTGTACAGCAAAATGATTTAGTTATACATATACATATATCCACTCTGTTTTAGATTCTTTTCCTACATAGGCTATTACAGAGTATTGAGTAGAGTTCCCTGTGCTATACCATAGGTCCTTATTATTTATCTATTTTATATATAGTAGTGTGTATATGTCAATGCCAGTCTCCCAATTTATCACCCCCACTTACCCCTGGTAACCGTAAGTTTGTTTTCTATGTCTGTGAGTCTGTTTCTGTTTTGTAAATAAGTTCATTTATAACATTTTTTAGATTCCACATATAAGTGATATCATATGCTATTTGTCTTTCTCTGTCTGACTTACTTCACTCAGTATGACAATCTCTAGGTCCATCCATGTTGCTGCAAATGGCATTATTTCATTCTTTTTTGTGGCTGAGTAGTATTCCATTGCATATATATATGTGCATACACACACGCACACACCCCACATCTTCTTTATCCATTCCTCTGTCGACGGACATTTAGGTTGCTTCCATGTCCTGGCTATTGTCAGTAGTGCTGCAGTGAACATTAGGGTGCATGTATCTTTTTGAATTATGGTTTTCTCCGTAGAGCAATTTTTTGTTTGTTTGTTTGTTTGTTTATACTGCAGGTTCTTATTAGTCATCAATTTTATAAACATCAGTGTATACATGTCAATCCCAATCGCCCACTTCATACCACCACCACCACCACCACCCCGAGGCCTTCCCCCCTTGGTGTCCATACGTTTGTTCTCTACATCTGTGTCTCAACTTCTGCCCTGCAAACCGGTTCATCTGTTCCATTTTTCTAGGTTCCACATACATGCATTAATATACAATATTTGTTTTTCTCTTTCTGACTTACTTCACTCTGTATGACAGTCTCTAGGTCCATCCACGTCTCAACAAATGACTCAATTTCATTCCTTTTTATGGCTGAGTACTATTCCATTGTATATACGTACCACATCTTCTTTATCCATTCATCTGTTGATGGGAGTTTAGGTTGCTTCCACGACCTGGCTATTGTAAATAGTGCTGCAATGAACATTGCGGTGCATGTGTCTTTTTGAATTATGGTTTTCTCAGGGTATATACCCAGTAGTGGGATTGCTGGGTCATATGGTAGTTCTATTTTTAGTTTTTTAAAGAACCTCCATACTGTTCTCCACAGTGGCTGTATCAATTTACATTCCCACCAGCAGTGCAAGAGGGTTCCCTTTTCTCCACACCCTCTCCAGCATTTGTTGTTTGTAGATTTTCTGATGATGCCCATTCTAACTGGTGTGAGGTGATACCTCATTGTAGTTTTGATTTGCATTTCTCTAATAATTAGTGATGTTGAGCAACTTTTCATGTGCTTCTTGGCCATCGTAGAGCAATTTTTAAAAACAGTCCATGTTCCAATCCAAGCTCAAGCATTGCATTCAGTAGTCATGTCTTTAGTCCCCTTTAATCTAGAACAGTTCTTCCATCTGTCTTTGTGAAGTTTCATGACACTTATTTTGAAGGGTACAGTCCCGGTGTTTCATAAAATGTTCCTTGATTTGGGTTTATCTAATGCTTCCTCATGAATGGATTCAGGTTATGCATTTTGGGCCAGAACTTTACCTGGATTTTTTTTACTCTAGTTAATTAAGAATGTGATTTTCAAACAGTGCAGTCATTATCAAAAAATTCTCCTGCTGCAAAATATCATGGGTGGATTCCAAGGAAACTCATTTTAGTGGAATTGGTACATCTTTACTAACACACATTATGAAAATCACTTCCCAGGTTGCTGATGTGGAGTAGAAGTCGACATAGCAGACAGTTCTTCTGGTGGGTCACTTCCTCTCGACATTGCCAGTCTGTTCACGGGGTCTTGGTACACCACACTGCTGTCCCTCAGTAAAGCATCCGAAAGTCAGTGATGGAGGGAGTGTGCAGGCATGGAACGGCATTTACCAGCAAAGAGCTGGCAGTGACTCACATTACTAAGTCTTCATTACTTTTACAAAACACACCACAAAATATAATAAACAATTCACATTAAACTGTGCTTATCAAAACACGAATAGTTCATTTTATGATACAGCACCTTGACTTGGATAGTTGTGTATTCTCAGTTATTCAATAAATGGACATGGATGGTGTCCACTCACTGACACTAGGAAGAATTCAAGAGCTTTCGCTGATTCAAATGTGGATTGCTGGGCCTTGTAAGATGGGATGCGGAAGCAGTATAAACTTAAATGTGTACTTATTTCTGCCTTCTTTCATACACTCAACAAAATGTGGGCTGAGAAACTACTTAGTGTCAGGCTTTTAGGGATTAAAGACCTAGCCCTTGGCCTCAGGGAGCTCTTCTTAGAACTTGATATTTGGACTCAAAAGCCGGAGCCCAAGTTATCCTCTTGCTTAATGGCATCACTTCACATTTTGTCCTAACTTAGGTGGTGATAAGGCAGAGAGCTTCCCCGTGGTAATTTCGTGACTCTCGCTTCATCCCGTTGGCTCAACATTGCCGCCGTCGTATATAGGCATGGCCCTGTACCTTCCCAACAGCTAAGAAGCCCCCTTTCAGGGTTGTCACATGGCATGACCCTGTCTTCTACCTGCCAGTGACCTTTTTAGACTGCATTCTCCCAAATTTCAGTGGCCCTCAATGCCTCTCTGTGTTAAGGTCTGCAGATGTGTACTCCATGCCTTGGGTTATGCCATGTACATGTATTAACTCATTAAAAATCCATTACAGCGTGAACCCAGTATAATAGAGGTAACACTGATCTTGGATTCAAGTGATATGGCTTTCTGGCTGTGGCAGGGATGGTCCAGTGTTGTTGACCACACCTGTGTTCTCCTCTTCTTGGGTACACAGCTAGTCTTTATTTTCTGGGCTCTATTGCAGTTAGGTGTGGCCATGTCACTGAGTTCTAACCAGCAGAATGGGAGCAGAATTGATATCTATGTATATCACTTCTAGGCCTGACTCATAGAAACATGTGTTCTGCCATGCTCTTGCAGCGCATGCGTTTCTTACAGAGAAGCCGCATGGTGGTGGTAGAGCCACAAGGTACCAGGCACCTGGATCCCTGAATCACCATATGGACCCCTGTTTTTCCCAGTGAACAGGGATACCCACCTTGGATTATCCTAGAACCAAGAAATACATGCCTATATATTAAGTCCCTGAGATTCTGGTATCTGTTACTTAACAAATACCGTCACACCACCACCTTTGACTTGTCTTTACGTTCTGTCTACCCTTGGGCAAGTCACCTAGCATTTCAGAGTCTCCATAACCTCCTCTGTCAATGGGGTAATGAGATAGGCATTCTTGGCCCCATTTTACAGATGAAAGAATTAAATGAGGTAACATTTGCAAAGATACTTTGTAGATGTTTTTACAAATGTAAGATGGTGCTATTATTATTGTATCTTGCCCCTATAGGTAGCTAATATAATGTTTTCCATTCACGTACCTCTATTCCTTCCCTAACCAAGTAACATTTCCTGGTAAATGTATAGCTGGGGCTCTCAGGCACCTATACTGATCAGCCATATAGATCACGGTGAAGGAGCGCTCAGACCTTGCTGACTCCCTCTGACACGTCAGTTTGCGGACCATGCCTGCCTCAGCCAGCACTGAGTGCTTCCTACTGCCTAGGTGATGTCCCAGAACTTGAACTCCTAACCAACTAATTCCTATGATCATCTAAGGCCCAATCATAGGCATCAGAACTGTGAATTTCCCAAGGTTTTCCTGGATCCCTAACGGTCTTATTATAATAGTAGACATAATATTGAGTGTTCCTGATATACTGTTGTTGCATGCATTACCCCAGGTCATCTTCACAACCACCCAAGGAAGAGATTCTTTCTCACCCCCATTTTGCAGATGGTAAAGCTGAGGCTTACAGTGGTTAAGAATTTCACTCGAAGTCACTCATTGTAGATGTATTCAAACTTGTGTCTCTGAAAGACCTATGCTCTTAACCTCTATGTATCCAACGGTTAACTCTTTGCTTCACAGCCCAGCAGTGCCCATTCCCTCGTAAGAGTCTCATTGCTGAGAAAGCCAAATCTCCTTGTAGGAGAAAAGGATTTTACTTTTTTTTTAACTTTTTTTTTTTTTAATTTTTGGCTGCGTCGGGTCTTTGTTGCTGCGCGTGGGCTTTTTCTCTAGTCGCAGTGAGCAGGGGCTACTCTTCGTTGCAGTGCACGGGCTTCTCATTGCAGTGGCTTCTCTTGTTCTACAGCACGGGCTCTAGGCACGCAGGCTTCAGTAATTGTGGCACGCGGGCTCAGTAGTTGTGGTGCACGGGCTTAGTTACTCTGCGGCATGTGGGATCTTCCCAGACCAGGGCTCGAACCCATGTCCCCTGCATTGGCAGGTGGATTCTTAACCACTGTGCCACCAGGGAAGTCCAGGATTTTACTTTTTGAAAGGAGCCAGCACCAATTATCCCTTTGGATATTTCAAATGGACATTAATATTCCTGTACACTTACCTCCATATTTTAATTGCAGTATAGTTAATTTGCAATGTTGTGTTAGTTTCAGGAGTACAGCATAGGGATTCAGTTTTTTATATATATATATATATATATATATATATATTCATGTATATTCTTTTTCAGATTCTTTTCTATTATAGTTTATTACAAAATACTGAGTATAGTTCCCTGTGTTATACGGTAGGTCCTTATTTACCTATTTTATATGTAGTAGTGTGTATATGTTAATCCACAACTCCTACTTTATCTCTCCCTCTACCCACTGCTATCCCCTTTGGTAACTGTAAGTTTTTTTCTTTTTCTTAAAAATATTTATTTTTAAAAAATTTATTTTGGCTGCTCTGGGTCTTAGTTGTGGCACACGGGATCTTCATTGTGGCATGCAGGATCTTTTAGTTGCGGCATGCGGACTTCTTAGTTGCGGCATGTGAACTCTTAGTTGTGGCATGCATGGGGGATCTAGTTCCCTGACCAGAGATCGAACCCGGGCCCCCTGCATTGGGAGCATGGAGTCTTACCCACGGGACTACCAGGGAAGTCCCTAAGTTTGTTTTCTATATCTGTGAATCTGTTTTGTAAATAAGTTCATTTGTATCATTTTTTTAGATTCCACATATATGTGATATCATGTGATATTTCGCTCTCTCTGTTTGACTTACTTCACTTAATAGGATACTCTTTAGGTCCATCCATGTTGAGAGAACAGTATGGAGGTTCCTTAAAAAACTAAAAATAGAGCTTCAGTATGATCCAGCAATCCCACTCCTGGGCATATATCTGGAGAAAACTCTAATTCAAAAAGATACATGCACCCTAACGTTCATAGCAGCACTATCTACAATAGCCAGGACATAGAAGCAACCTAAATGTCCTTTGACAGAGGAATGGATAAAGAAGATGTGGCACATATATACAATGGAATATTACTAGGCCATAAAAAAGAATGAAATAATGACATTTCCTCCAAGTTTGTTATTTATCTTAGTCATTGTACCTTAATTTACCTGCAAGCTATATTAATGCAGTTTTTTAATGTTAAGAAAGAATTCTCTGTGGGCAATTGCACAACAATATTATGGCATCAATGTTCAGCATCTGAGAGAAGGTGCAGGGGTGGGTGGTCTTCCTACTTGCATAGGGCCGACTGCCTTCAACAGGTTCTTTGTTGGGACGGGAGCTTAAATCCATCCCAATGTGCTGGTCAGCACAGTGCATGAAGGGGATGCCCCAGACATTTTCTGCTCTACCAGTTGTGATTGCCTGACAAGGGGTAAAATCATTGGGTTATTTCACTTGACATCTCACGGCGACTTAACATTCCAGATTGCATGTCTGTCTGTGCTGAACCAGTATCCCATGGGATCTTTCTATGCTGATTCCCGGTTTGTGCCCTATCTCCTATGGAAGCTGAAGAATTCACTTGTCAAGCAAATGTCCTGTGTTGTTAAGGAAAGGCCATATGTGACGGTTTGTCCTTATGAAGTGTATAAAGTCAGGAGTAAACTAGCTCTGAGTTGAACTCTTGAAATTTCAAAATGTTCAATCTGTCTGAAATTCAGAGAGACTAAATCTCATCTTGACATCTTCGTTATCATCAAAAGTTTCAACTCATGAGTAAGGAAACGCTTCCCATGGGACAGTATCCCTGACTCCATCAGTGCAGTCAAAAAGAAAGCAGTACTGGATCAGCCAGTACTTCATGTAAATACATCTCCCCTAATTCCCCAGCCACTTTTCAGGGTAGGTCTTAGCTCCATCTTCCAGAGGAAGAAGCTATGCTAAGCAGACCTAATTAACTGGCCCAATATGCACAGCTAACAAATGGCAGATCCAGGCTTTGAAGCCAGACAGTCTTGGCCTCACAGCCCATATCCAGCGACCTCTCTGCTCGGAACACATCTGTTTCCTAAGTAAGGAATTCCTATAATCTAAACATCCATAGGAAGTTGTTATGAAGGGACTACGAGGCAAGAAACAGAAGGCCTGCTTTGTCAGAACCTTTCTGGTCAGCTGTTGTGAGCCTGTCCTCTTCATTGTGCGTCCCCTACAAAAGAACCTCGCTGATGCCAGAGCCACCCGCCTCCTCCGCCAGGGAATGAAAGAGGGCCAGGCAGGGGAGATCTTAGTGAATATCGGGACGATGGAGCCAGAGAGACCCATGCACTTCTAATTAAAGAGCACGCCTTCCATGGCCCACTCAACGTCGTGCTCCTTCTGAAGGCGTACCCAGAGAGTTTCAGCTTTGGCAAAGACCTGTGAGATTTCATGCTCCTTTTCCCCATGTAATAAAAAAGTCATTTTTGCCTCAAGCTAAGGAAAACACTGGCATTTTTAACTTTTAAATGTTTGGGTGAGGGTTTTGTTGTTGTTATTGTATTTTATCGTTGCTGTTGTTTGGAAATCTTGTGGACATTCGCAGTTTTTGGTTCCCTTGTTGAACTTTTCTGGAAACTTCTATGGAAAGGAGGGTTAAAAGCAGAGGAAAGAGGTTGGTTTTTAAACCCCAAGTCTTCAGGTAGGTGGAAGACTTTACAAGCTGTGCCTACTGGGTTTCAGATGGCATACAGTTTAGTCCTGGCCTTGGTGGAGAGCAGAGGACTGGCAAGGATGCCACCTTGCTCTTTACTCCTTGTGAAAACTAGGGTAAGATGCCCCGTTCTGTGTTCACTGACCAGCCTAGGGGAGGTTTTACCCATGTGCACATCTTCATTTGCTTATTAATTCCCCCTAAAAGGAAAGAAGGATCCAACCCTTCATAATTCGAACCATTCAGGGAAGAAGCAAAGCAGAGTCTTCACCAAGAATTTAGATGTTCAGTGTGGTGGTCAGACCTCACCACACAGGCTCCAAATTCCAAATGAGCTTTGCCTGTTTCCCCATTTCCTCCGTCGCCATCTTGGGCCTACACCAAAACATGTCGCCCTTGGTGTTTTTGCAGCCCATGCGACTGCCTTGTACAGCCTCACCCTCTAACGGTATTCCCTTTCTGCTTTAAGGGTCAGGGAACTGACCCTAAAATGATATCCTCTTTAAAAATGCCCCACCCTGTCCCTCCCAGCACCATCCTCTCTCATCCCAGTCCAATTGGACCCCTCCAGTTTTTCTTTCTTCCTCTCAGTTTCTGAGGGTAGAAAACACTCCATTTTCCTCTTTCCTTTTGGTGACTTGAATGTCTCAGAGGATATTTATGAGGATGTCATGCATGCCCCACTCCACCTCCTACTCACGTTTCCAGATCCTGAGGCGGCTTTGGTAGGACAGCATCTGCCCCATTTCCCAAATCTTCCAGCCTTGGGACCCAAGTGAAGGGAGTGAGTCATTCAGTCAGTCGACAGATTTCTGTGCAGTGCCTACCAAGTGCTAGGCCCTGGAGATGCGGTGGGGGAAAGACATCGTCCTGCTGTCATGGGGACTCCTCAGTTAAGTGGCAGGCTTGCCACCATGTAGGCTCCTCTGTCACCCACCCTAATCCCAGCCCCAGGGGAACATATATAAACAGTGCCAGAGCTTTCCATCCTAACTTCGACTCCCCACCACCTACCACCATCCCTTCTGCCACTTTCATAGTGTGTCCCAGAACTTTCCACCTAACTGCACACTCACATTTGGGGGTGCTCATGAACATCCCCAACTCCTACAGTCTGCACTTTAAAAAAAATTCTTGGCTGCATTGGGTCTTCGTTGCTGCATGTGGGCTTTCTCTAGCTGTGGCGAGCTGGGGCTACTGTTTGTTGCTGTACGCGGACCTCTCATTGCGGTGGCTTCTCTTGTTGCGGAGCACGGTCTCTAGGCGCGCGGGCTCAGTAGTTGTGGCTCACGGGCTCTAGAGTGCAGGCTCAGTAGTTGTGGCGCACGGGCTTAGTTGCTCCACGGCATGTGGGATCTTCCCAGACCAGGGCTCGAACCCGTGTCCCCTGCATTGGCAGGTGAATTCTTAACCACTGCGCCACCAGGGAAGCCCCTGTGCACTTTTCTAGCGTCTTTCTTACACACATGATTTGATAGGTACATTTGGGCTATGCCAGATCTAGATTTTTGGCAGTTCTCCCCAAGTTTACGTGAGTCAGGTAAGTGACTTCCAGTTAAGGGCAGGTCACTATATCCTTAGTTCCTACAAATCTCTCTCCACACATTCTCCTTTGATTTAGGGGTTGACTAGAAAGAAAATGATTATCTTAAATCTTATTTTGTACGTCACAAAATGGAGATTTATGCCAGACACAAGCATGCATTCTTAATTATAATCACGGCATTGATCTGAGCCAAGTATAAGGTATATGGCTGCAAGTTGCTGGTGGTTTTGCATTACCAGTTTAGTGCGATTAATGTCTACCACTAAAGCACCATCTTACGCGTAAGACAAAATTTAAAAGAAGCTTGAAAGGTTATATCCTATCCAGGAACTGTTGTTACTATTGCATTTAAAGATGAGGAGTTAAAGTTTTCATTTTTAATTACATTACTGAGTGATTTGGCTTAAGGGAACCTAATTGTGAAGAATATAAATTACTTTGCAAGTTTATGGTGAGGGACTAGTAAGCCTTTTGGGAAGCAAACGAACAAGCAAATTAGAATTCAGCAACATTCAATAGTAAAGTGTAAATTTTCTGTCTGGTTGTAACTCTTTTAAAAAGTCGTTTTACAAGAATATTGTAATAGATAATTTAATCATTCATGAAGCATTTTTGCTGTGATTTGTGGGCAATACAGTGGCAGAAAGCTTGTACAGCTTCAAGGCTGCTGCCACCTACCCCTTCTAGGCCTGTCTTCTTCCCTGAAGTGTTTCCTCTCCTGTCACAGGGGCCCGATCTTCCCAGAGCCCTCCTTGGAGTGCCTGCTCAGACAGTAACCCTCATTCTCCAGGGCAGTGCTCCAGGTTTGCAAATTCTCCTTTCCTCTGCTACCTTCAGAATTGCTCTTCTTTCCCTCCAAGCCACTCAGCTAGCTGTTAGAGGAAAGAGGCTGATTAAACAAAGTCACACTCCAGTGTTGATGAATAAAAGCACTTAATGCTCCCTGGGGTGTGTGTAGCTGGGACTAGGAGCCTATAATGGTGGAATTTCAGGCTGTACTACAGGTTGGTGGGGATATAATTTTTGGTGTGTTTTGAGGCCACTCAAATCATACCACCTGTAGATGCTAAAGGAGCTGGTATAAAAGGATTTCATAAAATGCCATTTTGCCTAAGGGCTTTCTTCTAGGCCTTCAAATGATCAGGAACAGGTTTTAGTGCTCTCCTAGTCCCAGGAAAGTTTTGTTTGGGTCACGTCCATCTGCCCCTTCTTGGAATTACTCTGTGACCTTCAACCGTAGATGCTGCCTTGTAGAGCTGTAGCAATGTTCCTTGTGCCGATTCACTCCCCACGAATGGAATCCTGACTTCAGTAGAAGGATCCTTAACATTTGCCAAGGAGGCATTCCAGGCCTTTTATTTTCCCATGAAAAAAAGTAAAGTGTAGCTTCCCAGGTGTTAATGCCCATGAGGATAACAACAGACATTTCCTATGTTTCCAGCACTGTTCCAAGTGCTCTCCACATACACAAAATGAATTCATGAAACTAAAGTGTAAAATTAATTTATATAATTTAACTTTTGAGTGATGGTTTTTGTGAGTTTGTAGCATTTATACTTCTGAAATTATTAAAGCTTAAAGTGGCACTAACGCTTTCAGGTCATCCTGTATTAACTCATTTAATCTTCATGACAATTTTAACACGTAGGTAGCATTGTTCACCCCATTTCATGGATGGGAAAACAAAAGCACTGGGAGATTAATTTGTCCAATGTTAAATAGCTAGTAAGGGACAAAACTGGGATTATAAACCCAAGCAGTGTAATGCCAGTGTTCGTGTTCTTAGCCACTATGCCACACTACCTCTTGGTAGTCACTAGGAGACAGCAGAGATGCTGCCGTGCCTGAAGGACAGCTAGACTCAGTCATTAATCAGATGTTTCACTCTCCACACCAGCCTCAAATGGTCATAATTCAATTTCAGCCATAGCAACATGGCACCTTCCCACATGTCATGGCTTATCAGGGCCCTCACTGGAATCAAAGCCATGAATGACAAATCTAGGACTGCTAAGGGTCCCCTGTGTCCTCCACTCTTGTGTTTCCCACGCTTTTACAAAGCATGATCCAACCCACACTTGTTAAATTGAATTAAATGGAATTGCCAAGACCCTTTGGCATTCCGTAGTGAGTTTGCACAGGTCCTCCTGTCTTGCCCTCCACTTAATTCCAGACCTATTGGATGGCCTTGGCATGGCCCGTTTCCCTCCTACATTCTCCTTGTGCATCAGGTGGCAACTTTCTCCATAAACCCACCACACCTGCCCCAGCCTAGAGAGCCACACTGAGGGCCTGTTACTGCTACATAATAGCCCCAAGGCTGCTATGTCCTCTAATGGTAGAGAAGGCACAGTGCTCTATTCTGGGGAGCCAGTCCCATCTGGGCCAGAACTAGACCTGAAGCTGTTTATGCCTGTGGTCAGGCAGTCAGTCAGCCTCCTCTAGCTCGTTCCAGGGGCCTCATTTGCTCTTCCCAGACCACCTGCGTCTCCTTTCCCAGACTCACTGGCCTCCAACTGACCTTGGCTGGGGGGCTCTGGTCTCCTCACCCTGTTTTGTTGGCAGTCCCAGCCCTTGTGACCCTGGCAAGCAGGAGGCATTAACGCCTAAGATCCAGGGAGCCTCATCTGTCTTTCGTGGCCCACAGACAGAGGGCCTGCTTGTTGACCTAACTTTATGGCACTGTCCCTGGCACCTGGAACCCCCTGAGATTGACCTGGTCCCATTAGCCAAGGCTCTATCAACGGTACTTTATTTCTTGCTGGCATTTCTGAAAACTGAGAGGTTGCTCAGGGATTTCTGAGCCTTGAGTTGATTAGCAGTTAATGATGTGTGTTTTCATGAGAAAATAAAAGATTTTGTTTATCCACTTGAGAGGAGGAAAATTAGGAGTAAAAATGAGAGAAGGAAAAACACAAATTCTCAGCTTTTCAATGGGGTTTTAAGTGGTTTGCAAAGTGGTTTGGGTCTGCTGAGTTCCCAGTCGTTGCTGGAAAATTCTCTGGGTGTTGATTTTATGTATCAGCTCTCAGAAAAATTCATGAAGTGTTCAGCTCTGCCTAAAGCTGTTAGGAGACACACAGAAGGCCAAAAGGGCTGCTGGACAAGTCATTTTACTATTCAGAGAATGTGTGAATACAACCAGGAGGTGTATTTATACTTCCGCTTGAAGCAGAGGCAGAGAGGAGCCCACTGGGGCCAGGGGCAGTTTCTAGCGTTGGGTCTTCCAACCAGAGCCATGGTTCACAAGGACGCCCCCAACTGGGTCAACATATACAGAAAGGATGTTTTCTGAACTAACTCTTGGTCCACCATTGTTTAAGTCACGGGAACATGCAGAGGGGCTCCACAAAGGCAGGATGTGGTAATCTAAAAGGAATAGGCTTTGGAGTCAAACCAATCTGGGTTTGAATCTCACTTAACTATTCCAGATTTCTCAATCTCTCTGAGTTTCATTTCTCATTCATAAAATGGGCCAGTACTGTTTATTAACTTGTAGAGTTGCCACAAGATTAAATGGTTCAATAAGTGAAATTAACTAGCACAGATTTGCCCTCCCCACCCCTTCCCTTTTTTCCTATAGAAAGTCTGCCTTCTCCCCTCTCTAGAGTGCACATGGATTTTAATGGCTGACATTCAAAACAAATAGAACAAGGTGGTTAACATCTTCTGGGGGCTTGGGTTGTGTTTTTCAAAAACAACTCACTGGGGAACTAGTAATTCATAATCCTCCCTTTCAGCTATCCCCTGATCAAATCAACAGTGTCCTTTATTAAGTGCTGATGTTGGAGTTTTACAGACGGCTTGGGCCAGTAAACTCAGTTGGCTGGAGTTAGGCAGTCAAAGCCTTGATTTCCACATGTGTCCATATAAGGGATGTTCTTTGACGTTAGTCTTACTTAGACCAGTTCAGCCAGTTACGTAAAAAATAAGTATTGACGGTTATATGTGGAGCTAGGTGAGAGGCAGGGTGAGTGTCTTTCCCTGTCACTGTTCCTAAAATGACAATTTGGAGCACATCTTACTGGCCAGCAGCATTTCCTTTGCTTGGCAAGACCAGTCCATGGGGTGGGAAGTGCCCTTCGGTGAGAATATGTTCTGAAGACTTTATTGATGTTCATGGGTAGTCCTAAGTCTGAGGGCAGATGACAACATTAGAGGATCTCGGCTCTCCTGCAGTAGTCTCCTCTCACTAAACTACCTTTGCCTCTGGGGTTGGAAGAGTCAAACTTGTGACTTGGGTCATCTAGAAAGGAATTATTGAGGGAGCAACTTATATGTGGGGTTATACACTGTAAGTATATTGCCACCACCCAGTAGAAGATACTCCAAGGTCATAGACACATTTAACAGCAGGTCGAAAAAAGAAAGCCTAAGACTTGAGTCTAATTATTCATTATTTCTCATTCTTTATTTCTGGTCTTTGAACACATTAAAATTGTGTTTTTTCCACTTGGAGGGAATTTTTCAGTCAAAGTTAGGGGCTTATCAGAACTTCCTTTCCGTTCTGGCACCAATACAATTCTGTAGGATAATTTTAATGGAGCAGTTATTTCCCAGTTAAGCAACAATTTTCAGGAACATCTCTGGGTTTAAGGTAGCTTCAGTATGCCTGTAAAAAGCCAAGAGCCATTCAAAGCAGCTGGTTATGAATTCCTCATGAGATGGGTGATAATGAGTTCAACACTAACATTGGCAATTATTTTTAAAATAAATTTATTTTATTTATTTATTTTTAGCTGCGTTGGGTCTTTGTTGCTGTGCACGGGCTTTCTCTGGTTGCAGCGAGCGGGGACTACTCTTTGTTGCGGTGTGCAGGCTTCTCATTGCGGTGGCTTCTCTTGTTGCATGCAGATCACAGGCTCTAGGCGTGCAGGCTTCAGTAGTTGTGGCACTTGGGCTCAGTAGTTGTGGCTTGTGGGCTCTAGAGCGCAGGCTCAGTAGTTGTGGCGCACGGGCTTAGTTGCTCCGCAGCATGTGGGCTCTTCCCAGACCAGGGCTCAAACCCCGTGTTCCCTGCATTGGCAGGCGGATTTTTAACCACTGCACCACCAGGGAAGCCTGGCAATTTCTTTAAAAATGAAGAAATGCACCTTGGAATTGCTCAACATCCTAGAGGGATAAAAGAAAAGGCCAAGTTTTCTCCCATGAGGATGGTGGTGGTAATGGAAGTGAGGGGGGCTGTCACCTGCAAACCAAAGGACATAAGTCAATTAGGAAGCATTTGGGGTGGGTGTGGCTGAGGTCAATATCATATGGTGAAGCTCAATGGGATATTTTATTTCTTGTTTGGGGAGAGATGGACAAGAAGATTTTCTTCAGCAAAAGCTAAGCCTCTCCACATTCCCTAAAAGCTTAGAGGTATCATCCACAACCCACCCCAAGCCAGGAAATAGAACACTCACTCCTGGTGTCCAGAGGCCCCTTGCATTTGTCCAGTGAGGGACTTGCCTCCTGTACACAGCAGTGTGAAGTGATATTCCTGCAGCATGTTTGATCCTTCCAGAATCTTCTTTCTAAAGCCTTTTGGGCAGCTACTGGTGTGGTTCTTTAAAAGCTGCCTGCAAGACAAGATCCACTGATAGGTGCTAAAATCAGTGGGTGAACATTTGTGGAGAAACAGGCTCTCTCTCTCAAGGTATTTATTCATTACAAAGGGAAAAACAGTAACAGTGTGCAGCCAACATAACAATCACACCACAAGCAAGTGATCAAGGTTAACGTCACTAATAATCAGGTGTGTCAACACCATGTACCCTCTGATACGATGTCCTGAGAAGGGTACATTATTGTTTCTCTGGTATTCTTACCCCAAATGCATAGCAGCTTTAAGTTAATTATGAGAAAACGTCAGACAAACCCAAATCGAGGGAAATTCTACAAGATAACTGGCTAGCACTCTTCAAAAGTGTCAAGGTCAGAAAAGACAGGGAAAAACTGAGGAGGTGTCACAGATTGAAGGTGCCCAAGGATGAGTAGATTCTGGAACAGGAAAGGGACACTAGTAGGAAGACTGGTGAAAATCTGAATAAGGTCGATAGTTTATACGATAGTACCTGTGCTAATGCTAATTTTCTGGTTTTGATGATTGTACTACGGTTATGGAAGGATGTAACATCAGGGAAGCTGGGTGAAGGGTATACGCGTATGAATTCTCTGTACAATTTTTCCGACTTTTCTGTAAGTCTAAACTTACCTTGAAATAAAAAGGTAAAAAATAAGTTTCCTGGGGAAAAACCCCGACCAAGCAGCATGATATTGCCCTGCGAAATGCCTCAGCGAACTGGATGGGGGCGCATAATTATCTTCCTTCACATTCTGTGTTTGATTTCCACAAGTTGTAACTTGTGCAGCCTCTCAGTATCCCGTGGGTACTCTAGGAGAATATTTCATGTTTCAAGACTAAAAGGGTAACGTTGAGAAGAGCCTCTCTAACTTGGTTTCACAAGCTTTATTACTTGTGAGAAATGTGTCTGTGGACAGGGAAATACCAATGATGTAAAAAGATATATATTTTTAAAGGCTAAAACATGGAAGAGGGAATTTAAGGCAGGAGGACTTCCAATTATTTGATTTTTTTTTCCTTCAAAGCTGTGTACTTCTTTGGAGTCAGAATCCAATTGTTTCAAGTCTTCATTAATCAGTGACACCATTCATCAAATGGACACATTGGCATAACGAGCTCTCGTGAATACAGTGTTTGTGATCTTTCTTGAATTATTAGAGTGAGGAATGGGGGTGGAAGTACCCCATCTACTTAGTCTAAAACATACTTACATATGCCACACCAAATTAGCATCCTGTCATGTTTTCTGTTTCATCTTTCTCTCGTCTATTTCTCTGTCTCCCTTTCGTTCTCTGTCTTGCATGTATAACGAGCAAACCAAGGGCACCCCCCCAATCCCTTAATTGAGGCTGTTCAGGTCAAATCATGACTGTTAATGGGAAGAAACCAAAGCATTTGTCACAGAGCTTAATTTCGCCTGCGTTGCCTGATTTCCTGCTGTTATTAGACTTACAGTAGATGATGAAAGCAGTTGCTACAGCCTCTTCACAGGAAAACAAATCCCAGCTGCAATCTGAATCAAAGTACCTGAGGCTGTGGATCAGCTGGGATCGAACAGCTATGTTTCCAGCCTGGTTGCTCCTCAGGTTCATTGAAATGAACTGCACGAATTTTGAATGAAAGTTAACACCCTTATTTGCAAGACTATGTTTAGTCTCAAATGAGTGAGTATTTGAGGTCGCTCCTGAGAAAATACGGAGGACCCAGAGCCCTTTTCTCATTATACCACCTCAGAACTCACAGGCTTGCCCCAGGTTTCTGAAACTGCAGTTCACAGGCTTGGAACCACTCGTGTGTTAAGATGGAGATCGACTGGGTACACGTTGAAAATTGGAAAGCCATCACCGAGAGGCCAGGAGAACAGGTTCTTCTCATAGGGAAAGGATAAAGCATTTGACCGAGCATTTGTAGAAATGATAATTCCCTGGAACCCCATGATTTCAGTACTTTCTCCAGTTTTCGCCGTGCTAATGGCCTCTTGACTACGGAGGTGGTGCTGTCTTACAGATGGAGAAACAGGTATGACGGGCATGACTTTAGTCACAAAAGAGGTTCAGAAGTAACATGATCAGCCTTCCGGCCAGCCACTTCCAGCACACATGGGGCTCCCCTGGGGCCACCCTAAAATGCACATCAGTAAGAGTGTAATCTTCCCTTTCTGGAATCCAACCCTGGCCATGGCTCTATCCAGGCTGTGGTGTGTGAGTAGGGTATGTGTGTCCTGCGTTTATGTGTGAGTGGGGCGGAGTGTTATTTGGCATGAGAGAGGACACAGCCTGAGAGGAGAGATTGAGGAATGCCAGGCATACCCCTGGATGAATGAATTGTAACTTCCAAAACCACTGCCTTTGAAGATTTGCTCTACGTCAGAGATTTCCAAGTCTGGCTGAACATCTAAGTCACCTGGAGAAGCTTTAAAAAAAATACTGATCCCAGGACTTCCCTGGTGGCGCAGTGGTTAAGAATCTGCCTGCTGATGCAGGGAACATGGGTTCGAGCCCTGGTCCAGGAAGATCCCACATGCCGCAGAGCAACTAAGCCCGTGCTCCACAACTACTGAGCCTGCGCTCTAGAGCCTGCGAGCCACAACTACTGAGCCCACGTGCCACAACTACTGAAGCCTGCATGCCTAGAGCCTGGGCTCCGCAATAAGAGAAGCCACCACGATGAGAAGCCTGCACACCGCAACGAAGAGTAGCCCCCGCTCGCCGCAACTAGAGGAAGCCCGCGCACAGCAGTGAAGACCCAACACAGCCAAAAAAACCAAACCGAAACAAAACAAAACAAAAAACAGATTCCAGGGCTCATCCTAGGGGAAGGGCCAAGGAAAAAGTCTTTCCCAAAAGCCCAGCAGGTGACTCAGACCATGGTCCAGGTCTGGGAACCACTGGTCCTGACTATGACTAACCAGTCACTATCCACTGACTATATGGGATACTGTGAATAAGTAATAGTAACTTAATGTTTATCAAGCATTTGCTATATGCACAGTGCTAAAAGCTTTACATGCATACTCTTATTTAATCCTTACAATAGCCCTATGAGAAAGGTACTGTTATTCCCATTTTAAAGATGAGGAAACTGAAGTTCAGAGAAATAAAGTAACTTGCCTAACGTTTCACCGCTAGTAAGTGGAAGAACCAGGATTCATACACAAATGGTCTGATTTATAAGTCTAGGTTCTTACTTACTAGGCCATAATACTTTGGGATGCTGAGTATTTATTCTCTTAGATAATTTTGGCCCTAGGATGAGGGAGTGGAGGAGGGAAGTAACTATATCAAAAAAGAATGAAGCACAGTGTGTATGTGTGTGCCCGTGTGTGCTTACACACATGAGTGTTAGCAATGTGGGGAGCAGATGGAGAACTGAAGAAACTGATAGACGGCTGAGCCTGAGGGAAGAAGAGTACGATGGGATAGAGAAACAGGAATGAATTTTGGTGCCAGAGACTTAAGTGTGATTCCTGGCTCTGCCATTTGCTAACTGTATGACTTTATGCAGGGCACTTAACCTCTTAGGACCTTTGGTTTCCCTGTCAATAAATAAAAATAATAATACCTGTGTTGCAGGTTTGTAGATTGTAAATAAGGTTTATAAACTGCTCTGTGCAGAGTAGATCCTCAGTTATGGAAGTCATTATTAGATGTTACTATATTGCCAAGAAAAAAGGGCAACAGTTCTCAAAGGACTGATGTCCTGACCCCAAACTGTAAGTTGTTATCAGAAATAATCTGACTGAAGACATAATTCAAAGTGGCTAGAAAAAGTTCAGAACAAAATTCTTTGAGAAAACTGCCTGGGAGACATTGAATCTTTAGATGTGGGGGAAAAAAAGGAAAAAAGTAATCCAAAACACAGTTGTTCTCTGGCCCATATGAAGAGTTATAGGAAAAGTGGGGGGGTTGATAAAGACATGAAGAGTGGATCTAAGTGCTTTCAAGTATCATGATGCTTATAAAGGATTAGTTGATTTTCTCCCCTCTTACATCCTCTTCTCAAAGGTGGCCTTGTGTTTTTAGACAAGACAATGCTGGTTCTAATCTAGGGGCACCAGGGAAGAGACCTCATGGAAGAACGGATTCTTCCCTTAGATGAAGATTGTGTACAACCCACTGTGTGTCCGTTGGCTGGACATGGTCCTTGGAATTTTGCTGATGGGTTTGGACCCTGAACTTGAAAATGATGGCAGAAGATAGGAAGACATTTAGAAGTTGTTCTACAAAAGCAAGGAGAAAGACACTACTGCCAAAAGATGACTAAGAGGGAGCAATAATAGTCTTCTATCATTGGAAGAATATAATGGTCCCAGGGAGAGTAATTAGATTACATAAAAAGGATTCTTGGGAAGGAAAATTCAGGCTCTCAGGAACATTTTCTACATGTCAGGACTTGTGAAATAGTGTTCCAAAAGAAGAGGCAGAAACTGTCTTCACTGAATCATGGAAAGTCAAGTGAAAATTGAACATGATAAAACACTCCAGCTGGGCATCTCCAATCTAGTTCTTGAAGATGCATTTGACAAGATTTAGATTTAAGAAAGATTTTGAACCATAGCCACAAGAATGAACAGGCTATTGCTGCATAGAAAACATAGATAAGTCTCATTAAGTATAATGTTAAGTAAAAAAAGCTAGACACAAAGATGCATACTGTGTGATTCCATTCATATTAAGGTCCAAAAGAGGTAAAACTAATCTATGTGTTAAAAGTCAGGCACAGGAGTATGGTGATTGAGAGCAGACATGAGAAAGTTTTCAGGGGTGCTGGTAACGTTCTGTTTCTTGACTTGGGTGCTAATTACGTGGGTGTGTTCAGTTTGTGAATATCCACTGAATTATATACTCATGATTTATGCATTTTTCTGTATGTATATTTCAATGACTTATAAAATAAAGGGTTTTGGGGGGATTTTTATTTCTCCTTTTATTTTTTATTTTGTAAACAACTTTATTGGAGTATAATTTACATTGTTGTGTTAGTTTCTGCTGTACAACAAACTGAATCAGCTATGCGTATACATATATCCCCATATCCCCTCCCTCTGCGTTTCCCTTCCACCCTCCCTATCCCACCCATCTAGGTGGGCACAAAGCACCAAGCTGGTCTCCCTGTGCTATGCAGCTGCTTCCCACTAGCTAGCTATTTTACATTTGGTTGTGTATCTCTGTCAATGTGCTCTCTCACTTCGTCCCAGCTTACCCTTCCCCCTCCCCATGTCCTCAAGTCCATTCTCTACATCTGCGTCTTTATTCCTATCCTGCCCCTGGGTTCTTCATAACCATTTTTTTTTTAGATTCCATATATATGTGTTAGCATACGGTATTTGTTTTCCTCTTTCTGACTGACTTCACTCTGTATGACAGACTCTAGGTCCATCCACCTCACTACAAATAACTCAGTTTCGTTTCTTTTTATGGCTGAGTAATATTCCATTGTGTATACGTGCCACATCTTTATCCATTCATCTGTTGATGGACACTTAGGTTGCTTCCATGTCCTGGCTATTGTAAATACTGCTGTAATGAACATTGTGGTCCATGTCTCTTTTTCAATTATGGATTTCTCAGAGTATATACCTAGTAGGGGGATTGCTGGGTCGTATGGTAGTTCTATTTCTAGTTTTTTAAGGAACCTCCATACTGTTCTCCATAGTGGCTGTATCAATTTACATTCCCTCCAGCAGTGCAAGAGGGTTCCCTTTTCTCCACACCTTCTCCAGCATTTGTCTGTAGATTTTTTGATGATGGCCATTCTGACCGATGTGAGGTGAGACCTCATTGTAGTTTTGATTTGCATTTCTCTAATGATTAGTGAGGCTGAGCATCCTTTCATGTGTTTGTTGGCAATCTGTATATCTTCTTTGCAGAAATGTCTGTTTAGTTCTTCTGTCCATTTTTGGATTGGGTTGCCAGTTTTTTTGATATTGAGCTGCTTGTAAATTTTGGAGGTTAATCCTTTGTCTGTTATTTCATTTGCAAATATTTTCTTCCATTCTGAGGGTTGTCTTTTCATGTTGATTATGTTTTCCTTTGCTGTGCAAAAGCTTTTAAGTTTCATTAGGTCCTATTTGTTTATTTTTGTTTTTATTTCCATTTCTCTAGGAGGTGGGTCAAAAAGGATCTTGCTGTGATTTATGTCATAAAGATTTCTGCCTATGTTTTCCTCTAAGAGTTTTATAGTGTCTGGCCTTACATTTTTTAATATAAATTTATTTATTATTTATTTTTATTTTTGGCTCTCTTGGGTCTTTGTTGCTGTGCACGGGCTTTCTCAGATTGCGGTGAGTGGGGGCTGCTCTTCATTGCAGTGTGCAGGCTCCTCATTGCAGTGGCTTCTCTTGTGCGGAGCATGGGCTCTAGGCATGTGGGCTTCAGTAGTTGTGGCACGTGGGCTCAGAAATTGTGGCACGTGAGCTCTAGAGCGCAGGCTCAGTGGTTGTGGTGCATGTGCTCAGTTGCTCTGCAGCATGTGGGATCTTCCCAGACCAGGGCTCGAACCCGTGTCCCCTGCACTGGCAGGCTGATTCTTAACCACTGTGCCACCAGGGAATCCCTACATTTAGGTCTTTAGTCCATTTTGAGTTTATTTTTGTGTATGATGTTAGGGAGTATTCTAACTTCATTCTTTTATTTGTAGCTCTCCAGTTTTCCCAGCACCACTTATTGAAGAGGTTGTCTTTTCTCCATTGTATATCCTTGACTCCTTTATCAAAAATAAGGTGACCATATGTGCGTGGGTTTATCTCTGGCCTTTCTATCCTGTTCCATTGATCTATATTTCTGTTTTTGTGCCAGTACCATACTGTCTTGTTTACTGTAGCTTTGTAGTATAGTCTGAAGTCAGGGAGTCTGATTCCTCCAGCTCCGTTTTTCTTTCTCAAGATTGCTTTGGCTATTCAGGGTCTTTTGTATTTCCATACAAATTGTGAATTTTTTTGTTCTAGTTCTGTGAAAAATTCCATTGGTAGATTGATAGGGATTGCATTGAATCTGTAGATTGCTTTGGGTAATATAGTCATTTTCACAATGTTGATTCTTCCTGTCCAAGAGCATGGTATATCTCTCCATCTGTTTGTATCATCTTTAATTTCTTTCATCAGTGTCTTACAGTTTTCTGCATACAGGTCTTTTGTCTCCTTAGGTAGGTTTATTCCTAGGTATTTTATTCTTTTTGTTGGAATGGTAAATGGGGCTGTTTCCTTAATTTCTCTTTCATATTTTTCATCATTAGTGTATAGGAATGCAAGAGATTTCTGTGCATTAATTTTGGATCCTGCTACTTTACCAAGTTCATTGATTACCTCTAGTAGTTTTCTGGTGGCATCTTTAGGACTCTCTATGTATAGTATCATGTCATCTGCAAACAGGGACAGCTTTACTTCCTCTTTTCTGATTTGAATTCCTTTGATTTCTGTTTCTTCTTCTCTGATTGCTGTGGCTAAAACTTCCAAAAGTGTGTTGAATAATAGTGGTGAGAGTGGGCAACCTTGTCTTGTTCCTGATCTCAGTGGAAATGGTTTCAGTTTTTCACCATTGAGAATGATGCTGGCTGTGGGTTTGTCATATATGGCCTTTAGTATGTTGAGGTAAGTTCCCTCTGTTCCTAGTAGCTGGAGGATTTTTATCATAAATGGGTGTTGAATTTTGTTGAAAGCTTTTTTTGCATCAATTGAGATGATCATAAGGTTTTTATCCTTCAATATGTTAATATGGTGTATCACATTGATTGATTTCCATATATTGAGGAATCCTTGCATTCCTGAGATAAACCCCACTTGATCATGGTGTATGATCCTTTTAATGTGCTGTTGGATTCTGTTTGCTAGTATTTTGTTGAGGATTTTTGTATCTATGTTCATCAGTGATATTGGTCTGTAGTTTTTGTTTGTGACATCGTTGTCCGGTTTTGGTATCAGGGTGATGGTGGCCTCATAGAATGAGTTTGGGAGTGTTCCTCTCTCTGCTATATTTTGGAAGAGTTTGAGAAGGATAGGTGTTAGCTGTTCTCTAAATGTTTGATAGAATTCGCCTGTGCAGCTATCTGGTCCTGGGCTTTTATTTGTTGGAAGATTTTTAATCACAGTTTCAATTTCAGTGCTTGTGATTGGTCTGAGCATATCTTCTGTTTCTTTCTGGTTCACGCTTGGAAGGTTATACCTTTCTAAGAATTTGTCCCTTTCTTCCAGGTTGTCCATTTTATTGGCATAGAGTTGCTTGTAGTATTCTCTCATGATCCTTTGTATTTCTGCTCTGTCAGTTGTTACTTCTCCTTTTTCATTTCTAATTCTATTGATGTGAGTCCTCTCCCTTTTTTTCTTGATGGGTCTGGCTAATGGTTTATCAATTTTGTTTATCTTCTTAAAGAACCAGCTTTTAGTTTTATTGATCTTTGCTATTATTTCCTTCATTTATTTGTGATCTGATCTTTATGATTTCTTTCCTTCTGCTAACTTTGGGATTTTTTTGTTCTTCTTTCTCTAATTGCTTTAGGTGTAAGGTTAGGTTGTTTGAGTTGTTTCTTGTTTCTTGAGGTAGGATTGTACTGCTATAAGCTTCCCTCTTAGAACTGCTTTTGCTGCATCCCATAGGTTTTGGGTCGTCGTGTTTTCATTGGCATTTGTTTCTAGGTATTTTTTGGTTTCCTCTTTGATTTATTCAGTGATCTCTTGGTTATATAGTAGTGTATTGTTTAGCCTCCATGTGTTTGTATTTTTACAGATTTTTTCCTGTAATTGATATGTAGTCTCATAGCATTGTGGTCGGAAAAGACACTTGACACGATTTCACTTTTCTTAAATTTACCAAGGCTTGATTTGTGACCCACGATATGATCAATCCTAGAGGATGTTCCATGAGCACTTGAGGAGAAAGTGTATTCTGTTGTTCTTGGATGGAATGTCCTATAAATATCAATTAAGTCCATCTTTTTTAATTTATTATTTAAAGCTTGTGTTTCCTTATTTATTTTCATTTTGGTTGATCTGTCCATTGATGAAAGTGGGGTGTTAAAGTCCCCTACTGATTGTGTTACTGTCGACTTCCCCTTTTATGGCTATTAGCATTTGCCTTATGTATTGAGGTATTCCTATGTTGGGTGCCTAAAAAAAGGGCTGCAGTGAACATTGTGGTCCATGTCTCTTTTCGAATTATGGTTTTATCAGGGTATATGCCAGTAGTGGGATTACTGGGTCATATGATAGTTCTATTTTTAGTGTTTTTAGGAACCTCCATACTGTTCTTCATAGTGGCTGTATCAATTTACATTCCCACCAGCAGTGCAAGAGGGTTCCCTTTTCTCCACACCCTCTCCAGCGTTTATTGTCTGTAGATTTTTTGATGATGGCCATTCTAACTGATGTGAGGTGAGACCTCATTGTAGTTTTGATTTGCATTTCTCTAATGATTAGTGAGGTTGAGCACCCTTTCATGTGTTTGTTGGCAATCTGTATATCTTCTGTGGAGAAATATGTATTTAGGTCCTCTGCCCATTTTTGGATTGGGTTGTGCCTTATGTGTTGAGGTGCTCCTATGTTGGGTGCGTTGGGTGCATAAATATTTACAATTGTTATATCTTCTTCTTGGATTGATCCCTGGATCATTATGTAGTGTCCTTCTTTGTCTCTTGTAATAGTCTTTATTTTAAAGTCTATTTTGTCTGATATGAGAATTGCTACTCCAGCTTTCTTTTGATTTCCATTTGTATGGAATATCTTTTTCCATCCTGTCACTTTCAGTCTGTTTGTGTCCCTAGGTCTGAAGTGGGTCTCTTGTAGACAGCATATATATTGGTCTTGTTTTTGTATCAATTCAGCCAGTCTGTGTCTTTTTTTGTTTTTTGTTTTTTGCGTTACGCGGGCCTCTCACTGTTGTGGCCTCTCCCGTTGCAGAGCACAGGCTCTGGACGTGCAGGCTCAGCAGCCATGGCTCATTGGCCCAGCCACTCTGCGGCATGTGGGATCTTCCCAGACCAGGGCACAAATCCGTATCCCCTGCATCGGCAGGTGGACTCTCAACCACTGCGCCACCAGGGAAGCCCCGTGGTCTGTGTCTTTTGGTTGGAGCATTTAATCCATTTACATTTAAGGTAATTCTCAATATGTATGTTCCTGTGACCATTTTCTTAATTGTTTTGGGTTTGTTATTGTACGTCTTTTCCTTCTCTTGTGTTTCCTGCCTAGAGAAGTTCCTTTAGCATTTGTTGTAAAGCTGGTTGGTGGTGCTGAATTCTCTTAGCTTTTGCTTGTCTGTAAAGGTTTTAATTTCTCTATTGAATCTGAATGAGATCCTTGCTCGGTAGAGTAGTCTTGGTTGGAGGTTTTTCCCTTTCATCACTTAAAATATGTCCTGCCACACCCTTCTGGCCTGCAGAGTTTCTGCTGAAAGATCAGCTGTTAACCTTATGGGGATTCCCTTGTGTGTTATTTGCTGCTTTTCCTTTGCTGCTTTTAATATTCTTCTTTGTTTTTAATTTTTGATATTTTGACTAATATGTGTGTTGGCATGTTTCTCTTTGGATTTATCCTGTATGGGACTCTCTGTGCTTCCTGGGCTTGATTAACTATTTCCTTTTCCGTATTAGGGAAGTTTTCAACTATAATCTCTTCAAATATTTTCTCAGTCCCTTTTTTTTCTCCTCTTCTTCTGGGACCCCTATAATTCGAATGTTGGTGCATTTAATGTTGTCCCAGAGGTCTCTGAGACTGTCCGTAATTCTTTTCTTTCTTTTTTCTTTATTCTGCTCTGTTGTAGTTTTTTCCACTATTTTATCTTCCAGGTCACTTATCCTTTCTTCTGTGTCAGTTATTCTGCTATTGATTCCTTCTAGAGAATTTTTAATTTCATTTATTGTGTTGTTCATCATTGTTTGCTCTTTAGTTCTTCTAGTTCCTTGTTAAACTTTTCTTGTATTTTCTTCATTCTATTTCCAAGATTTTGGATCATCTTTCCTATCATTACTCTGAATTCTTTTTCAGGTAGACTGCCTATTTCCTCTTCATTTGTTTGGTCTGGTGGGTTTTTACCTTGCTCCTTCATCTGCTGTGTATTTCTCTGTCTTCTCATTTTGCTTAACATACTGTGTTTGGGATCTCCTTTTCGCAGGCTGCTGGTTCGTAGTTCCCGTTGTTTTTGGTGTCTGCCCCCAGTGGCTAAGGTTGGTTCAGTGGGTTGTGTAGGCTTCCTGGTGGAGGAGACTAGTGCCTGTGTTCTGGTGGATGAGGCTGGATCTTGTCTTTCTGGTGGGCAGGACCATGTCTGGTGGTGTGTTTTGGGGTGTCTGTGACCTTATTATGATTTTAGGCAGCCTCTCTGCTAATGGGTGGGGTTGTGGTCTTGTCTTTGGCATGGGGTGTCCAGCACTGGAGCTTGCTGGTTGTTCAGTGGAGCTGGGTCTTAGCGTTGAGATGGAGATCTCTGGGAGAGCTTTAGCTGTTTGATATTATATGGAGCCGGGAGGTCTCTAATGGACCAGTGTCCTGAACTTGGCTCTCCCACCTCAGAGGCACAGACATGACACCCAGCTGGAGCACCAAGACTGTGTCAGCCACATGGCTCAGAAGAAAAGGGAGAAAAGAAGAAAGAAAGAAAGAAAAAGAAAATAAAGTTATTACAATAAAAATTAAAAAATAATTATTAAAAATGAAAAAAATTAAAAAGTAATAAAAAAAGAAAGAAAGGAGGAAGAGAGCAACCAAAACAAATCCACCAATGATAACAAGCGCTAAAAACTATAATTTAAAAAAAATGGACAGACAGAACCCTAGGACAAATTGTGAAAGCAAACCTATACAGACAAAATCACATGAAGAAGCATACACATACACACTCACAAAAAGAGAAAAAGGAAAAAAATATATCGTTGCTCCCAAAGTACACCACCTCAATTTGGGGATGATTCGTTGTCTATTCAGGTATTCCACAGATGCAGGGTACATCAAGTTGATTGTGGAGCTTTAATCCACTGCTCCTGAGTCTGCTGGGAGAAATTTCCCTTTCTCTTATTTGTTCACACAGCTCCTGAGGTTCAGCTTTGGATTTGGACCCGTCTCTGCGTGTAGGTCGCCTGAGGGCGTCTGTTCTTCGCTCAGACAGGACGGGGTTAAAGGAGCAGCTGCTTCGGGGGCTCTGGCTCACTCAGGCCGGGGGGGGGGGAGGGAGGGGCACGGAGTGCGGGGCGAGCCTGCGGCAGCAGAGGCCTGCGTGATGTTGCACCAGTCTGAGGTGCGCCGTGTGTTCTCCCGGGGAAGTTGTCCCTGGATCCCGGGAACCTGGCCGTGGCGGGCTGCACAGGCTCTCGGGAGGGGAGGTGTGGAGAGTGACCTGTGCTCGCACGCAGGCTTCTTGGTGGTGGCAGCAGCAGCCTTGGCGTCTCATGCCCGTCTTGGGGTCTGTGCTGATAGCCACAGCTAGCGCCTATCTCTGGAGGTCATTTAGGCGGTGCTCTGAATCCCCTCTCCTCGCGCACCCTGAAACAATGGTCTCTTGCCTCTTCGGCAGTTCCAGACTTTTTCCCATACTCCCTCCCGGCTAGCCGTGGCGCACTAGCCCCCTTCAGGCTGTGTTCACCCAGCCAACACCAGTCCTTTCCCTGGGATCTGACCTCCGAAGCCTGAGCCTCAGCTCCCAGCCCCCGCCCGTTCTGGCAGGTGAGAAGACAAGCCTCTCGGGCCGGTGAGTGCTGGTCGGCACTGATCCTCTGTGCGGGAATCTCTCCACTTTTTGCCCTCTGCACCCCTGTTGCTGCGCTCTCCTCCACGGCTCCGAAGCTTACCCCCTCCGCCACCCGCAGTATCCGCCCACGAAGGGGCTTCCTAGTGTGTGGAAACCTTTCCTCCTTCACAGCTCCCTCCCAGAGGTGCAGGTCCCACCCCTATTCTTTGTCTCTGTATTTTCTTTTTTTTTTTTTGCCCTACCCAGGTACGTGGGGAGTTTCTTGCATTTTGGGAGGTTAAGGTCTTCTGCCAGCGTTCAGTATGTGTTCTGCAGGTGTTCCACATGTAGCTGTATTTCTGATATATTTGTGGGGAGGAAGGTGATCTCCACATCTTACTCTTCTGCCATTTTGAAGGTCTCTCTACCACATCTTCTTTATCCATATCCTTTGTCGATGGACATTTAGGTGGCTTCCATGTCGTCTTAGCTACTGTAAATATTGGTACTATGAACATTTGGGTGTGTGTATCTTTTTGAATTAGAGTTTTCATCTTTTCTGGATATATCCCCAGGAGTGGGATTGCTGGATCATATGGTAACTGTAATTTTAGTTTTTTAAGGATCCTCCATACGCTTCTCCATAGTGGCCGTACCAAATTACATTCCCTCCAACAGTGTAGGAGGGTTCCCTTTTCTCCACACCCTCTCCAGCATTTATTGTTTGTAGATATTTTGATGATGGCCATTCTGGCTGATGTGAGGTGATACCTTACTGTAGTTTTGATTTGCATGTTTTTAATAATTAGTGATGTTGAGCATCTTTTCATGTGCCTGTTGGCCATCTGTTTGTCTTCTTTAGAGAAATGTCTATTTAGGTCTTCTGCCCATTTTTTGGTTGGGTTGTTTGGTATTTGTTACTGAGTTGTATGAGCTGTTTGTATGTTTTGGAAATTAAGCCTTTGTTGGTCTCATGGGTTGTGAATATTTTCTCCCATTCCAAGGTTGTCTTTTCATTTTGTTGATGGTTTCCTTTGCTGTGCAAAAAGTTTTATGTTTGATTAGGTCCCATTTCTTTATTTTTGCTTTTATTTCTTTTGCCTTGGGAGACTGACGTAAGAAGACATTGCTATGATTTATGTCAGAGAATGTTTTCCCTATATTCTCTTCTAGGAGTTTTATAGTGTCATGTCTTATATTTAACGCTTTAAGCCATTTTGAGTTTATTTTTGTGTATGGTGTGAGGGATTGTTCTAACTTCATTGATTTACATGTAGCTGTCCAGCTTTGCCAACACCACCTGCTGAAAAGACTGGCTTTTGTCCACTGTATATTCTTGCCTTCTTTGTTGTAGATTAATTGACCGGTAAGTGTGAGTTTATTTCTGGGCTCTCTATTTGTTCCATTGATCCATATGTCTGTTTTTGTGCCATGGTACTAGCTGTTTTGATTACTATAGCTTTGTAGTATTGTCTGAAATCTGGGAGGGTTAGAGGCATTTCCATTTTTGATGACAAATTTACAAAAGGAGCAAGCAGAAAAGTGTGACATCTCTTGGAGCCTATGCTCAGAACTGTCACACCATCCCTTTTGCCCATATTGGCAAAGTAAATTGCGTGGCCAAGACCAGTATCAGTGTGGTAGGAACATGTACTTGACTTCTAGTGGAACTACAAAGTCACATGGATGGCAAAGGTCATGAGTATTTGGAGGAGTAAGGATTCAAGGAATTAAAGCAATCTGCTGGAACTGGAACAGAGGTAGAGAGCCCCTGTGTGGAGAATGACTCAAAGGAATTGGATTAGTGTGCTTGGGCTGCCATAACAATACTGCAGACTGGGGTCTTAAATAGCAGAAATTTATTGTCTCATAGTTTCAAGGCTAGAAGAACAAGATGAAGTTGTGGGCCAGTTTGGTTTCTTCTGATGCTTGCAGATGGCCACCTTCTTGCTATATCCTCATATGATCTTTTCTCTGTGCGCATGCATTCCTCATGTCACTCTGTGTCCTAATCTCCTCTTCTTATAAGGACAAAAGTCATATTGGATTAGAATCCACCCTAATGGCCTCATTTTAACTCAGTCACCTCTTTAAATTCCCTATCTCCAAATAAAGATTCATTTCTGAGCTACTGGGGGTTAGGATTTCAGCATATGAATTTTGGGAGGACACAATTCAGCCCATAGCAGGGATTGTTTTCTAAGTAGCTTAAAGCACTTTATAGAGGAATTGACTGAATTGGTTGTTACATGATGAGGAATTTAGAGACAAGGGGAGTGGGAGGGGTCTAGACCTGGCTATTATGTGAATTAGACCAACTTGAGGAAGTCACTACAGAATAAAGATTTGAATACATTTCCCTGTGACAAATGCCTGGAATTTCCCACTGCCTGAGTCCACCTGAGGTGCCTGTCACTGAAATAAGTCAAATGAAATATAAAAGAGCAATCAACCTGCTTTTGACAACAGGGGTCTTTGCATATTTTAATCCCACTGACCTCAGAATCAGTACAATTCAGGCCAAGTGTTCTGGTCATTTTGTCTTGATCACCTCAACCAAAATTACCTGCCAGCAGTAGGAGAGAGAGAAATCCATTCTGCAGCATGAATATTCCTAGTGGAAAGGTATAGGAAGCCCCTCTACCTACAAGTCAAGAAGCCCTGGTGGACTCGTTCTTTGTAAAACAACAAAATCTAAAAGCATCATCAACAACAAAACCCCTTAGTAAGACCAGTAACTTAAACTTTACCCAAAATCACCCAAAAAAACCCAAATGAGCACATTCATGTAACTAGTAATATGCTTTATTGTTCACTTGGAGGAGATTTAATCTGTGTGGTTTAAAGATGTTAGCTCCTTTCTTAATTTTAAAGAGAAACTCTCAGTGGAGTAGGGGCTACTAATGGATTTTCTAGTAATGAAATTAGTGTTAATGGATCTAATATCAAAAGGCAGTAGTAACCATTTAAAAGCAAAGGAAGCAGAACTCTATGATCACAGACTTCTAAACCTTTTTGAGCTAAGTTTCCTCTCTTGTTCTTAAACTCACTGTGCTTTTTAAACTCTTGAAACTTGTGAGTTAATGAAGTGGGGAGTGTAGAGAGAATGGCAGGTTTCCAATTTGCAAAGTAAACATATCTCTTTCTTGTTATGTAATTCAGGGATGTCAAGCATGAAGATTCAAGTAGACACTGAAAATCTTTTCTTTTCTTCCTATTCTTTGGGGGGGGCATTAGAGAAAGGGGGAAAGATAGAGGGAATCTTGATTTTAAAGCAAAAATACACATTTTTAATGAAACGGATGCAGATTGAATTAGAAAATGGACTGAAATAATGCTTACAGTTTAGGAGTGTGCTACAAACAAGCAATTACTGTGCATGGCAGACATGGGTGGCTTTTATTCATTCATTCATTTATATATTCTTTGTGAATATATGTATTTATCTTTATTTCCCTATTTTGATGACTCCTATCATCATGGATGCTGAATTCTTAGGAACCACTTATGCTAACACTCTAAGCATATCTCCCAGGGAGAAAAACTTCTTAAAATTGCTGGACATGTTTGAGTAACATCAAATTAGAGAGGGTTTCATCAACAAACTGGCACCAAATATGGATACACAAAACAGCTCTATTTTACATATCATTTGTCCCTTCCTTATGTCCTAGGCACCCTGATTCCAAGCTGTCTAAATCCACACAAAACTCAGGTCAACAAAAAAACATTTATTTGGTAATGCATTAAACCAATTTTTTTTCATCCTTTTAGGTTATCTTTCTTTCTTTTTCTTAACATCTTTATTAGAGTATAATTGCTTTACAATGGTGTGTTAGTTTCTGCTTTATAATAAAGTGAATCAGTTATACATATACATATGTCCTCATATCTCTTCCCTCTTCTGTCTCCCTCCCTCCCACCCTCCCTATCCCACCCCTCTAGGGGGTCACAAAGTACCGAGCTGATCTCCCTGTGCTGTGCGGCTGCTTCCCACTAGCTATGTATTTTACATTTGGTAGTGTATATATGTCCATGCCACTTTCACTTTGTCCCAGCTTACCCTTCCCCCTCTCCGTATCCTCAAGTCCATTCTCTAGTAGGTCTGTGTCTTTATTCCCATCTTGCCCCTAGGGTCTTCATGACCTTTTTTTTTTGATTCCATATATATGTGTTAGCATATGGTATAAGTTTTTCTCTTTCTGACTTACTTCACTCTGTATGACAGACTCTAGGTCCATCCACCTCACTACAAATAACTCAATTTCGTTTCTTTTTATGGCTGAGTAATATTCCATTGTATATATGTGCCACACCTTCTTTATCCATTCGTCTGTCGATGGACACTTAGGTTGCTTCCATGTCCTGGCTATTGTAGATAGAGCTGCAATGAACATTTGGGTATGTGACTCTTTGTGAATTATGGTTTTCTCAGTGTATATGCCCAGTAGTGGGATTGCTGGGTCGTATGGTAGTTCTATTTTTACTTTTTTAAGGAACCTCCATACTGTTCTCCATAGTGGCTGCATCAATTTACCTTCCCACCAACCGTGCAAGAGGGTTCCCTTTTCTCCACACCCTCTCCAGCATTTATTGTTTGTAGATTTTTTTTTAAAGCTGTTGGGGGTAGGAGTTTATTAATTAATTAATTTATTTTTGCTGTGTTGGGTCTTCATTTCTGTGCGAGGGCTTTCTCTAGTTGTGGCAAGTGGGGGCCACTCTTCATCACGGTGCGCGGGCCTCTCACTATCTCAGCCTCTCTTGTTGCGGAGTGCAGGCTCCAGACACGCAGGCTCACTAGTTGTGGCTCACGGGCCTAGTTGCTCAACGGCATGTGGGATCCTCCCAGACCAGGACTTGAGCCCTGCATTAGCAGGCAGATTCTCAAGCACTGTGCTACCGGGGAAGCCCCTGTTTGTAGATTTTTTTTTGATGATGGCCATTCTAACCAGTGTGAGATGATATCTCATTGTAGTTTTGATTTGCATTTCTCTAATGATTAGTGATGTTGAACATCCTTTCGTGTGTTTGTTGGCAATCTGTATATCTTCTCTGGAGAAATGTCTGTTTAGGTTTTCTGCCCATTTTGGGATTGGGTTGTTTGTTTTTTTGATATTGAGCTGCATGAGCTGCTTGTAAATTTTGGAGATTAATCCTTTATCAGTTGCTTCATTTGCAAATATTTTCTCCCATTCTGAGGGTTGTCTTTTCATCTCATTTATGGTTTCCTTTGCTGTGCAAAAGCTTTGAAGTTTCATTAGGTCCCATTTGTTTATATTTGTTTTTCTTTCCATTTCTCTAGGAGGTGGGTCAAAAAGGATCTTGCTGTGATTTATGTTAGAGTGTTCTGCCTGTGTTTTCCTCTAAGCGTTTTATAGTGTCTGGCCTTACATTTAGGTCTTTAATCCATTTTGAGTTTATTTTTGTGGCGGGTGTTAGGGAGTGTTCTAATTTCATTCTTTTACATGTAGCTGTCCAGTTTTCCCGGCACCACTTATTGAAGAGGCTGTCTTTTCTCCACTGTGTATTCTTGCCTCCTTTATCAAAGATAAGGTGACCATATGTGCGTGGGTTTATCTCTGGGCTTTCTATCCTGTTCCATTCATCTGTATTTCTGCTTTTGTGCCAATATCATACTGTCTTGATTACTGTAGCTTTGTAGTATAGTCTGAAGACAGGGAGCCTGATTCCTCCAGCTCCATTTTTCTTTCTCAAGATTGCTTTTGCTCTTGGGGGTCTTTTGTGTTTCCGTACAAATCATGAATTTTTTTGTTCTAGTTCTGTGAAAAATGCCAGTTGTAGTTTGACAGGGATTGCATTGAATCTGTAGATTGCTTTGGGTAGTATAGTCATTTTCACAATGTTGATTCTTCCAATCCAAGAACCTGGTATATCTCTCCATCTATCTGTATCATCTTGAATTTCTTTCACCAGTGTCTTATAATTTTCTGCATGCAGTTCTTTTGTCTCCTTAGGTAGTTTTTTTCCTAGATATTTTATTCTTTTTCTTGCAGTGGTAAATGGGAGTGTTTCCTTAATTTCTCTTTCAGATTTTTCATCATTAGTGTATAGGAATGCAAGAGATTTCTGTGCATTAATTTTGGATCCTGCTACTTTACCAAATTCATTGATTACCTCTAGTAGTTTTCCAGTAGCATCTTTAGGATTCTCTATGTATAGTGTCATGTCATCTGCAAGCAGTGACAGCTTTACTTCTTCTTTTCCGATTTGGGGTCCTTTTATTTCTTTTTCTTCTCTGATTGCTGTGGCTAAAACTTCCAAAACTATGTTGAATAAGAGTGGTGAGAGTGGGCAACCTTGTCTTGTTCCTGATCTTAGTGTAAATGCTTTCAGTTTTTCACCATTGAGGACGATGTTTGCTGTGGGTTTGTCATATATGGCCTTTATTATGTTGAGGAAAGTTCCCTCTATGCCTTCTTTCTGGAGGGTTCTTATCATAAATGGGTGTTGAATTTTGTCAAAAGCTTTCTCTGCATCTATTGAGATGATCATATGGTTTTTCTCCTTCAATTTGTTAATATGGTTTATCACATTGATTGATTTGCGTATATTGAGGAATCCTTGCATTCCTGGGATAAACCCCACTTGATCATGGTGTATGATCCTTTTAATGTGCTGTTGGATTCCGTTTGCTAGTATTTTGTTGAGGATTTTTGCATCTATGTTCATCAGTGATATTGGCCTGTAGTTTTCTTTCTTTGTGACATCTTTGTCTGGTTTTGGTATCAGGGTGATGGTGGCCTCATAGAATGAGTTTGGGAGTGTTCCTCCCTCTACTATATTTTGGAAGAGTTTGAGAAGGATAGGTGTTAGCTGTTCTCTAAATGTGTGATAGAATTCGCCTGTGCAGCAATCTGGTCCTGGGCTTTTATTTGTTGGAATATTTTTAATCAGTTTCAATTTTAGTGCTTGTGATTGGTTTGTTCATATTTTCTATTTCTTCCTGGTTCAGTCTTGGAAGGTTGTGCATTTCTAAGAATTTGTCCACTTCTTCTAGGTTGTCCATTTTATTGGCTTATAGTTGCTTGTAGTAGTCTCTCATGGTCCATTGTATTTCTGCTGTGTCAGTTATTACTTCTCCTTTTTCATTTCTAATTCTATTGATTTGAGTTTTCTCCCTTTTTTGTTCTTTTTTTTTAACATCTTTATTGGAGTATAATTGCTTTACCATGGTGTGTTAGTTTCTGATATTCTCCCTTTTTTTCTTGATGAATCTGGCTAATGGTTTATCAATTTTGTTTATCTTCTCAAAGAACCAGCTTTTAGTTTTATTGATGTTTGCTATCGTTTCCTTCATTTCTTTTTCATTTATTGCTGATCTGATCTTTATGATTTCTTTCCTTCTGCTATCTTTGGGCTTCTTTTGTTCTTCTTTCTCTAATTGCTTTAGGTGTAAGGTTAGGTTGTTTATTTGAGATGTTTCTTGTTTCTTAAGGTAGGATTGTATTGCTATAAACTTCCCTCTTAGAACTGCTTTTGCTACATCCCATCGGTTTTGGTACTTCGTGTTTTCATTGTCACTTGTTTCTAGGTATTTTTTGATTTCCTCTTTGATTACTTCAGTGATCTCTTGGTTATTAAGTAGTGTATTGTTTAGCCTCCATGTGTTTGTATTTTTTACAGATTTTTTTCTGTAATTGATATCTAGTCTAAGAGCATTGTGGTCAGAAAAGATACTTGATGTGATTTCAATTTTCTTAAATGTACCAAGGCTTGATTTGTGACCCAAGATATGATCTATCCTGGAGAATGTTCCATGAGCACTTGAGAAGAAAGTGTATTCTGTTGTTTTTGGATGGAATGTCTTATAAATATCAATTAAATGCATCTTGTTTAATGTATCATTTAAAACTTGTGTTTCCTTATTTATTTTCATTTTGGGTGATCTGTCCATTGGTGAAAGTGGGGTGTTAAAGTCCCCTACTATGATTGTGTTACTGTCGATTTCCCCTTTTATGGCTGTTAGTGTTTGCCTTATGTATTGAGGTGCTTCTATGTTGGGTGCATAAATATTTACAATTGTTATATCTTCTTCTTGGATCGATCCCTTGATCATTATGTAATGTCCTTCTTTGTCTCTTGTAATAGTGTTTATTTTAAAATCTATTTTGTCTGATATGAGAATTGCTACTTCAGCTTTCTTTTCATTTCCATTTGCATGGAATATCTTTTTCCATCCCCTCACTTTCAGTCTGTATGTGTCCCTGGTCTGAAGTGGGTCTCCTGTAGACAGCATATGTACGGGTCTTGTTTTTGTATCCATTCAGCCAGTCTATGTCCTTTGGTTGGAGCATTTAATCCATTTACATTTAAGGTAATTCTCGGTATGTATGTTCCTATGACCGTTTTCTTAATTGTTTTGGGTTTATTATTGTACATCTTTTCCTTCTCTTGTGTTTCCTCCCTAGAGTAGTCCCTTTAGCATTTGTTGTAAATCTGGTTTGGTGGTGCTGAATTCTCTTAGCTTTTGCTTGTCTGTAAAGGTTTTAATTTCTCCATCAAATCTTAATGAGATCCTTCCTGGGTAGAATAATCTTGGTTGTAGGTTTTTCTCCTTCATCACTTTAAATATGTCCTGCCACTCCTTTCTGGGTCGCTGAGTTTCTCCTGAAAGATCAGCTGTTAACCTTATGGGGATTCCCTTGTATGTTATTTGTTGTTTTTCCCTTGCTGCTTTTAATATTCTTTCTTTGTATTTAATTTTTGATAGTTTGATTAATATGTGCCTTGGTGTATTTCTCCTTGGATTTTTCCTGTATGGGACTCTCTGTGCTTCCTGGACTTGATTAACTATTTCCTTTCCCATATTAGGGAAATTTTCAACTATAATCTCTTCAAATATTTTCTCAGTCCCTTCCTTTTTCTCTTCTTCTTCTGGCACCCCTATAATTCAAATGTTGGTTTGTTTAGTGTTGTCCCAGAGGTCTCTGAGACTGTCCTCAATCCTTTTCATTCTTTTTTCTTTCTTCTGCTCTGCAGTAGTTATTTCCACTATTTTATCTTCCAGGTCACTTATCCGTTCTTCTGTCTCAGTTATTCTGCTATTGATCCCTTCTAGAGAAGTTTAAATTTCATTTATTGTGTTATTCATCACTGTTTGTTTGCTCTTTCGTTCTTCTAGGTCCTTGTTAAATGTTTCTTGTATTTTCTCCACTCTATTTCCAAGATTTTGGATCATCTTTACTATCATTATTCTGAATTCTTTTTCAGGTAGACTGCCTATTTCCTCTTCATTTGTTAGGTCTGGTGGGTTTTTATCTTGCTCCTTCATCTGCTGTGTGTTTTTCTGTCTTCTCATTTTGCTTAACTTACTGTGTTTGGGGTCTCCTTTTTGCAGGCTGCAGGTTCGTAGTTTCTGTTGTTTTTGGTGTCTGCTCCCCATGGCTAAGGTTGGTTCAGTGGGTTGTGTAGGCTTCCTGGTGGAGGGGACTAGTGCCTGTGTTCTGGTGGATGAGGCTGGATCTTGTCTTTCTGGTGGGCAAGTCCACGTCTGGTGGTGTGTTTTTGGGGTGTCTGTGGCCGTATTATGATTTTAGGCAGCGTCTCTTCTAATGGGTGTGGTTGTGTTCCTGTCTTGCTCGTTGTTTGGCATGGGGTGTCCAGCACTGTAGCTTACTGGTCGTTGAGTGGAGCTGGGTCTTGGCATTGAGATGGAGATCTCTGGGAGATTTTCGGCGTTTGATATTACGTGGAGCTGGGAGGTCTCTTGTGGTCCAGTGTCCTGAACTTGGTTCTCCCTCCTCAGAGGCACAGCCCTGATGCCTGGCTGGAGCACCAAGAGCATGTCATCCACATGGCTCAGAATAAAAGGATGAAAAAAAAAAAAAGAAAGAAAGAATAAGATAAAATAAAATAAAGTAAAATAAAATAGTTATTAAAATAAAAAATAATGATTAAAATTTTTTTAAAGTAATAAAAAAAAGAAAGTAGAGAGTAACCTAACCAAAAAAACAAATCCACCAATGATAAGAAGTGCTAAAAACTATACTAAAACAAACAAACCAACAAATAAAAAACCGGACAGACAGAACCCTAGGACAAATGGTAAAAAGAAAGCTATACAGAGAAAATCACACACAGAAGCATACACATACACACCCATAAAAAGAGAAAAATGGAAAAAAAATATATATCGTTGCTCCCAAAGTCCACCCCCTCAATTTGGGATCATTCGTTGTTTGTTCAGGTATTCCATAGGTGCAGGGTCCCTGGATCATGGGACCCTGTGAGTGGCGGGCTGCACAGGCTCCCAGGAGGGGAGGTGTGGATAGTGACCTGTGCTCACACACAGGCTTCTTGGTGGCAGCAGCAGCAGCCTTAGCATCTCATGCCAGTCTCTGGGGTCTGTGCTGATAGCCGCGGCTCGTGCCCGTCTCTGGATCTCCTTTAAGCGGCGGTCTGAATCCCCTTTCCTATCGCACCAGGAAACAAAGAGGCAAGAAAAAGTCTCTTGTCTCTTCGCCAGGTCCAGACCTTTTTCCGGACTCCCTCCCGGCTAGCTGTGGTGCACCAGCTCCCTTCAGGCTGTGTTCACGCCGCCAACCCCAGTCCTCTCCCTGCGCTCCGACCGAAGCCCGAGCCTCAGCTCCCAGCCTCCGCCTGCCCCGGTGGGTGAGAAGACAAGCCTCTCGGGCTGGTGAGTGCCGGTTGGCCCCGATCCTCTGTGCGGGAATCTCTCCGCTTTGCCCTCTGCACCCCTGTGGCTGCGCTCTTCTCCGTGGCTCCGAAGCTTCCCCCCTCCGCCACCCGCAGTCTCCGCCCGCGAAGGGGCTTCTAGTGTGTGGAAACCTTTCCTCCTTCACAGTTCCCTCCCACTGGTGCAGGTCCCATCCCTATTCTTTTGTCTCTGTTTTTTCTTTTTTCTTTTGCCCTACCCAGGTACATGGGGAGTTTCTTGCCCTTTGCGAGGTCTGAGGTCTTCTGTCAGCGTTCAGTAGGTGTTCTGTAGGTGTTGTTCCACATGTAGTTGTATTTCTGATGTATTTGTGGTGAGGAAGGTGATCTCTGCGTCTTACTCTTCTGCCATCTTGAAGCTCCTCCTAGGTTATCTTTCAAATGATATTGATTGGAAACTAATCTTGAGGTCCTCTTGGTAGAAAATAATTTTTTTTCGTTTAACATTTAATTTTATTTTTTGAATGGATAATATGTTCACATGATTCAAAAGTCAGAGCCAGGACTTCCCTGGTGGTCCAGTGGTAAAGAATCCACCTTCCAATGCAGGGGATGCAGGTTCGATCCCTGGTCAGGGAACTAAGATCTCACATGCTGCGGGACAACTAAGCCCGCACGCCACAACTACTGAGCCCTCACACCTCAACTAGAGAGCCTGCGTGCCAAAAGCTACGGAGCCCACGCACGCTGAAGCCTGCGCGCCACAGCTAGAGTAGAGAAAACCCGCACACGAGAACTAGAGAGAAGCCCACACGCCACAATTAGAGAGCCTGCAACAAAGAGCCAGTGCACACCTCAAGGAAAGATCCTGTATGCCTCAACAAAGATCCTGCATGCCACAACTAAGACCCGATGCAGCCAAAAATAAATAACTAATAAATTTTTAAAGAGAGAACAACATAAAAAGTTATATGTTGTGAGGTGTTATGCCCATTCCTTCCCCTATCCTCCTGTTACCTGTTCCTTTATCCCCTAGAGGTAACCATTTTTATTAATTTCTTGTATATCCTCTTATACAATGCCAGCAAATATGAAAATATATTCTTATATCCCTCTTTCTTACACAAAAGATAGCATATATGTGGTTCTTTACCTCAATTTTTTCAGTTAGGCCCGCAGTCTGGAGTTAAGACCAGATTTGCACTGGGAGATCTTATTCATTTTTTTAATATCTGCATAGTATTCCTTGTATGGCTGTCACAGAGTTTATTTAACCAGTTCCCTATCTGTTGACATAGGGTTGTCCCAATATTTTTGCTATTATAAACAATACTGCAATGAGTGACTTGTATATACGTTTTATCTGGAAGTGTATCCATAGAATAAATTCCAGAAGTGAAATTATTTAGCCAATGGGTCTTGAAATTTTGATAGATATTGTCAATTTGCTTTCCATTAGAGTTGTACCATTGTGTACTCCCCTTACCATCCCCCCCCCTGCAGTGTATGAAAGTGCCTGTGTTCCCACAGTACAGTGAGAAGTGAATATACTTAGAAACCTAACTTGGTACTTAAAGTGCTCAACACAATCTCTGTAACATAGCTGCTCACTCTGACCATCTTCTCTAATGGTATAACTCCAAGTAGCATTGGCTGAACTTTCTGCTGAGTGCAACTTAATCTTTTTCTCTTAAATCTTTTAAAGGGTGAAATACAACACACGCACATAGAAAAGTTCAGAAAACAACAATGCATAGCTTAATAAATGATTGTGAAATGAACACACATGGACCACAACCCAGATCAAGAAAGGGAGCATTTACAGCACTCCAGAAAGGCCTTGGTGTGCCCTCCCTCCTCACAAAGAAGTCACTGTCCTGATTTTTTTTTTTAGAACGTATTCAGTTCCTGGTGTTCTTTCCACTTTGCCTTCCTATATATGCAACCTTAAACATTACAGGTTAGTTTTGCTTGAGTTTGAACTTTATATAAATAGAAGAATACAATCTTTACTCTTTTGTATTATGGTAAACTACACATAACATAAAATTTACCTTATTAACTATTTTAAAGTGTACAGTTCAGTGATATTAATTACATTCACATTGTTGTGAAGCCATCCCCACAGACCATCCCCACAACTCTTTTCATCCTGTAAAACTGAAACTCTATACCTATTAAACAATAACGCTCCATTCTCCCCTCCCCCCAGCTCCTGGCAACCACCATTTTATCTTCTGTCTGTATGATTTTGACTATTCTAAGTACCTCAGATAAGGGGAATTATAGCATTTGTCTTTTTGTGATTGGCTTATTTCATTTAGTATAATGGCCTCAAGGTTCATCCATGTTTTACCATATTGTAGAATTTCCTTCCTTTTAAAATTTGAGTAATACTCTTTTGCATGGATAGACCACATTTTGGTAATCTATTCATCTGTTGATGGACACTTGAGCTGCCTCTTGTTTTAGCTATTGTGAATAATGCTGTTATGAACATGGGTATACAAATATCTCTTTGAGGCCTTGCTTTCAGTTCTTTTGGTATATACCCAGGAGTGGAATTGCTAGATCGTGTGGTTCATATAAATAGAATAGTAGAGTCTCTACTCTTTTGTGTTTGACTTGTTTCAGTTAAATTTTGTTGGTGAGGTGTATCCATATTGATGTCTGTAGCTATATTTCATTCATTTTGGGAGTCTTATTCCATTGTATGAATATGTTACAATTTATCCTTTCTGCTCTTGATGGATCTGTGAGTTGTTTATAACTTGGGTCTACAGTACTACAAACAGTGTTGCTGTGAACATTTTGGCAGGTGCCTCTGCTACATACATTTCTACTTTGTGTGCACCTAGGATTGGGATTGCTGACTCATAGGGTGTGTACCTTCAGCCTTACCTGACTTGGATTATGTTACAGTGAAGAGAATGAGAAAACCTGAGTTAGACAGATATTGTTTTGAATTTTATTTTTAAAATCCTTTCAAAAGATAATTTCATTTTTTAGGTCTTTTGCTCTTGGTAGATGTATCCCCCACATTTTGTAGCACAAGGTTTCTGTGTGTGGGCTATGACCCATAGGACACAGAAGGATGACTGTTGATGTCTCCTAGACATCTAGAACAGGGGCTAGCAAACTAAATCCCCATAATCTGTTTTCATAAATGAACTTCTGTTGGCACACAGCCACACCCATCATTTACATATTGTCTGTGATTGCTTTTGTGCTACCATGGCAGAGTTGAGTGATTGTGGCAGAGATTGTATGGCCCGCAAAGCTCACCCCAAATCTCCTAGATGGCTATTGCTGCCATGACAAATTACCACAAATATGGTGATTTAAAACAACACAGATTTCTTATTTTATAGTTTTTTAGGTCAGAAGTCTCACAGGGTCTCACTGGACTAAAATCAAGGTGTTGGTAGGGCCAGCATTCTCTTCTGGCAGCTCTAGGGTAAAGTCTGTTTCCTTGCCTTTTCCAGCTTCTAGAGGCTGCTTGCATTCCTTGGGTCATGGCCCCCTTTTCCATCTTCAAAGCCAGCAATGTTGCATCTCTCTGTGCCTTTCTTCAGTAGTCACATCACCCTGTGACCACTGCTGGGAGAGCTTATCTGATTTTAAGGACCCATATGATTAGATTGGGCCCTAGACTACTCACATAGTCCAGGATAAGCTCCCTCTCTCAAGATCCTTAATCACATCATTGATGTTCCTTCTACCATGTAGGCTAACATATTAATAGGTTCTGGGGATTAGGACATAGACATGTTTGTGGGCCCTTATTCTGCCTAGCATACTAGCCCTTTCCAGAAAAAGTTTGCCAACTCCTGATCAAAAACAAAACGTTGAGGAATTTCTAGTTGGAATCTAATGTAATCTAATAGGAATATAACTTCCTAGTCAAGAATTTGGCACTTCCATAATCTTTAGCTTCTCCCGCAATCTACCTAAAGTCATCCTGGTAAATGAGACAAGTGGCAGGGCTGTATTATGGACACTTGAGCGCAGTGGAGGAATTAAAGTACAGACAATCCCTTGATGCCTTTCTCTTGCAAAATTTTGTGTTCTCTGAATTTCCCAGTGGACTTAAACAGCATCAAATTCAGTAGCAATCTCTCCCAACAGGCCAGCAAATCCTCATTTGTCTTCTAGTATTCTGACAGGTATTAGCATTTTCCAACTCAGCCGAAAATGACCTCACTGAGATCACATTATAAAGCTCTGTTAAACATGATTGGCAATATAAAGTGATCAAGAGCTACCTTTCCCATATTTACTGAACATATTAATAGTCTGAAATGATTCTAATATTTTAGCTACCTGGTATGTATATATTCAGTGGGACAGATAATAAATTTTAGAGCAAGTTTTTGAAAGACTGAAACATTAGGATTTCATGTTTTTTGTATATTTTAAAAGGTCTCTGGCAGGGGAGGGACATATACACACTACTATGGGAGATTGGGATTGACATATACACACTACTATGTATAAAATAGATAGCTAATAAGGACCTGTTGTACAGCACAGGGATCTCTCCTTAATTCTTTGTAATGGCGTATGTGGGAAAAGAATCTAAAAAAGAGTGGATATAGGTATATGTATAACTGATGCACTTTGCTGTACACCTGAAACTAACACTAACCTTGTAAGTCAACTATACACCAATAATTTTTTTTATTAAATAAAATAAAAATTATCAAAGAAAAAACTTTTTTAAAGATCTCTAATTGAATTTTTCAATCAAAATCTATAAAAATAAATCTAAAATTCTTTCCTATTATGTGCAATTAAATGAATGTATCTTGAATTTAACCCAGCTTTTTGGTGTGCACAATATACATATTTCTGAATAAAAATTCCACACTAGGTAAGACACATTCTTGTTATCATATAAGACAGCCCAAGAAATAGCATCTCCCAGGGAAGTCACTAGTGTGGGATCAAGGGGCTGGCCACAGGGGCTTTCTCTGAAAATGTAGAAGGCATGCGTGTCAGTTCTGCACCTGACCTGAGACTGTGAGGGATCCCAGGTACCCAAGGGATGTACGTTCAACCCATAGATATTAGCTAGGAAGCTGTGACTACAGCTGCAAGATGATGGTTGGGGGTAGCCAAAGGCTATCACTAGTGAATTGCCTATCAAAAGGCTTGAGTGACAAGGGCTTTGCCGAAAGTGTCTTTCATGGGGAGTGGGGTGTGGGGTTGGGCAGGTATGAGTGCTGTGCTAAAAAGTCTTGATTAGCTTTAGTTAATCCAGTGTATTAATCAGGATAGGACAGGTTATGCTGTAAGAACAAACATCTATCAAGTGTCAGTGGCTTAACATAACAAAACTATTTTTTTAATTTAATTTAAGTTATTTTTTTATACAGCAGGTTTATATTAGTTATCCATTTTATACATATTAGTGTATATATGTCAATCCCCATCTCCCAATTCATCACTCCCCCCTCCCGGCCACTTTCCCCCCTTGGTGTCGATACGTTTGTTCTCTACATCTGTGTCTCTATTTCTGCCCTGCAAACTGGTTCATCTGTATCATTTTTCTACGTTCCACATATATGTGTTAATGTACGATATTTGTTTTTCTCTTTCTGACTTACGTCACTCTGTATGACAGTCTCTAGATTCATCCACGTCTCTACAGATGACCCAATTTCCTTCCTTTTTATGGCTGAGTAATATTCCATTGTATATATGTACCACATCTTCTTTATCCATTCATCTGTCGATGGGCATTTAGGCTGCTTCCATGACCTGGCTATTGTAAATAGTGCTGCAATGAACATTGGGGTGCATGTGTCTTTTTGAATTATGGTTTTCTCAGGGTATATGCCCAGTAGTGGGATTGCTGGGTCATATGGAAATTCTGTTTTTAGTTTTTTAAGGAACCTCCATACTGTTCTCCATAGTGGCTATATCAATTTACATTCCCACCAACAGTGCAGGAGGGTTCCCTTTCCTCCACACCCTCGCCAGCATTACTTGTTTGGAGATTTTCTGATGATGCCCCTTCTGACTGGTGTGAGGTGATACCTCATTGTAGTTTTGATTTGCGTTTCTCTAATAATTAGTGATGTTGAGCAGCTTTTCATGTGCTTCTTGGCCATCTGTATGTCTTCTTTGGAGAAATGTCTATTTAGGTCTTCTGCCCATTTTTTTATTGGGTTCTTTTCTTTTTTAATATTGAGTTGCATTAACTGTTTATATATTTTGGAAATTAATCCTTTGTCAGTTGCTTCATTTGCATATATTTTCTCCCATTCTGAGGGTTGTCTTTTTGTCTTGTTTATGGTTTCCTTTGCTGTGCAAGAGCTTTTAAAGCTTCATTAGGTCCCATTTGTTTATTTTTGTTTTTATTTCCATTTCTCTAGGAGGTGGGTCAAAAAGGATCTTGCTGGGATTTATGTCATAGTGTTCTTCCTATGTTTTCCTCTAAGACTTTTATAGTGCCCCGTCTTACATTTAGGTCTCTAATCCATGTTGAGTTTATTTTTGTGGATGGTGTTAGGGAGTGTTCTAATTTCATTCTTTTACATGTAGCTGTCCAGTTTTCCCAGCACCACTTATTGAAGAGACTGTCTTTTCGCCATTGTATATCCTTGCCTCCTTTGTCATAGATTAGTTGACCATAGGTGCATGGGTTTATCTCTGGGCTTTCTATCTTGTTCCATTGATCTATGTTTCTGTTTTTGTGCCAGTGCCATATTGTCTTGATTACTGTAGCTTTGTAGTAGAGTCTGAAGTCAGGGAGTCTGATTCCTCCACCTCCGTCTTTTTTCCCTCAAGACTGCTTTGGCTATTCAGGGTCTTTTTTGTCTCCATACAAATTTGAAGATTTTTTGTTCTAGTTCTGTAAAAAAATGCCATTGGTAATTTGATAAGGATTCCATTGAATCTGTAGATTGCTTTGGGTAGTACAGTCATTTTTACAGTATTGATTCTTCCAATCCAAGAACATGGTATATCTCTCCATCTGTCTGTATCATCTTTAATTTCTTTCATCACTGTCTTATAGTTTTCTGCATACAGGTCTTTTGTCTCCCTAGGTAAGTTAATTCCTAGGTATTTTATTCTTTTTGTTGCAGTGGTAAATGGGAGTGTTTCCTTAATTTCTCTTTCAGATTTTTCATCATTAGTGTATAGGAATGCAAGAGATTTCTGTGCATTCATTTTGTATCCTGCAACTTTACCAAATTTATTGATTAGCTCTAGTAGTTTTCTGGTGGTATCTTAGGATTCTCTGTCTATAGTATCATGTCATCTGCAGACAGTGACAGTTTTACTTCTTCTTTTCCAATTTGTATTCCTTTTATTTCTTTTTCTTCTTTGATTGCTGGGGCTAGGACTTCCAAAACTATGTTGAATAGTAGTGGTGCGAGTGGACATCCTTGTCTTGTTCCTGATCTTAGAGGAAATGCTTTCAGTTTTTCACCATTGAGAATGATGTTTGCTGTGGGTTTGTCGTATATGGCCTTTATTATGTTGAGATAGGTTCTCTCTATGCCCACTTTCTGGAGAGTTTTCATCATAAATGGGTGTTGAATTTTGTCAAAAGTTTTTTCTGCATCTATTGAGATAATCATATGGTTTTTATTCATCAATTTGTTAATATGGTGTATCACATTGATTGATTTGTGTGTATTGAAGAATCCTTGCATCCCTGGGATAAACCCCACTTGATCATGGTGTATGATCCTTTTAATGTGCTTTTGGATTCTGTTTGCTAGTATTTTGTTGAGGATTTTTGCATCTATATTCATCAGTGATATTGGTCTGTAATTTTCTTTTTTTGGAGTATCTTTGTCTGATTTTAGTATCAGGGTGATGGTAGCTTCATAGAATGAGTTTGGGAGTGTTCTTTCCTCTGCAGTTTTTTCGAAGAGTTTGAGAAGGATGGGTGTTAGCTCTTCTCTAAATGTTTGATAGAATTCACCTGTGAAGCCATCTGGTCCTGGACTTCTGTTTGTTGGAAGATTTTTAATCACAGTTTCAATTTCAGTGCTTGTGATTGGTCTGTTCATATCTTCTGTTTCTTCCTGGTTCATTCTTGGAAGGTTATACCTTTCTAAGAATTTGTCCACTTCTTCCAGGTTGTCCATTTTATTGGCATAGAGTTGCTTGTAGTAGTCTCTTAGGATGCTTTGTATTTCTGTGGTGTCTGTTGTAACTTCTCCTTTTTCATTTCTAATTTTATTGTTTGAGTCCTCTCCCTCTTTTTCTTGATGAGTCTGGCTAATGCTTTATCAATTTTGTTATCTTTGCAAAGAAACAGCTTTTAGTTTTATTGATCTTTGCTATTGTTTTTTTAGTCTCTATTTCATTTATTTCTGCTCTGATCTTTATGATTTCTTTCCTTCTACTAACGTTGGTTTTTGTTTGTTCTTCTTTGTCTACATCCTTTAGGTGTAAGGTTAGGTTGTTCATTTTAGATATTTCTTGTTTCTTGAGGTAGGCTTGTATTGCTGTAAAGTTCCCTCTTAGAACTGCTTTTGCTGCATCCCGTAGGTTTTGGATCATTGTGATTTTGTTGTCATTTGTCTCTAGGTATTTTTTAATTTCCTCTTTGATTTCTTCAGTGATCTCTTGGTTATTTAGTAATGTATTGTTTAGCCTCCATGTGTTTGTGTTTTTTTACGTTTTGTTCCCTGTAATTGATTTCTAATCTCATAGTGCTGTGGTCAGAAAAGATGCTCGATATGATTTCAATTTTCTTAAATTTACTGAAGCTTGGTTTGTGACCCAAGATGTGATCTATCCTGGAGAATGTTCCATGTGCACTTGAGAAGAAAGTGTAATCTGGTATTTTTGGATGGAATGTCCTATAAACATCCGTTAAATCTGTCTGGTCTATTGTGTCATTTAAAGCTTGTGTTTCCTTATTAATTTTCTGTTTGGGTGATCTGTCCATTGGTGTAAGTGAGGCGTTAAAGTCCCGACTATGATTGTGTTACTGTCGATTTCCCCTTTTATAGCTGTTAGCAGTTGCCTTATGTATTGAGGTGCTCCTATGTTGCATGCATATATATTTATAATTATATCTTCTTTCTGGATTGATCCCTTGATCATTATGTAGTGTCCTTCCTTGTCTCTTTTAACATTCTGTATTTTAAAGTCTATTTTATCTGGTATGAGTATTGCTACTCCAGCTTTCTTTTGATTTCCGTTTGCATGGAATATCTTTTTCCATCCCCTCACTTTCAGTCTGTATGTGTCCCTAGGTCTGAAGTGGGTCTCTTGTAGACAGCATATATATGGGTCTTGTTTTTGTATCCATTCAGTGAGTCTGTGTCTTTTGGTGGGAGCATTTAATCCATTCACGTTTAAGGTAATTATCGATATGTGTGTTCCTATTACCATTTTCTTAATTGTTATGGGTTTGTTTTTGTACGTCCTTTTATTCTCTTGTATTTCCCACTTAGAGAAATTCCTTTAGCATTTGTTGTAGAGCTGGTTTGGTGGTGCTGAATTCTCTTAGCTTTTGCTTGTCTCTAAAGCTTTTGATTTCTCCATCGAATCTCAATGAGATCCTTGCTCGGTAGAGTAATCTTGGTTGTAGGTTCTTCCCTTTCATCACTTTAAATATATCATGCCACTCCGTTCTGGCTTGTAGAGTTTCTGCTGAGAAATCAGCTCTTAACGTTATGGGAGTTCCCTTGTATGTTATCTGTCGTTTTTCCCTTGTTGCTTTCAATAATTTTTCTTTGTCTTTAATTTTTGCCAATTTGATTACTGTGTGTCTCCACGTGTTTCTCCTTGGGTTTATCCTCCCTGGGACCCTCTGTACTTCCTGGACTTGGGTGGCTATTTCCTTTCCCGTGTTAGGGAAGTTTTCAACTATAATCTTCTTCAAATATTTTCTCAGATCCTTTCTCTCTCTCTTCTCCTTCTGGGATCCCTATAATGAGAATGTTGGTGCATTTAATGTTGTCCCAGAGGTCTCTTAGGCTGTCTTCATTGCTTTTCATTCTTTTTTCTTTATTCTGTTCCGCAGCAGTGAATTCCACCATTCTGTCTTCCAGGTCACTTATCCGTTCTTCTGCCTCAGTTATTCTGCTATTGATTCCTTCTAGTGTATTTTTCTTTTCTTTTTGCGGTACGCGGGCTTCTCACTGTTGTGGCCTCTCCCGTTGCGGAGCACAGGTTCCGGATGCGCAGGCTCAGTGGCCATGGCTCACGGGCCCAGCCACTCCGCGGCATGTGGGATCTTCCCAGACCGGGGCACAGACCTGTGTCCCCTGCATCAGCAGGCGGGCTCTCAACCACTGCACCACCATGGAAGCCCCTAGTGTATTTTTAATTTCAGTTATTGTATTGTTCATGTCAGTTTGTTCTTTAATTCTTCTAGGTGTTTGTTCTTTAATTCTTCCAGGTCTTTGTTAAACATTTCTTGCATCTTCTCAATCTTTGCCTCCATTCTTTTCCCTTGGTCCTGGATCATCTTCACTATCATTCTGAATTCTTTTTCTGGAAGCTTTCCTGTCTCCACTTCATTTAGTTGTTTTTCTGGGGTTTTATCTTGTTCCTTCCTCTGGTACATAGCTCTGTGCCTTTTCATCTTGTCTACCTTTCTGTGAATGTGATGTTTGTTCCACAGCCTGCAGGATTGTAGTTCTTCTTGCTTCTGCTGTCTGTCTGCTGGTAGATGAGGCTAAGAGGCTTGTGCAAGTTTCCTGATGGGAGGGAATGGTGGTGGGTAGAGCTGGGTGTTGCTCTGGTGGGAAGAGCTCTGTAAAACTTTAATCTGCTTGTCTGCTGATGGATGAGGCTGGGTTCCCTCCCTGTTGGTTGTTTGGCCTGATGCAACCCGACACTGGAGCCTACCTGGCTCTTTGGTGGTGCTATTGGCGGACTCTGGGAGGGCTCAGGCCAAGGAGTACTTCCCAGAACTTCTGCTGCCAGTGTTCTTGTCCTCACGGTGAGCCACAGCCATCCCCCGCCTCTGCAGGAGACCCTCCAACATCAGTATGTAGGTCTGGTTCAGTCTCCTATGGGTCACTGCTCCTTCCCCTGGGTCCCAGCGTGCACACTACTTTGTGTGTGCCCTCCAAGAGTGGAGTCTCTGTTTCCCCCTGTCCTGTCAAAGTCCTGTAATCAAATCCCGCTTGCCTTCAAAGTCTGATTCTCTAGGAATTCCTCCTCCCATTGCCGGACCCCCAGGTTGGGAAGCCCAACTTGGGGCTCAGAACCTTCACTCCAGTGGGTGGACTTCTGCGGTATAAGTCTTCTCCAGTTTGTGAGTCACCCACCCAGCAGTTATGGGATTTGATTTTATTGTGATTGTGCCCCTCCTTCTGTCTCATTGTGGCTTCTCCTTTGTCTTTGGATGTGGGTATCTTTTTTGGTGAGTTCCAGTGTCTTTCTGTTGTTGATTGTTCAGCAGTTAGTTGTGATTCTGGTGTTCTCGAAAGAAGGAGTGCATGCATGTCCTTCTGCTCCGCCATCTTGAACCAGTCTCTCCAAAACTTTATTTCTTATTTATGCTATGAATCCCTCAGGGATCAATTGAGGTTTTGTTTTTGTCATCATCAGACCTAGGTTGAAGGGAGAATCACCGTGTAGAGCACTACAAGTCACTGGAGCAGAGGGAGAAGAGAATATGGCGAAACATGCACTTGCCCTTAAAGCTTCTACCCCAGAGATGATACATACCCCTTCTCCTCATGTTCTATCAATCAAAGTACAGGAATGCAGTTTTGAAGTGTATATGAAGAAGAATTTTCTGAAAATTTGAATAAAGCCACCTCCTGGTCATGGCCTGTAAGGCCCTGCAAGATCTGGCCCCTGTTGGCCACTCAAATCAAATCTCATGCCGTTCTTTCCTACCTGGCTTGGTTCTAGGCATGCTCACCTTTCTACGAATGCCAACAACACGCCAGGCTCTTTTCTGCCACAGGACTTTTGCACTTTCTGTTCCCTTTGCCTGGAAGGCCCTTTCTTTACCTTTTTTATAGTTAGCTCCTTCCCATTCTTTTGGACTCAGCTTCAGTGTTGCCTCCACATGGAGGCTTTCCCTGACCATTCAGTCTAAATTAATACCCACTTCTTGTCACTTATTTTCTCTCCCAGTACCCACATACATCAGTCTTAGCATTAGTCATAATGTATAGTTACTGTATGTATGTATGTATGTATGTATCTATCTATTTTCTGACTCCATCCATATACAAGCTCCATGTGGGCAGAAAACTTATCTATCATTTCACCACTAAATCTCTAGCACCTTCACATACTAGGTGTTCAATACATGTTTACTGAATGAATAATAGGCCCTTTTATGGATATTTTTTCAAGCATACCCAAGAGTAGGGAGAATAATATAATGAACTCTGACATCCCCATCACCAGGCTTCAGCAGTTTTCAACTCATGGCAAATCTTGCTTCATCTAGATCCCCAGCCAGTCCTCTCCTGAATTATTTTGAAGCAATCCAAGATATGATATAACTATTTTCTGCAAATAATAAATGTTTCAGTATGTACCTCTAAGAGATAAGGATTCTTTTTTAAAAAATAACCACAATAAGATTATCACACCTTCTAATCTTATCAGTACAGCTTAGAGCTGTCCCTGAAGAGCACAGGCTGCTTCAGAAAGATACAAGCGCCTGGGTGGTTGACGAATGTTTACTGAGCCCCTACTCTGTGCCAGCCATAGATTTCGAAGTGAATCATACAGACAGGGTTCCAGGAGCTGATGTTCTGGGGAAGGGGCAACAGTCAGAATTGTGAGCTGGGGCCTCCTTCCCCACAGAGCTCCCCAACACGGGCTGTGTCCAAGTCAGTCTCTGTGAACAGGGATGTAAAGATGTCATGCCAAGGAGTTCTGCTTTACAGGGGGGACTGGTGCATCTTAAAGCTTACGGATTCTTATTTTCATGCTGTTTTTGCCTTCATTTGACCCAATTCCTTATTTATGTCTCAAAATATTTGTATGAAAAGCATTTTCTTTGGTTTCTCTTTGCAAGAAATGACCTGGATTTTTCTCAATTCTCTGTGATTTACCCATTATGTTTACCAAACAGGTCACTAAGGGGGTGGGTGGCCAGGACTTCTCCTAGCCCGTATGCCATCTGTGTATGAATGTAAAAGGCATGGCTTGCCCTGGGCCGAGCAGCCTATATTAGGGTACAAGGCTTGGTGTGCAGACCATGGAGTTGGATTTTAGAGCCTTCTTGCCCCCTCAGTCAAGCACTCACCCTTGTGAGTAAACCACCTCTGAATCAGTACATGGCACGCCTGAAGGTGGTTATCTGTTCAGGGTGATTTCCTGACTATTTTAATTTTGTGCAACTTATGTTCTTGCCCCCAAACACAAGTAATTCAGTAAAACCATTAAATGCAAAGGTGAGAAATGGCATGTGTTTTGTGACAGATATCTGCTGTTCATTTGTCAAAATCCAACTTTGTGTGTGAGCAATAGTTAGTGGGACGATAGTGTTATGATTATAAAGCATGGTATTTTACAAAGTTCTCAATTCTACTGACAGCCAACTATGTGAATTATTTCATAAAAGTGTGGTATGCCTGTCTCATTCTGATGTATTTGTGAAAAATGATACATGGATAATAAATCCAGGGTTTATAAACTTACTTCTTGTCCAGAAGCAGATGTCATTATAATGTCTGCTGTCATGGAAACAGTTGGGATTTTTCAGACATGTGAGGGCACCTCAATAGGTTGAAAATGCGTAGATGTGTTACACTCCTTCTGTCCCTTAAATTTTCTTCAAATTTTTCCTTTTGGAGGAAAAATACATTGCAAGAATAAAAAACCTAAAACATGTTGAAATAGCACACTTTCAATTTGAGAAGGCTAGTTTTTCCCCACTATTTAAGCAAAGGAAGAGGTAGTAGTTCTGGGTACCAAAGAACTAGCTGAAGTTCTGCACTTCTGTTTAGCATGGTATAGCATGTATATGGCAAGAGGCCGGAGGAATGTTATGTGTTACCTTGCCCTGTACTGGAACCGGCAGTTCAGTGGTGTTCTGTCCAGCGTGTTGGCCACAGCTACGTGTAGCTACCGAGCACTTGAAATGTGGCTAGCCTGAACCGAGGTGTGCTATAAGGACAAAACACACACTGATTTTAGAGACTTGGTATGAAAAAGAATGTAAAATCTCTCATTAATAACTTTTTAATACTGACTTCATGTTGAATGGTATTTTACATATGTTGGGTTAAACGTTATGATATTAAGATTATTTTTACCTGTTCCGTCTCATCCTTTATAATGTGATTACTAGAAAACTTGAAATTGTCTATGTGGGTCACAATTATGTATTTTTTTGGACAGTGTTGATTTAGATATAAACAGTGCCAGCATGATGCCTAGATGTCTGGTCAACTGTGACAACCCAAAGCTCATCCATCCCTGTGAATATTTTCTCTGTCTGGCAGCCAGTTAGACTGCTGGCCTGGTTTTCTCTGAGCGGACACAGGCAGAGAGGAAGGTATTGTGGAGATGGGGTGGGCAGGGGCACGTGCGTTATAAAACAGGTTTCCAGCGGCATACTTACTAGGTGACTTGAGGCAAACCTCAGTGAAACCCCCTTGACTGCTTCCAGCCAGACCTCCCCTCATGGTGGTCTGCCTGTCCCCAGGTGTTCTATTAATCTCTTTGGAGCAAATCGCATTATCTAAGACATTTAACTATTTGGAAGAATTTGACATTACATGGTAAGGGCTGTAATACACATATGGATATTTTATTTTATGTGGAATTTTTGGACAGGAAAAGAACTAACCTAAGTCCAGTGAATTTGGAAAAGGTGGCAAACTTGTGGCAGAGTCCTGGTTGATATACTTCATTGCAAATCCATTTTTCTTTCCACACTATCTGAAAGTCCAGATTTCTCGTATTAGGGTTTATAAGGTGTAAATCTCTTTTTAAAGAGAAAAATCCCTGCTGCTGCAATTCCTTCATGATACCCATGTATATATTTGGATTCAGTTAGTGTACAACATTTTCAACAATTGCTGAATGCCTCCTGAATGTTGGATCTTTATTTATTTATAAGAAACAAACTATTTTACCATATTTTTACAAGGTAGGTACTTTGATCCCATTCTACAAATGAAGAAACTAAGATTCAAATGCTTATGTAAGTTTCCCAAGGCCTCAAAGCTGCTCAGTGGTAGATGGACTGAAGATTTGAAAACAGGTATTTCTGGCTCCAAAGTTTAAGTTCTTTCCTCCAGTAAACTCACTGCCTCCTTTTAAAACACGGAGCAAGAATTGTTCCAGAGCCACAAAATTCTACATGTAAACTGAAGGCTTGGGTCTGCTCTAAAGGCTGGCTTTATTCTAGATTCTGAGAGGTCCTCAAAGTGGGAGGGCCCACTGCCAAGGATAAGTGGGCAAGGAGGAAATCAGTGAAGACTTCAGAGAAAAGCAGTAAAGAGAACAGGACTGTAAGCCAAATGTCAAACTCCTCATCATTGGCCTTCAGACCCTGGACAGATCATTTAATTTCTGTGGGTCTTACTGCCTTTACTTGAAAAGTCGAGATGGTATTTGTCCACTCTGCCTCCTTTAGGGGTCACAATATGGACCAAATTTAGATATTGTCTGGAAAGTGCTTTGTAAACTCTAAAATGCTCTACAAATAATGTATTATTAAAGTAAAATTATGTTTTCGTATTTTCTTTTTTTAAAATATTTTTTAAAAATTAATTCATTTTTTAAACATCTTTTTTGGAGTATAATTGCTTTACAATGATTTGTTAGTTTCTGCTGTATAACAAAGTGAAATCAGCTATACGTATACATATATCCCCATATCTTCTCCCTCTTGCGTCTCCCTCCCACCCCTCTAGGTGGTCACAAAGCACTAAGCTGATCTCCCTATGCTATGCAGCTGCTTCCCACTAGCTATCTATTTTACAAAAAAATTAGTTCATTTATTTTTGGTGTGTTGGGTCTTCGTTGCTGCATGCGGGCTTTCTCTAGCTGCGGCGAACGGGGGCTACTCTTCATTGCAGTGTGCGGGCTTCTCATTGCGGTGGCTTCTCTTGTTGCGGAGCGTGGGCTCTAGGCACGTGGGCTTCAGTAGCTGTGTCTCATGAGCTCAGTAGTTGTGACTCACAGGCTCTAGAGCACAGGCTCAGTAGTTGTGGCGCATGGGCTTAGTTGCTCCGCGGCATGTGGGATCTTCCCAGACCAGGGATTGAACCCATGTCCCCTGTGTTGGCAGGTGGATTCTTAACAACTACCCCACCAGGGAAGTCCCTGTTCTTATTTTTAATGTGGGATGATACTTGATTCCTCTTAAGTAGATAATTGTCAACTGAATTTTAAAAAAGCTTATTTGTTTGTGTATATTTCAAACAGAACAAACCTAAAGTTCATCATCTGGAACCGTCATGAGAGGGAATGAGTTTTAAACATGCTGTGGTGGTAATACAAAAAGCTCAATGGCTAGAAACTAATGCTCTGTGGCCAGAAAGGAACTTAAGGTCACTCTGGTCAATACCTGGAAATCTTCTTATTCCTAAGTGTAGAAGACATATTTGAAATAGACTATACTTGTTTTACTGAGAGACATAAAAATAAGACCTGAGTGAATTATAGAGACATACTGTGTTCTTGGATGGGAAGATTAGAAAAATAGTAGTTCCACCCAAATTAATTGATAACATGAACATAATCCCAATCAAAGTTCCCATGAGACATTATTGATAATTTAATGCAATTACTTTAAATTTTATGTGGAAAACTACTATGTATAAAATAGGTAACTAATGAGAACCTGCTGTATAGCACAGGGAACTCTACTCAATGCTCTGTGGTGACCTAAATGGGAAGGAAATCCAAAAAAGAGCGGATATAGGTGTACGTATAGCTGATTCACTTTGCTGTACAGCAGAAACTAGCACAACATTCTAAAGCACCTCTACTCCAATAAAAATTAATTTAAAAATTTATGTGGAAAAATAGCCAGGATAGTTCGAAAAGGAGGAGTAATAAGTGGAGGGTTGGCGTTTAGCGTAGATTCCTATCTTCCTATCTTGGCCCCAATTCCTCACCTTCCCTTTGTAGCTCCGTCATTCATCATGTGACTTTGCAGTTCTTCTAAAGGCCCCTTAGTGTGGAGCTTAACCATGTGACTTGCTTTGGCCACTGGAATGTCAGTGGGAGTGCTAAGAGTCAGTTCTGAGCTTAGGGCTTGTGAGGCGTCTCAGGTTTCTACTTGTTTGTTGCATTTCTCATTGAGCCGGGAAGAATGCACCTTGGCTAGCCTGCTGGTTAAAGGAGGATGAGGGATGCATGGAGCAGAGCCACCTCATGTGACTTGTAGACCTGCAGTGAGAAGCAGATCTCCCCAGCCATTGCAGCCTGAAGCAGACCCACCTAGATAAGTTGAATTCCAGTCAATCGCAGATGCCTGCATGATAATAAATGAATGTTGTTTTAACCCTTAGGTTTTAGGGTGGCTTGTTACGCAGCAATAGGTAACTGATATGGCCTTATAACAGATGGAAATCTATTGTGTTGTTATAGCCAGTATGAGGTGGAAACAACATTCAATTTTGGGTCTGTTTTACTCCAAAGACCACATCTTGCTTTCCTGAGAAAGTTAATTCAAGGTTTGTGTTAAGAGACAGTGGCCAGGGGTTCCCCGGTAGTGCAGTGGTTAAGAATACGCCTGCCAATGCAGGGGACACAGGTTCAAGCCCCGGTCCGGGAAGATCCCACATGCCCCAGAGCAGCTAAGCCCGCATGCCACAACTACTGAGCCTGCGCTCTAGAGCTCGAGAGCCACAACTACTGAAGCCCACAAGCCACAACTACCGAAGCCCGCATGCCTAGAGCCCGTGCTCCACAACAAGAGAAGCCACCGCAGTGAGAAGCCTGCACAACACAACGAAGAGTAGCCCCCACTTGCTGCAAGTAGAGAAAGCCTGCATGCAGCAACAAAGACCCAACGCAGCCAAAAATAATAATAAATAAATAAATAATAATAAAATTTATTAAAAAAAAGACAGTGGCCATACTACCCAAAGCAATCTACAGATTTAATGCAACCTCTCCATGACATTTTTCACAGAAATAGAACTAATAACCCTAAAATTTATGTGGAACCATAAAAGACCCAGAATTGCCAAAGCAATCCTCAGGAAAAAGAACAAAGTTGGAGGTATAACCCTCCCAGACTTAGACAATACTACAAAGCTACAGTAATCTAAACAGCTGATACCATGGCACAAAAACAGACGTATCGATCAATGGAACAGAATAGAAAGCCCAAAAATAAACCCACACACCAAGGGTCAATTAATCTTTGACAAAGAAGGCAAAAATATACAATGGAGAAAAGTCTCCTCAGAAGTGGTATTGGGAAACCTGGACAGCCTCATGTAAATCAATGAAGTTAGAACACTCCCTCATATCATACACAAAAATAAACTTGAAATGGCTTAAAGACTTAAATACAAGACATGACACCATAAAACTCTTAAAAGAGAACACAGGCAAAACATTCTCTGACATAAATCATAGCAATGTTTTCTTAGGTCAGTCTCCCGAGGTAATAGAAATGAAAGCAAAAATAAACAAATTATAAGCTTTTGCATAACAAAGGAAACCATCAACAACAAAAAAGACAACCTCAGAATGGGAAAACATATTCACAACCCATGTGACCGACAAGGGCTTAACTTCCAAAATATAAAAACAGCTTGGACTTCCCTGGTGGCACAGTGGTTAAGAATCTGCCTGCCAATGCAGGGCACACGGGTTCAATTCCTGGTCTGGGAAGATCCCACACGCCATGGAGCAAATAAGTCTGTGAGACACAACTACTGAGCCTGCGTGCAGCAACTACTGAAGCCCACATGCCTAGACCCCGTGGTCTGCAACAAGAGAAGCCACCGCAATGAGAAGCCTGTGCACCGCAACCAAGAGTAGACCCTGCTCGCCACAACTAGAGAAAGCCCTCACGCAGCAACAAAGACCCAATGCAGCTAAAAAAAGAAAAAGGTTCTATATTAAAAGAAACGGACTTCCCTGGTGGTTAACAGTGGTTAAGAATCTGCCTGCCAATGCAGGAGACATGGGTTCAAGCCCTGGTCTGGGAAGATCCCACATGCTGCGGAGCAACTAAGCCCATGCACCACAACTACTGAGCCTGTGCTCTAGAGCCTGTGAGCCACAACGACTGAGCCTATGTGCCACAACTACTGAAGCCCACCTGCCTAGAGTCCATGCTCCGCAACAAGAGAAGCCACTGCAATGAGAAGCCCGTGTACCTCAACGAAGAGTCGCCCCTGCTCACCGCAACTAGAGAAAGCCCACATGCAGCAACGAAGACCCAACGCAACCAAAAAAATATATAAAATAATAAATAAAAACAAAACAAAAAAAAAACAAAAAAGCCAAACAGCTCATACGACTCAATAACAACAACAACAACAAAACAATCAAAAAATGGGCAGAAGACCTAGATAGACGTTTCTCCATACAGATGGCCAATAGGCACATGAAAAGATGCTCAACATCACTAATTATTAGAGAAATGCAAGTCAAAAGTACAATAAGATATCACCTCACACTGGTCAGAATGGCCATCATTAAAAAGTCTACAAATAATAAAGCTGGAGAAGGTGTGGAGAAAAGGGAACCCTCCTACACAGTTGGTGGGAATGTAAATTGATGCAGCCACTATGGAAAACAGTATGAAGGTTCCTTAAAAAACTAAAAATAGAACTACCATATGATTCAGCAATCCCATTCCTGGGCATATATCCAGAAAAGATGAAAACTCTAATTCGAAAAGATACATGCACCCCAATGTTCATAGCAGCACTGTTTACAATAGCCAGGTCATGGAAGCAACCTAAATGTCCATCGACAGAGGAATGGATAAAGAAGATGTGGTACATATATATACAATGGAATATTACTCAGCCATAAAAAAGAATGAAATAATACCACTTACAGCAACATGGATGGCCCTAGAGATTATCATACTAGGTGACGTAAGTCAGATAAAGACAAATACCATATGATGTCACTTATATGTGGAATCTAAAATATGGTACAAATGAACTTATTTACAAAACAGGAACAGCCTCACAGACAAAGTTATGGTTACCAAAGGGGAAAGGGGGTTGGGGAGGGATAAATTAGGAGTTTGTGATTAGCAGATACAAACTACTACATATAACAGCGGTCCCCAACCTTTTGGGCACCAGGAACCGGTTTCATGGAAGACAGTTTTTCCACGTACTGGGGGGTGGGGGAATGTTTCTGTGATGATTCACTCTCATTACATTTGTTGTGCACTTTATTTCTATTATTATTACATTGTAATATATAATGAAATAATTATACAACTCACCATAATGCAGCATCAGTGGGAGCCCCGAGCTTGTTTTCACTTGCCACTCACTGATAGGGTTTTGATATGAGTCTGCAAGCGATGGATTTATTATGGTCTCTGTGCAGTCAAACCTCTCTGCTGATGATAATCTGTATTTGTTGTCACTCCCCAGCGCTAGCATCACTGCCTCAGCTGCACCTCAGATCATCGGGCATTAGATTCTCATAAGGAGCGCGCAACCTAGATCGCCCACGTGGGCAGAGTTCACAGTAGGGTTGGTGCTCCTATTCGAATCTCATGCCACCGCTGATCTGACAGGAGGCGGAGCTAAGTCAGTAACGGGAGCAATAGGGAGCGGCTGTAAATACAGATGAAGCTTGGCCCGCTGGCCTGCCTGCCGCTCACCTCCTGCTGTGTGGCCTGGTTCCTAACAGGCCACGGACCAGTATCTGTCCGTGGCCCGGGGGTTGGGGACCCCTGATATATAAAATAGGTAAACAACAAGGACCTACTGTATAGCACAGGCAACTATATTCAATATCCTATAATAAACCATAATGAAAAAAGAGTATGAAAAGTTATATATATATGAATCACTTTGCTGTACACAAGAAACCAATACCACATTGTAAATCAACTATAGTTCAGTTAAAAAAAAGAGAGGGAGAGACAATGGGCATTATACAATCATTGTGCTCTATAACCAGGCCATTCCTTATATTGCTTAGGAATGATATCCAAAGACATGCTTTGTTGTGAGACATATAACATGAATCACCTCGCTGAGACAGGGGAATTGATAAAAAATCAATCCATGGGCCCCAAACCTTCCAAGACCATAAACGGTTTAGCTCCCTTGTTAGAAATTCAGTTCAAGGCAGATGCAACAAAATTACACTTCTTTGTTATGAAACTCCCACTCCCTTCTTTCCAGAAAACTAACCTCTTTAGGTACCTTCTCCCCAAGAGGTCCTGAAGGTATCTTGAAAGCTGTGGACCTCCTAGGGAGGGATAATGTACAATGTCTCGGGCAATAATTCATGACTTATAAGGGCACAGCTTTTTAGTTTAAAGAGAAAGAATGGCTTCTATGTTACCATTCTACACAGACTGCCAGACTCTTTCAGGAAGCTCCCATTGTCAAGTTCTCAACAACTTGTAATGACTCTTGGCTCCCACAATACACATTTCTGTGGCTGCGCAGCAGTATTTCAGACTCTTTCAGTATCATAAAAATCACAGCTAATAAACTCCAATCGGCACCTGAAGGAAGGGGTGCTTGCTCCTGACTGTAATATACTGGCCCCTGCAGCACTTCAAAGGGCAGGCGGCTGCTCAAGTCTACCTTGCCCTGGTTTCCATCCCTAGGTGAAGATTAACCATATGTGCTCTGGGCAAATCTGTTCTGAGTTTGCCTTCAAGTGTTTCGTATCCCTTTATATCAGCTGCTCAATTTGACAGCCCACTAACATAGGCGTCTTTTTCAGTAGGGGGAGGGCACATGCTCAGTTTCCATTTGATCTTTCAGTTCCTTCGTGTCCTCTCTTACCCATCTCAGGCTTCTGATTTCTTCTTTTCAGAAGATGGAGCATGTATGTCCATGAGAGAAGCTTGATAATTTGAAAGTTTAAATGATAAGTCAAAACTAAATTTGAGAGTTATTGGGTGCCTGGCTCCTAATATTTGAAAATACTTTGTTCTTAGCTAAGGTTGGGTATCAGATGCATGATGATAGGGTAAGTGATATAAATTTTTATGCAATTTCAACTGAAAAAAATTTTCCTGTGTGTCCAGAGCCTTCCCCTCTGAACCTTTCATTGTCACTGTAGCTTTATATCGAGTTCTCAAAGTTTGGGTTCTTTGAAAACACCTTGTGAAAATGCACGGACTATTTTCTTAAATAGCCTATTTAAAAGAGGGTTGCTGAACCCTGGAAAAATGGGAGAGCAATATTTATTGACCAGCATAAAATTACTCCGAAATGGTATGTGATATATATCACAGAGTGGGGGTATTACTTAGCGATTTAGGGGAAAACTTTCCCCTAAGTTTTAACCACATTTCTCATTCCTCTCAAGAGAAAACATATTTCCCAACTTGCATCCGCATGCTTTTGACGAGGTCAAACAACTTAGACCTCATGTGCACATTTCAACATCTCTGAAATCGAGATGCGTCTAGTTGATGGTGCCTTACCGTCAGCCAGGCGGTAGGCATTGTCTGCCCCCATGCAAACTTAGGCCAAAAACCTTCTGTGCTTCCTCCAGGTAAAAATCTAGAAAGTACACAAACACTGAAACTTGCAGGATGGTGTCTCTTATAATCGTTGGCATCTTAGCTTTGCTGAAATGCAGTATTCCAGTGCGCCACGTTCTTCCTTGTTCCTCTGATCAGTGATGTCCAGCCAAGGAAATCTGGCACTTACGGATGTGAGGAGTTTGATGCTGGTGCCAGCCTCTGGTCACTCCTGGCATAGTTCACCCTGTAGCTCAGTGGTTACCAGGCAGTAGGACCTGCCTCCTGCTGTTTCGCCATTGCATTGTGGGTGCCCGAGTCATTGGATGTGGGATACAGACCCCACCAGCTCTACATGCATTTATTTTCCACTTTGTCAGATATTTCCCTCTCTGGTCAAGCTTCTTTACTTGGAATGTGCTGTTCAGGCCAAAAGAGTCTTCTGGGAGGAGAGAGAGTTTAGGGCCACCTACCAGTAATCAGACCTTTCACAGTTTCACTTGTCTAAAACAGAACTCCAGACCTAAGAGTGTGTGAAAATGTCCTTCAAGTGGCAAAAAGCTGTCACAGGGTTCTAGAACAGGAGCACAGAGCCTCAAGCCTTCTCTCAGATAATTAGGTGCAAAATAAATTAGGAGCTTAGGAGCAATAATATACACAAATTAGCACAAAGCAGGAGCCGAAGCTATGAAAAGGAGAAAAGAAAAAGAGCTATGAGAGTTAATCTTTGTCTAGAGTTGTGTAGAAATCTGATAGCCAGAGACATGATGGACAAGTCTTTTCACGTCTCTAAGTCTCAGTTTTCTTATCTGTAAAGTGGGATACACCTACCTCATGAATCGACTGGAGGCATTCAAATGCTTTCAAAATGCCTGTGTACAATAACATCACATTGAAATAATTATACATGCTAAGAACACCATATGACTTGATAATCTCTGAATGTACATGCCCGAGTGGATGTAAACAATGGCCTTAAGTCATGAAGTAAGATGTTCTGAATAATCCGTTTAAGGAAGTGGTTGCTGGCGGGGGGGGGGGGTCAGTGGTAGAGGGATGCAGGCCACTTTTTAGAAAGATTTCCCTCAAAAACACTTGTATAGGGGCTTCCCTGGTGGTACAGTGGTTACGAATCTGCCTGCCAATGCAGGGGACATGGGTTCGAGCCCTGGTCTGGGAAGATCCCACATGCCGTGGAGCAACTAAGCCCATGCGCCACAACTACTGAGCCTGTGCTCTAGAGCCCGCAAGCTGCAACTACTGAGCCTGCATGCCACAACTACTGAAGCCCGTGCACCTAGAGCCTGTACTCTGCACACAACAAGAGAGGCCACCGTAGTGAGAAGCCTGCCCACCGCAATGAAGAGTAGCTCCCGCTCGCCTCAACTAGAGAAGGCCCGCGAGCAGCAATGGAGACCCAACGCAGCCAAAAAAAAAAGAGTAAATAAAATTAATTTTTAAAATATTTTTTAAAATGCTTGTATATATTGGAACTTATCAATACATTTTAATTATCTGGATAATTGACATATATGAAAACCTCATCTTCAGCAACGCTGGATAAATGAAACATTGTGGTAAAAGCATATTCTAAGATCTCCAAATCAGGCTTTGGAAGAATTTAGTGCTGTGATTGATAAAAACCATTGTAAGTCATGTAGTGAAAAATAGGTCTTGGAAACTGGGCCTTTTTTTTTTCTTGGTATTCATATAAACACAGGAAACCAGGACTGTTTTAGCTACAGATTCTAGCAAATACTTAAAATGAAAGTGTAAGAGCAGAGCCCCATAACGGGCACGTCTCCTAAGGTTGCCTTAAAGTTGAATCCAAAAACCAATGATGACCACCTGCCGTTATTGCACGTAGGAAACTTGTATGTAATTTTGCCTTTCCAAAAGTGGTCAAGAAAAAGTGGGTGGACAGGATGTGGAGATACACTAAAATAATTAGAGTCAAAGCCCTATGTGACTGATTTAGCTTCTAGCACATTTCTCGGCTTCTCTCTCGTCTGTGTTACTCATTAAAATCACCTAAACTGATATTTATGTAGGTCATCCAGTCCTGCCGTCCTTGTCCAGTGTGAGCTGTGCCAATAGTCTGGCTACATGGGGAGACCACCCTGTATATAAGGTTCCCTAATGCTGAGTATGTTTTTTATCTTTGAAACTTAAGCAAGTTTGTAATCTTCTAAAACAAGCTACTCTGTTTCAGACAGTATTTTCAATTTAAAGGCATAGAACTAGACTTTCAAAGAGCAAAGAGTGAAGAGTATGTTTTGCAGTTTTCCTTGGGAGGCCTTCTAGGGCTTTACCGTAAGACAATTGCAGGGAAGGGATTTCTTCTAGACCTGTGACATTAGCCATGGTAGCTTACTGAGCCCTTGAAACGTGGCCAGTCTAAATTGAGATGTGCTGCGAGTGTAAAATACATACCCAGACTTCAAAGACTTGGTTTAAAAACAAAAGTTAAATATATCATTAATATTTTAATATTAATTACATGTTGAAATTAAGATATTTTGGGGCTTCCCTGGTGGCGCAGTGGTTGAGAGTCCGCCTGCCGATGCAGGGGACACAGGTTCGTGCCCCGGTCTGGGAAGATCCCACTTGCCGCGGGGCGGCTGGGCCCGTGAGCCATGGCCGCTGAGCCTGCACGTCCGGAGACTGTGCTCCGCAACGGGAGAGGCCACAACAGTGAGAGGCCCGCGTACCGCAAAAAAAAAAAAAAAAAAAGAAAGAAAATTAAGATATTTTGGGTTGAATAAAGTATATGGTTATAATTAATTTCACCTAGTTACACCCCCTTTTAAAAATGAGGCTACTAGAAAATTTACGTTTACGTATGCAGCTGGTGTTTATGGCTTGCATAATATTTCTCTTGGTCAAATAGGTCTAGGGCATGATAAGGTTGGCTCACCCTAGTCTGGTTCCCTGTATCAAGTCCTTTTAGGACTAAGAAACTGAGAGTGACAAATAGGAGATCCTGGTCCTAAGCCAGACTCTGACATTGACCACGCCAGTCTCCCCGGTGCCTCAGAATCCGGATCCATGGTTTGGGGTAACGTAACCCACTCTCCACGCCTCACGGGTTGGCTGTGAAGATCAAATGAAATCATGTATGAGAAAGAAGCCATTGGCCATTACCGCATTTTTCCCTAAGGCTTTGGGTTCAGGAACGGAAGTGGAGCTTTTAAGTGAGTATCCTTTAAATATGATAATTAGGCAACTCTCTCATTATAAATTTGAGCAATATGGCATTAATTTATTTTCATATTTTAATGAATAGAAGCAGATTTCATTAGCTTTCAAACACCAAAAGCTTGCTTTACTAGCACCTTCTCCATAGCCAGCAGGGGCTGTTTCTTTGGCCCTCCTGGCAGCTCAGAAGGTAAAGCCTGGAGGCTGCTGAAGGGGTGGCAGGTGGCCTGTATTCAGTCTCCAGCCTTGAGGAGATAGAAGTCTAACTTCAAAGGTAGTGGAGACATCCAAGCAGTTGTGAAAAGAGCTTACGTCCATCCACCCCTTTGCCAAAGGTGCTTATACTGGAGAGAGGTCCAAGGGGATATATAGCCATGGAATGTACATATGTGCCTTAAAAATTGGTCCCTCAGAACTGGCAGTGATTGTGGTAGTAGATTTATTGTGTGTACCACAGATCAAGGTTCACAGGTTACTTTCCAAATATCCTTTTCAGGTGTCTGAGAATTCCTATAAAAATATACATTATGGGGGCTTCCCTGGTGGCGCAGTGGTTGAGAGTCCGCCTGCTGATGCAGGGGACACGGGTTCGTGCCCCGGTCCGGGAAGATCCCACATGCCGCGGGGCGGCTGGGCCCGTGAGCCATGGCCGCTGAGCCTGCGCGTCCGGAGCCTGTGCTCCACAACGGGAGAGGCCACAGCAGTGAGAGGCCCGCGTACCGCAAAAAAAAAAAAAAAAAAAATATATATATATATATATACACACACACACACACACACACACACACATATACATTATGGTACAGAATACTGTGAGGAAAGTCAGTTCATTACTTGTTCCACTTGGAGCCCAAATGAAAATAAGATAAATATTCTCTCTGGGGTCTCCAGGTCCTCAAGTTTCCTGGTGGAGTTTCTGGCACTAACTGTCAAGGGCCAGATGGGCTAGAACTCTATTCTGACTGGAGTGGATGCACCTGACATTCTGTACTTGAGATTTTTCTGACACTTACTGATTCAGCAAAATGAACTGAATCTAGTCATCCTTCCATTTGATTAAAAAGAATGGTTTCTTCTTGTACCCATACATAAAAGTACATAGCAGGCGAGACATTGTAACCTTATTTTCACAAGCAGAAGATTAGAGATGACAGAAATGTCCACCAATAGATGACTAGTTAAATAAAGTAGCCACTGAAGTGGTCTAGGGTGGTGCTTAATATCAAAGTACCTGAGGTCAAAGGCCTGAATTCAAATCCCGGTAGTGTTGATTATGCACTTGGGTACTGGGCTAGTCATGTCGTATCTCTGTAGTTCAGTTCCTCATCTGTGGAATGGGGATGGTATACCTCTATAAAAAATGTTTAGAGTTAGTGGGAATTAAATGAGCCAAGATATGTAAGACACTTAGAACAATGCCTGGTATATAGTAAGCATGTAAATATATGTTCGCTATTATTATATTGTTAAAAAGAATGAGGTAGATTTCTATACTCTATTGAAATGGAATAATCACCCCAAAACTTAGTGGCTTAAAACAACAACCACCATTCATTATTTCTCATGATTCTGAGGGTTGACTGGTAACTAGGGGACTAGGAGACTGAGCTGGGAGATTGACTTAATTTTCACTGTAACTTGCATTGTTTGAATTATTTTCACCATGTCCATATTTTATTCAAAATGAATAAATAAAAATGTAAAGAATCAGCAACAATATCAATGTTGCAGCTGTCCCTAGTACAAGGGGAAATCATTCCTGGAGGAAGCAGCTTCATGAAACCAACCTTTCACTCTCCTGCCAGTCATCAATGCTGAATAGCTTTGGATAACTTTGAATTGTCCTCACTGACCAGAGAGGTCCCCCCAACACACACACACACACACACACACACACACGCACGCACACACAGTACTGGTATGGATTTTTTTTTTAACCATCAAAGTAGTTCATGTGTCTGTCAGGTTCTCACTAAGAATCAGGTTACTGGATACTTGAAAAACATTTTTCCATTCCAATTTAAAATCATCATTTATTTGTGACTAACATAACATCTCATTTATGTCTGAAATCTAAGAGTAGAATGACTCCACCAAATCGGGAATCTATAAACACAGTATCATATTTTGATAGACACATAGCTGTGGATTTCCACGTCATTGTTTGGTAGCTGTGGTTTTATGCTATTTCTCTGTGCTATTAGATGGTTGCAAGGAGGTTTCAATTCTTCTTTTACAAAGAAGGAGCAAAAACAGAGAGTACGGACACAAATTCCCAGCCATCTCATGTGCCACAGTAAGGAAAGCCGTAAAGTCATTCCAAGGTGAGGGATAGGAATGTTCTGTCTGCTCTGTTTCTGCTTGATGTGTGAGACCCTCTTGTCCTAAGAGCTGGGTGGTGGTGCCACTGAGGTAGGAAAGAGATGATTCCAGGCTCCACAGCTTATGTGCATCTTGTTATTGCGATGTTTGGCTTTTCATTCTGGGCATGTGCTTGCCCATCACAGAATCTATTGTATTTCATTTTTAAAAGTCTTATTCTAACTTTATGGATATGGAAGCCAGCGTTCCAGATTTTTCACTTTCATTCATTTGTTTTTCTGCCACACCATGCAGCTTGTGGGATGTTGGTCCCCAACCAGGGATTGAACCTGGGCCCTCGGCAGTGAGAGTGTGGAGTCCTAACCACTGGACCACCAGGGAATCCCTGCACTTTCATTCTTAATTTTTAAAATATCCATTTGCACTTCCATTTGTGACCCCATTTAGCATGATCTTTTGAATGAAGGCCAGCCAGACTGAGCACTAGTGAATTTCATGAATGAATAAATCAAGCAAGGGTCAAAGTGCAATTCATAGAGAATTTTAGAGGTCAGATTCACTTCCTCATTCCCCCTTGTCTTTAAAAGGGCCTTTGGGGGGGTATTATAAATAATCAGCTTCTCTATAGTCACCAACATCATTATTCGGGGCTCACAAATTTTGTGACACGGTTGTGCTTATAGACATAACATTTTGAAGCAGAAAGGGGCCTTAGAGATTATAATGAAGAAATACAAGTTCATAGAGGCCAAGTGACACGCGGTCACATAGGCGGTTAGTGAAAAGTTCCAAATAAAACTTGCAGATTTTTGCAGCTCCTAATCCATTGCTCCTTTTCCTGTACCATGACATTATAGTTATTATTGTAGGGTTCAGTGTCACCCTTGCCTTCAGCATGTTTACGGTGTAGTGAAATGCACCAGGAATTGTGCTACTGGGCCATTGGGCAAGGCTGGGGTGCTTGTGGGGAGGGGATGATTCTCTACCGAAGCTTCAACAAAAACCACTCTACTTATGTCCTTATTTGTTCATGCTTCTGGCTAAGATTTTGTTGGAACAAAGGGTTCCACGACTAAAGCATTTGGAAACCACGTCAATAGTCCAATCCAAATTTAATGCAGGGTATAGGTTTAATAAAACATGTGTAAAGCATGCATACGAAGTGGGTTAACATGTCAAAAGAAGTCAGGTGACTGGGTACAGTGGTGGATCAAATTAGGATTCTGAGTCAAGTGAGCAAAGTCCTTTTTCATCACTCTAAGTTATAATGTCCTCTTCTCTTCCATCTAAGTCAGCAGTTCACACCTGGGGGGGGGTTGATTTTGACCCCCAGGGGACATTTGGCAATGCCTGGGGACATTTTTGGTTGTGATAACTGGGGGGGGGGAGGTTCCTACTGGCATCTAGTTCGTAGAGGCCAGGGATTCTGCTGAACATCCTACAATACAGAGGACAGCCACACAATAGAGAAGTATCTGCCCAAAATGTCAGCAGTGCTGAGGTAAGAAATCCTGAACTAGTTAAACCCTACTTATTAGTCAGGGCCAGGTCAAGGCCCACTGCTTCTCTTTGATGTTTTCCTGGTCTCCACCAACCCTTTTGGCTCTGAGATTTTATGGTTTCTACTCCCCAATTTAGCAGTTAGTTGAATAATTATCTTACTTGCTCATAATTTTTCAAGCCAAGATTAGTCTTAGCTGCTCAACTAGGTTATAAGTGTCTCGTGAGAAGACAGAGTGTTTTATGAATGTACTTGTTCTGGGTGCCTTATAAGCACCTAAACTTGGCTAAACATATAGGAAATGCTTTTCTGGGGGAGATGTGACAGGGGAAAGTTCAGAAGAATGTCTCAGGTGCCCAGAGGAGCTACTTAAACAAATATCAGGAATCACTAGTAAAGAAAGTCAGCAGGGACTTCCCTGGTGGTGCAGTGGTTAAGAATCCACCTGCCAGTGCAGGGGACATGGGTTCCATCCCTGGCCTGGGAAGATCCCACATGCCGCGGAGCAACTAAGCCCATGTGCCACAACTACTGAGCCTGCGCTCTAGAGCCCACACGCCACAACTACTGAGCCCGCGTGCCACAACTACTGAGCTTGCATGCCACAGCTGCTGAAGCCTGCGCACCTAGAGCCCGTGCTCCACAACAAGAGAAGCCACTGCGATGAGAAGCCTGCGCACTGCAACGAAGAGTAGCCCCCACTCTGCGCAACTAGAGAAAGTCCGTGAGCAGCAACAAAGACCCAACACAGCCATAAATTAATTAATTTGAAAAAACAGTCAACAGATCAGCAGATTTTTCTAGTTGGTGTGAGGGTAAGGACAAAGATGGTGGTAAAAAGCAAGAAGGCATGGGGAAGAAGGTGGAGGCAAAATGGAAGGGGATTTTGAAGCCCACAGAGGATTTAATGATAGAACAGGTAGATAAAACAGATAGATAAATGAATCTAAAGATTTCATTCACCATTCATCCATTCAACAAATACTTACGGAGCATCTTCGAGGTATGGGTACTGTTGTAGGCATGGTAACCAGCAGTGAACAAAACGGGGTGTCTGAGGGCTGATATACATTCTGCCGGAGGGAGGGGAAGATCATTAATAAACTACTGACGTAATATAATGTATTATCTATGCATGCTGTATACATACACACATACATACAGCTAATACAATGTAAAAGCCACATATATGATGTAAATCCGGATAGTGATAATCAGTGCTATACTAATAAGGAGTTAACTGCTGACTTTAGGGGTGGTGAGAGCCTAGATTTATAGCATTTGCCAATTTCCATGGTATAAATACTCTGACCACAGATGATTTTAAACTACAAATGTGAGGTCACCGAGCAGGGAGTTGGGAAGAGATGCGTATAGTACTATAAAGAAGATAACAAAGCATGTTGAAGGGACTGAGGATGACAGGGATGGTATTTTCTTTTTTTTAATTGAGGTACAGTTGATGCATAATATTGTATACGTTTCAGGTGTACCACATAGTGATTCACAGTTTTTAAAGGTTATATTCCATTTGTAGTTATTATAAAATATTAGCTATATTCCCTGTGTTGTACAGTATATCATGGTATTTTATTTATTTTATGCATAGTAGTTTGTACCCCTTAATCCCCTACCCCTATCTTGTCCCTCCCCACTTCCCTCCCCCAACTGGTAACCGCTAGTTTGTTCTCTGTACCTGTGAGTATGTTTCTTTTTTGTTTTATTCACTAGTTTGTTTTATTTTTTAGATTCCACATATAAGTGATATCATACAGTATTTGTCTTTCTCTGACTTATGTCTTTCTCTGACTTATGTCACTTAGCATAATGCCCTCCACGTCCATCCACGTTGTTGCAAATGGCATTATTTCATTCTTTTTATGGCTGAGTAGTATTCCATTGTATCTATGTACCACATCTTCTCTATCCATTCATCTGTCGATAGATGCTTAGGTTGCTTCCATATCTCGGCAATTGTAAATAGTAGTGCTATGAACGTTGGGATGCATGTACCTTCTCGAATTCGTGTTTTTGTTTCTTTAGAATATATACCCAGGGGTGGAATTGCTGGGTCATATGGCAGTTCTCTTTTTAGTTTTTTTGAGAAACGTCCATACTGTTTTCCACAGTATGCAGTAGGCTACATCAATTTACATTCCCGCCAGCCGTGCGCAAGGGTTCCCTTTTCTCCACAAGCAGGAGTGCTATTTTTGGTGCTTCAGAAGATCTCTCTGAGGATGTGGCATTTGAATAGTGCGGCTTCTGTAAAAGTTGTGATCTTTGTTTAGTGACTCATGAGACTGCACCTATTTCGCCTTCTCCCTGTAGGGCTGTGAATGTGGGCAAAACTGAGCTTCTGCCAAATCTTTCTCTCCCTCAGAGGAGCAGCTGGTGAGATGCCTCGGAAGAGAAAGTTGAAAAGAGCTCCCTTTCCCACATCGCATCCCCTGGACCTAGCATGTGCTTGGAAGTCTCTGTAAGAGTAAAGACTGTCACCATATCTGTGGGAGTACCAGGGTCCTACCCAGAGCTGGCTGGAAATCTTGCCTCTTTTCCAGAGATAGATCGTAGATTTTTCTAGGAGTCCCTCCACAACGTGAGCCTGGGACACTTGGCAAGGCAGTCCTACTTCAAGTCATAACATTGTCCACATGCTTTCTGGGTTGTTGTTGAAAAAAAAAATGTCATGCAAGTAGGATTTTCCATTTTCAAACAAATGCCCACAGAGCTCCACAATTACAAACTGGTGCTGCCTAAAAGAGTGGCGGTTTGGTTGAGAAATGGATTTCAGTTTGTAACTTCCAAGGGTAGATGATAAATTTCCAGGAGTAAAAAAGCTGGAAACATTAAGGAAATGTTTTCAAACTATCCTCAACCAAGCCACTGATATAAATGAAAAAAAAAAAAACTTCCCCCAAATGCCAAAAAAGCATACTTCAGATGTCCCCGTCAACTGTGAGACAGTTGCTTTCCCATGAAGACCTGCCATATGGACAGTATGAGAAATCTCAGATTAAAATAAATTGTTATTCAGAGAGAGCCTTTCAACAGAGCCAAGACTTCCAACTTTACATTTACAGCCTTTGCCACACTATTATGAGGTCCAGTTGGGTTGTTTAAAAGTTTTGTAGTATTTAATCCCCCAAGTGCAGCAATCTTTGTTTTAATCTCTCCTCTACAGTTCAGTGGCCCTGAAGCCGGTGTGAAAGAAAACAGGAGCCCTGGGCGCCAACTTCCAGCCCCCTGGTTTCCCTTCCCCCACTCCAGCTTCGGGCCTCAGGCTCAAGGCTGGGCTGCTAAGCCCTACAGGTTTCAGTCCTCCTTTAAAATGTTGGGCCGGCTTAGGCGGGCCCGTGGGGGACAGAAGAGAAGATGGGCTGGGTGCGACCCTGGTTCTGATTGTACGGTCAGTATGACTGACAGGGACATTACTTCAGCCTCTGGGGATTTTTACCAGGGAAACAGACTGGTCTTGCTTTGGTGACATTGGCATCAGGAAGGGGGACACTTTATTCTCCCCTTGCATGCTGCTCGATGCTTGTAGGTCAACTTGCCCTCTGGGATTCTTCTCCTTCGGCCCCTCGCCTCTGATGGTTTGGGGGGGGGTCATTGGAAATGGAGGTGGGAGGCAAGTAAGCCAAGGAAAAGGTTAAAGCCAATTGTGTTCATTTGCTGGGGCTGCTGTAACAAGCTGGTGGCCCAGAAGATTCTTCCTTGCCTTTTTCAACTTCTGGCAGCCCCACGTGTTCTTTGGCTTGTGGCAACATAACTGCAACTTCTGCCTCCATCTTTATATGGCCTTCTTCCCTCTGTCTATGTCCAGATTTTCCTCTTCTTATAAGGACACCGGTCATATTGGATTGGAGTCCACCCTACTGCAGTATGACCTCATCTTATCGTCACTAATTATATCTGCAACCACCCTATTCCCAACAAAGGTCACATTCTGAAGTCCTGGGGGTAAGACTTCAACACATCTTTTTGGAGGGAAACAGTTCAACCTATGACACCACTGAAGAAAGGGAGATTTTGTTTTTCCAGTAAAGATACTCCACTCTTAACACGTGCTCAGTGCCTCAGCGTAGACGGCATCTAGGACACAAGTGAGCGGGAGGAAACAGCCCGCTGGTCCAGGCCTAGGTGGCAGGTCACAAGCTGCATCCTTGTTGAAATTCTTGCCCCAGCCACAAATGTAAGGGTGTCAGGGACAGACTCCTAGTTTGGGAGTCTTAACTCCAAATTTCCCAACTCCTAGAGGTGTAATTGGACCTGTAATGGTATTCTAACTGTGTCCTTTGTGGTTTAATACAGTTTATATGTGGCGTGGATATCTGATCAGAAGCCAGATTAAGAGCTCTTCTTCTGCAGAGCTCACCCCGCCTGGGGAAGGAGGCTTGTGGAGGTGAGAGGGTGGGAGCTCCCCAGTGTTACAAGGGTCGCTGAAGAAGGCTTCTCGGTCAGAGTCCTCCCTCTGTTTCAGCAGCCCTGACAATCCTTTTCTCTTACTTACTCTGATCTTGAGCCCAATTTTTACCCTGGGGGCCTTCAATTATCTGTCTCCCTTGCATCTAAACAAGCTGACATGATGGAGTTTGACACATAGAGGAAGAGAGAGGGAGGTTCCTTTTCTTTCCATGATTAGAGGTGAAAGGGGGCTTCCTGGATAATGGTATAACTTACTTTTAAGTAAGCTGCAAAATAAAATGATCTCCCTCATTCATTCTCTGGACGGGGGGCAGAGGGGGACCAACATGCACAATGTAGACATTTCTGTCAAATTAACACAGCTGTAGCACTCAGACCCATCACACAGATATTTTCCCCTTAGGTGTGCTCAAAATGCAGATGCTCTTGTGATTGTAGGCTAAACAAACAAAAGAAAAGCCATACCAAAGACTCCCCGCACTCCTGGAAGTCAATTTGAGGCCTCCTTAAGTTTCAGACCGCTCTCCGCAAGACTGACAAGCGTTGGCCTAAGTTGTCGGTTCCTGTCCTCATTTTGAGATATGGAACTCTTCGGAGGCCTGGGGAAGACTGTAGATCCCTTCTCACGAAAGTGTTATTAAATGCATACAACACGATGCAAAGACTTAAAACGGAAACCAGTTATCTTGAATATAGTTACCAAAATATTAAAAAAACAAAATTTTGGTATAATATTATTTCTGTGCATTTGTTAATGCTTTCAATAAGAAGTTCTAGCAGCAATAACCATGGTAATTTCTAAGTGCTAGTGAGTGTAAGAAATGATATTTTAGGATACCTGAAACAACAGTAATGTGATATGAAAAACTCTGTGATTGCTGTTGGTGACAGTCACTGGTGTGGTTAATACTACTGAGATGTGTCGTCTATATTCCTAACTGAAGGACACGCTCAGTTTCGTCTAGAGGTGAGTAAAGACAAAGGTGTAATTTTTTTCCCATCGAAGTTCACAGACCCTTTGGGGATCTGTGGACCCAGAACAGAAGCCCTGGCCTATGGGACTTTGGGGTCTCCTCAGCCCTCTCCCACCTGAGGCCTCCTTAGTGGCCCATGTAGATAACGTTGTCGATACTTATCATCCCTCCCTGTGAGAGGAAGCTGAGCCGTATTCTGAGCCCTGCCTGAAAAGAGCAGAACTTAGAAAGTCTGAATAAGGCTCCCTGAGGCTGGGGGTTTGCCTCTTCAGACACCCCATCTGCCTCTGACTTCTCTCTGTGCAAATGCCCTTCCTCTCCCTCTCCCTTCCTCACAGCCAAGGGCATGGTCCTGGGAGGTCCCATTCCTGCCACTGTTGCTCATCTGTGGCTCCTGCAGCCAGACCAGGGTTGGCCCCTGCCCCCCGGTGTGCTGACCTGCCTGATGCCACCTGTGTGAAATAGGCTGCTCCCCTAACACCATCCGCCATGGGCCCCTCTACACCTCTCCCTTGCTCTTCTGCCCAACTCCCAGCTCAGCCTGCTGCCCACAGAGCATTCTATCAGTCTTGTCCCAGTTCATACAGAACAGCAAGGCCTCTGTTCTTGAACCAAACAATCAGTAAACTCCAGATCTTCCACCTGTTCCAGAACACCCTTGGTCAAATTCCTTTTTAACCCCGTCTCCTCAACACTCACCACATATTTAATAATTTTCCCCCTCATCTTGGGAAAAAGATGGAAATAACAGAGTCCTTGTGCATGTTGAATCAAAATTGCATTTCTTTATTTTAAGAAAATCTTATGTAGCACTATGATGTTCAGGAGCAGTTCTATATACTTTACAAATATACCATACCATTTAATCCTTGTAACAGCCCTGTGAAGTGGGTATAGATGAAGAGACAGAGGAACAGAGTAGGGTTGCCAAATTCAGCAAATAATATAGGATGCCCAGTTAAATTTGAACTTCAGGTAAACAGCAAATATTTTCAGTTGTTTATTTAATATGGCCCATGCAACATTTGAAACATATTTATACTAAAAAGTTATTTGTTGTTTATCTGAAATTCAAATTTAACTTAGTGTCCTGTATTTTATTTGGAATCTATACAGAGAGGTGAAGCAACTTGCCCAAGGTCACACAAGCAGCAAGATTCAAACCAAGGTAGTCTGGCTTTGGAGTCTTTGCTCTTAGCCATCTGTCTCAGAGAGGTGAAAGTCACATCATCGCAATACATGGAACATGTATTCCTTGCAATGGTTCTGGGAAGAATCTCTGTTCCAAAATTGTTTGAGATGACTGCTAAAGAAGTAGTCTAGTAGACCCACTTCAAATGAGGTAATGGGTGCCTGGTTGCAAGCGAGAACTTTCTGTGTTGGCCCCGTTAAATGCTGGACGCTTTAGATCTGAATGTGCAAAAGGAAGGCTTGACTTGCCCTCCGGCTGCTAGGAAAATCTTTTCAAGGATCAGTCGTGGAGTCCCACAGAACCATCCAGTCTGTACACCTCTTCTTCTGCCTGATAGGAAAGAAGACACCAGTAGAAGGCATTTTCCACCCACCACCCTGTCAGGCGCCACTGGTCTCCAGCACTCCTGTTAAGATGCAAGTGGATGGTCTGTGATGAGTAGTCTCTCTGACTGTCACCTGCCCTTCACAACAAAGATCTGAAAACGGGGTTCATTGAATTGCATTTCTTAGTAGAGGGCAGAATCTTGGATACCTTGAATGTGTAGTTTCTGTGGTCAAATGCTCCCCATCAGAAGTAGACACTCTTATAATCTATGGAAGCATAACATTGGTACAACTCTTATAAAGGGCAAGTTGGCAAAATCTATCAAAATTAGAACCCTTTGAACCAACAATTTCCCCTCTAGGAAAATTTCCTACAAATTCACTCTTCCACATTTGTGCAAAGTGGCGTGTGAACAAGGTTGTTCTCTGCAACACTCTTGGTACTAGCAAAATATTTGAAACAATGTAAAGAATCCTCCAAAGGGAACATAAATTATAGTACATCTGTACTGTGGAATACTATACAGCCATGAAAAAGGAATTAAGAACCTCAAGCATGAATGTGAAAAGCTCTCCAAGATATATTGTGAAGTGTGGAAAAAGAAAAGTGGAGTGGAGTTTGTATTGTGTACCACCAGCTGGTTAAAAAAAAAAAAGAGGGCTTCCCTGGTGGCGCAGTGGTTGAGAGTCCGCCTGCCGATGCAGGGGACACGGGTTCGTGCCCCGGTTCAGGAAGATCCCACATGCCGCGGAGCGGCTGGGCCCGTGAGCCATGGCCGCTGAGCCTGTGCGTCCGGAGCCTGTGCTCTACAGCGGGAGAGTCCACAACCGTGAGAGGCCCACGTACCGCAAAAAAAAAAAAAAAAAAAAAAAGAAAAAAGAAAAAAAACTTTTAGAGGGGAAGCATATACAAATATATGTGCATGTATACTTGCTTGTATATAAAGAAAATATCTCTGAAAGGAAACATAAGAAATCGGTCATGGTAATTACCTACCTACAGTGAGGGAAACTGGGTGGCTGGGGGACCGAGGTGGAAGGAATGTTCATTGTATCATCTTTTATACCTTAAAAAAGTTGGATCATGTGTATTCATTTTTTTATTCAAAACATATTATTAATAAAAGGGAAAACTTCTCCCCACCATAGACTAAAAGATCACCTAACCAGGGCAGGGGAGGGAGACAGTGGGAATTGGGAGCTACAATTCTCTTGGTAGATTTGGAGATAAAAATGTGATCTTGTTTGACTTCCTGGAAGTTTCCTTCCAGTTAGCACCTTCCTGCTTTTCCACAAAGAAAAGAAGGGGACATGCCCCCAGGCCAAACGAACCCTTTATCTGTTCCAGTACCTTTGGGGAGGCAGCAATATATTTCTCCTCAGTGTTTTCTGTTCTGCCTTTCAGAAATCCTACATGCTTCGGTTCGCTGTCTCCCATGGGTTTTTCCTTGGAACAGCTAACGTGGAACCAAAAATCCATCTGGGATGGCTGCCCCTTATTTAAAAAGATCAAGGTCATTGTTAGTCCCACAGTCTAGCAAAGAAAGTGATACAAGCCCAAAGTCCAACAGTCGGGAATTTCCTTGTGGAGTAGAGTTGGCTTCTGTACATCCTCCTTCTTGGTTATTTTCACCAAGAGTACCTGGAATTTTCCACAGATTTGGGGCACAGGGACCACTATAACAAGTACACTGTTGCTCGTGTGGGGTTCACCTCCCTGAGGCTGTGATCTGAGATGGCACAGCAAGTCCCTGGGGAAGGGACAGAGGCCTCTTTGGTAGTGATCGTCTCGAAATTTAGCAATTCGAGTAGTTGGTGAAAAACACGTTCTGAGATACCGTACAAACTGGGATATCTATTTATTTGTCTTGCAAACTCATATGTGGCACTTTTATGTGGCAACACTATGACTCACCTCATAAATATTAATTTGCTTAATTTTCATGGCAACACTATCAGGTAGTTACTATTAATATCCCCACTTTCCAAATGAGGAGACTGAGGAGTAGAAAGGTTAGGTCACTTGCTCAAAGTCACACAGCTTAGTGATTGACAGACTTGCAATTCAAATCCAGAGGTCTAACTCCGTAATGCATATGTTTAAACGTTAGCATAATGCGAAGTGGGTGAGTTTTCGATATCAGATGTCTTGAGCATTCCCTAAAAAGGCAGATTAAGTCCATGTAACGATGAAGTCTCTTCTAGGGGTTCAAGATCTGTCCAGACAATTAACTGAATTGGAATTAAAATGGTCTGGACAGATCTCGAACCCCTGGGGTACTCTTGGTTGCTAACATGGAATTATTCTGCCTGTTCAGGAAATTCTCAAGACATCTGATTTTGAAATCTCATCAATTTCCCACTACTCTAGTGGTTTAAAATGTAAATATTTGGGGAGAACACTTTTATCTCTACCAACAACAGCCTAAGTAGATGCTAACATGTAAATAAATGGTCTGTAAGAAACGGCCGGGGTGCTTGGACCTATGAGAGAAAGATAGGAAAGTTTTAATTTTGATGATGAGTATCCACAATGGATGTGAGACCCAGAAAATGATTGCTGTTTAGTAGATCATGGAGTACAGTCTCCGCCAAAAGATGTGGCACATCAAGAGTTAATTCAGGTTTTTCCTGAGCAGTCTCAGTCATATCTCTTCTTTTGCTCTCCTTCTAAATTTATTTATTTTATTTATTTATTTTTGGCTGCGTTGGGTCTTCGTTGCTGTGTATGGGCCTTCTCCAGTTGCGGCGAGCGGGGGCTACTCTTCGTTGTGGTGCGCTGGCTTCTCCTTGCGGTGGCTTCTCTTGTTGCGGAGCTCGGGCTCTAGGCGCGCGTGCTCAGTAGTTGTGGCTCGCGGGCTCTAGAGTGCAGGCTCAGTAGTTGTGGTGCATGGGCTTAGTAGCTCCACTGCATGTGGGATCTTCCCGGACCAGGGCTTGAACCCATGTCCCCTGCATTGGCAGGAGGATTCTTAACCACTGTGCCACCAGGGAAGCCCTGCTCTCCTTCTGAATACTGAAAAATTGAGACAAAGGTAACAGTTTTCCCATGAAAATCACCATCCCTCCTCCCTCTTTCCCAAACAAGGGGGAACATCGAAACCATTTGCTGTCACCCTAGGATCACACCAGGCATCATGACCACTGCCTTCTGGTTTCCCCACCATAAAGTAGCTTCCAGAAGATGTGCTGCACGGAGCTCTAAGAACACTGGCTGCAAGGGCTACTTTACTCTGTTGCTTTATGCGACAGCACGATCCATTGGCTGATCTTTGGAACACAATGTAGTAAAAAGAATTGGCCCCTGCCGGTGCTTAAAAGGTGCTGGAAGGGGAATGTTAATTTATTGCTAATATACACTGTGTTAAAAACAGAAAGAAAAATGTCTTTTGTACCCACTTTGCCTTTTGGTGCTCTAGAAGTGGGGTGGGGGGGTCTGGTGGTCATGATTAGAGGTCATGTTTTGGTTACAACTTAAACCTGTATGATTGTTGAGACATAGAGGAATGAAATCCTTTGTTCCATGCCTGACAAGAAGCTTCCCAAAGGAGCTGACCTCCGCAGAGGCCAGAACACACTTGCCACACTAACGCTGGGGACATTTATCTCCTGGCCCCAGATCTTTTGAACTTGCATTTGCACTTTCTGCCTGTCCACCCGATGCCATGCTAATGGACTCTGGAAACCTTCTGCGGTGGATCAGGTCTGCTGGCGACAGGCAGAGAGGAAGCAGGCTCGAGATCCCTGAAACCTCATTTCAGGGGTCTGGAAACAGAGGCTGGGAGAGAAAAATGGCCCTTTGGTGAGGCGCCCGATAAATAGTCTTTGGATTGAAGAGTTGTGGACTCAGAGTGGTCAGATGGGAACAATATTTAAGGGAGATGCAAGGAGGCTCCTGAGAGCTTCAGAGAGTGGATTTCCTCCTGCACTTGGGTATTTTTATTTTTTCATTTTTTTATGATACCCAGAAAGATTGTCATTTATTTTTTTATTCCAGTTTATTTATAATTGACATAGAGCAATGTAGAAATTTAAGGTGTACAGCATAATGATTTGACTTACGTACATCATGGAATGATTTTCACAGTAAGTTTAATGAACGTACATCATCTCATATAGATACAAAATTAAATAAATAGAAAAAAATTTTTCCTTGTGGTGAGAAGCCTTAAGATTTCCTCTAATAACTTTCATGCTGCAGCAGTGTTAATTATGTTTATCATGCTATACATTGCATGCAGCACTTATTTATTACATTATAGTACTTATTTATCTTATAACTGTAAGTTTGTACCTTTTGACTACCTTCATCCAATTCCCCCTTCCCTTAACCCCCCATCCCTAGTAACCACAAATCTGATATCTTTTTCTGTTTGTTTGTTCTTGAATATAATTTTTAAAAATTTTTATTGAAGTACAGTTGCTTTACAATGTTGTGTTTCTACTGTACAGCAAAGTGAATCAGCTATATGTATACATATATCCCCTCTTTTCTGGGTTTCCTTCCCTTTTAGGTCACCACAGAGCATTGAGTAGAGTTCCCTGTGCTATACAGTAGGTCCTTATTAGTTATCTATTTTATACATAGTATCAATAGTGTATATATGTCAATCTCCATCTTCCAATTCATCCCACCACCCCCCTTTCTCCCTTGGCATCCATACGTTTGTTCTCTACGTCTGCACTTGGGTATTTTTTTAAATTTTTTAATTTTTTTAACATCTTTATTGGAGTATATTTGCTCTACAATGGTGTGTTAGTTTCTGCTGTATCACAAAGTGAATCAGCTATACGTATACATATATCCCCACATCCCCTCCCTCTTGCATCTCCCTCCCACCCTCCCTATCCCACCCCTCTAGGTGGTCACAAAGCACCGAGCTGATCTCCCTGTGCTATGTGGTTGCTTCCCACTAGCTATCGGTTTTACGTTTGGTAGTGTATATATGTCCATGCCACTCTCTCACTTCGTCCCAGCTTACCCTTCTCCCTCCCCGCGTCCTCAAGTCCATTCTCTATGTCTGTCTGCGTCTTTATTCCTGTCCTGCCCCTAGGTTCTTCAGAACCTTTTTTTTTTTAGATTCCATATATATGTGTTAGCATACTGTATTTGTTTTTCTCTTTCTAACTTACTTCACTCTGTATGACAGACTCTAGGTCCATCCACCTCACTGCAAATAACTCAATTTCGTTTCTTTTTATGGCTGAGTAGTATTCCATTGTATATATGAGCCACATCTTTATCCATTCATCTGTCAATGGACACTTAGGTTGCTTCCATGTCCTGGCTATTATAAATAGAGGTGCAATGAACATTGTGGTGCATGACTCTTTTTGAATGCTGGGTCACACGGTAGTTCTATTTTTAGTTTTTTAAGGAACCTCCATACTGTTCTCCATAGTGGCTGTATCAATTTACATTCCCACCAACATGCACTTGGGTATTTTTTAATTTAAATTTTTTTTTTGGCTGCATTGGGTCTTCATTGCTGTGCGTGGGCTTTCTCTAGCTGCAGTGAGCGGGGGCTACTCTTTGTTGCGGTGTGCGGGCTTCTCATTATGGTGGCTTCTCTTGTTGCGGAGCACGGGCTCTAGGTGCGCGGGCTTTAGTAGTTGTGGCACACGGGCTCAGTGGTTGTGGCTCGCGGGCTCTAGAGCGCAGGCTCAGTAGCTGTGGCGCACGGGCTTAGTTGCTCCGTGGCATGTGGGCTCTTCCCGGACCAGGGCTCAAACCCGTGTCCCCTGCATTGGCAGGCGGATTCTTAACCACTGTGCCACCAGGGAAGCCCCCTACTTGGGTATTTTTAAAAGCTGCTTATGGATATTTGGGCTGCAAGAAACAAGCATAGCCAGAGGGGAAAATCAGCAGAGCTCACCAAGACTTTCTGGAAGATGTGACAGCCGGATGCTGTTCTGCTCCTGGTCTCAGTCACCAGTTGCTTCCTCTGTCCCCGGCAGTGCCAGCTCCTAAACCGTCCTTCATTTTGAGGAAGCCAGTAGACCCCCTAGGAATAGTGCTTGGCTGCAGTTGGAATCAGTTTCAGTGATTAATTAAGTTAATTAACATATTTGGAGTTTTGACCACCTTTAATATCCTCTACCTCTATAAAAACTGCTGTGAATTAAGGCAAATATTTTTGTGGAAATAGCCTCCCTGGCCAACTTAGAGGAGGGGAAATGATAGTAGCCTGGATCTAACTACCTCTACTGCTCTTTAAGGGATTTCCAAAATATATGATTCTTTTTCCTAGAGAAAAATTTAAGTACACTTTTCTTCATCTGATTCCCTCCCTGTTCTCTCCCTTTCCCTCTCCTCCCACCCATTCTGATTTATCAAAATCCACTGGAAATAGACTGGCCCAGCCCACACATTGAAAAAGGGCAGGTAGATGGAGCGCTCGGTGAGAGACAGCGGGGAGAATCAGCAGTCTTCCCCACGGGGCCAGGAAGCTGCGAGAAGACAGTTAATTTCTTAGCACTAAGTGTCCCTTCCCGTGGCCTGCCTGCTTGAGAGAGACCCACTTTCAATTCAGTCGTGTTGTGAAAGGTCACCCACTCAGCTTTCTGTGCCATGAAGAGAAATTAGTCAGGGCCTCGCTGAGAGCGGACCCTTAGCTGTTCATCATTTGGGCTGAGTTCTGCAGCTTTGCACTGGCCCAGCGTTTTATTAAGCAAAGGCGTAGCTGGTAGCCTGGGGCTGCGTAAGAAAGCTATGTGTTCTGTCCTTTTAGGAAGAAGAGGGGTAAGGGTGGGATGAGGCTTTAGGGAGAAGAATGATACAACCAAAAAGTAAAAATAAGGATGGAATAAAGACCATAATTAGTTCTGTTATTTTTCTTTATGTCATACAGTCAGAAACCACATTTGAAACCTTCCTCCTCCGGTAGTAAAAATGTGCATGTCAATCATCATTGCTGGGCAAAATACATTTTTTTTTTTTGCCGTATTACGTTTCACCAGAAGTCTCAGTGACCTTTGCATCTTAAATTGCAGCCAGGTAACCTGGCCTCAACTGTACAAGCCTATTTTCCTTTTCTTCTTGTCCCCCCCTTCATTCCTACAGAAATAAAGTGATCCAGACCTACCGGCAGTTCAGGTAGGACATTAATCAAAAACCTAGTAGAAATGAGAAAGTCCTTCCAGCAGCAGGCAAGAGTTAGAGCTGTGAGCCAGGACATTCAAGTTTGCCTTTAAACTGACATGAAGACAAAAAACCTTGTTTAATCAGAACCTAAAACCAGACCCAATCCCATCCTCATGGGTCACTCTATTAACTCGTGTTTAGCATCAGTATCACTCACTGCCTCCCATCCCCCACCTGCACCCTGGAAAGATCAATCTGTTTAGAAACTGTTTCGTTTATACAGATTACATATGACTATTTCATGTATTTGCATTTGCTATTTCTGCGCCTCTTGTACTCATAGTTGACACACACACAGCACTCAGAAAGAAGTTCTTAAAGACTTATCAAAGGACAGGAAGAGACAAAAAGGAAATGGTGAAACAGCTTCCCATGAAGATGATAAATTGGGTTAGTAGAAAAGCCTTTGCTTTATTTCCCCATTTTTACCCTCTGATACACATGAGATGTATGGCTAATTAAAATCACTCTAAAGCTTATGGCAGTGAAAGGAATAGAATGTTTGAAGCCCCTTGGTCCTGACTGCCCTTGGCAACCTCACTTAAAGGGCTTCCGTACGGAGCATTTAACAGCTGTGAGCAGGGCCAGCCCATGAAATGAGCTGGTGAGATTTTTTGCCACCAAAGTGTCATTGTGGGGTAAGTTCGATGCTGACCAGGACAACTGGTCCACCACAGCTCTGGCTCTCTCTAGGATACTGAGCAGGTCATAGTAACTTCGATAGAACTTGGATTCCTCACCTGTAAATGCAGCAGTATGCTATTTAAAGAGGTCCTAAGTCCCTTCCATTGGAATATTCTAGGATTTTGGAGTAGAATAACATTTTCTTTGACCTCATTTTTCTTCTAGGGAGATGTAAATAAAGTTAAATGTGACAATTCAGTTGAAGTGTTAGATGGCCTCTTTCTGGGCCATAACTATGATGTCAGGGAGATGAACTAGGAAGTAGTTTTAACCTATCGTGTATCATGGGTCCCCCTGAGAGCCTGATGGAAACTCTCGATCCTCTCCCCAGTAAAACACACATATGCCTATTTATGCTCGCTTCGTATAAAGGCCACGTCAGGGATGGTGGACTTCCAGAAGCGCATCATTGGATCCCAGTTAAGAACTGCCAGACAGGAGATTTTAAAGCCCCACCCAACCTCTAGAGGTCTGTAGCTCCATTACACAGCTCTAGGCTGGACAATATTTTTAGCATTTACTAGTTCATTAGGCATTTTAGCTTCCAAGATCATCTCAGGACAGAGGTGCGGGACAGCCCTCAAACATCTACTCCCTCTCCCAGATCTTTCCTGCTCTCCTGTCCTCCTGAGTTATACCCTGGTTAACATTATTTATATCTAACAAATACTTATTAGCACATACTATTATATGTGGCAGACACCTATATTTAAAAAATTAATGTGTTTAATCCTTGCAAAAACCCTACGACATAGATAGTATTGTCATTTCCATATTATAATTGAGAAAACCAAGGGACAGAGACGTTAAATAATTTGCCCAAGGTCATTGAGTTAGTAAGTGGTGGATCTGGGTTTCAAACCCAGCAATCTGACTCCAGAGTCTGTGCTTTTAACCACTGTGACTGTTTCTAAAGTATTAGGGTAATGGAGATTTCAAAACAAAAACCATTCTGTGAAAATTCTTCAAGTTGTATACTTATGATTTGTGCATATTTCTGTGTGTATTATACTTCAGTTTTAAAAAATTACTTTACAAATCTGTGTCGATTGGGAATACTTTTGGCAGCAAGAAAAACCTCTTGAATAGTGGACTAAACCGGAGGGGTATTTCGTGTTTATTTAACAAGGAAGTAGGTGGTCTCAGGGTTGATTTGGCAGCTCGGTTGCATCGCAGTGACTCAGACTCTTTCCAGTTTCCCTTTTGCCCATCTTCAGTGTCTGGCAGTGTCTCTCCTCCTGGTCACAGGTGGTTACTATGTCTCCAACCACCACATCTGTATAGGAAGGGATGGGCAGTGAAGGAGGTCTCCTCACATACTTCTCTCCTCTCCTTTTGCAAAACCTCCTGGCACACTTTCCCATTCGTCTCATTGGTCAGAATTAGGTAACATGGCCACTTTCGTATAAGGGAAACCGGAAACATGAGTCTGACTTTTCCAAGCCCCTATGGGCTGTGATGGAGAAGGGAGAAGGGGTGGGAATAAACACTGTATCTCTCAACAGTGTCTGCTACACAGTCCCTAGGTAAAAACACTTCTGCACTGAGACAGGAGGAGAGGAATGGAAGTGAAGGGAAAGCCTTCTTTGAGATCAAAGGTAGCCAATTACTATTTTTTTCCTCTAGATTAAAAAAAAGCCTCATACTGGTTCCTTGAGAAGATATAGAATATAGCTGCTAGTGAAAACTATCTGGAATGGCAGATTTGAAAGTCTCTGCCGTCAAATTGGAACGATGAGCTCTTAACCAGTGGCTTAATTTGAATCTTTGAAAAATGGCCATTTCATTACTTTCTTTAATGGAGTATACATCCAATTTCGCGTGTCTCCTGAACACCAGGCTAGGTTTAGCCAGAGGGTGCAAGTTTTTCAACCTTCTACTAATTCTTGCACATTTTTAGCGGTTAAAATGCCTAAAGGGACTACCATTCCAGTAGGAGGAGAAGAGCCGTTGGTTAAGCGGTCTTGTCCACAGCTTTGTACCTGAATGACAACGATCCTTCCTCTGTTCACATTATCTACTAAACTCCTTAAAATTCCTGTCTGTGGAGAGAACCATTTTCCTGCAGCCTTCAAGAACCCTATCACCACAGTGTTTGGTTTGTGGGGTTTTGTCTTAGTTTAAATTCACCCAGAAGATGATGTCAAGATCAAGGATTCTGGTATAAACAGTTTCTTTGGGTGAGGAAGGAAACACTGGTGGGAGAATGGGAAAGTGATACCGGGAAGGGAAAGCAGTGAATAGAGCGCCCCAGGACCAACGCAAAATCTCCAAGTTTCTATTTGTATGCAGTCAGCTTACAATGAAGGAGCACTAATGACGTTTCAGAAAATTACAGGTGATGCTGGGATTCCTTTGCCTGTCAACTCCTTCCATGTCCCAGTCTCTACTCAGGAGGCCTTAGAAACTTCCAAAGACAACCTGGGGGTCGCAGTCACAGAGCAGCGGCAGGAGTCTTTGGAAGATTTCATTGCTAGAACGTGTTCTCCTTCAGCAGACGTCATTTCTGGAACTGGAAGTCAAAGAAAAGAAGAGGAATTACCTAGAAATAGCAGGTCTTCTTCAGAGAAAATGACCAAAGCATAATATACCAAAAACTACTCCGCTAAGAAACAACCTGGGAAGGACCTGCATTCCTGCTCTGACTCACCTGTAAAGCAGAAAAGCAAAGGAATTGGGCAAAATAATTCTTTGCTTAATGAACCAATTAGAAGTGAGTCTTCGAAAAAACACATTTCTGTTAAGAAAGAGACTACAATAGTGATTGTTTCATCAAAGACAACTAAAAGTAAACTCAGTCTACTAGAACATTCTGAAAGTGATACTCTTGGATCTGACTGTGAGTTCCCAGAAAGCATCCATATTCCATCACGCCTAACGTAGGTCTAAATCCTGTGTTTACTTGTTGCATTACCAAGCAAATTACCATGTCGACTGAGTGGAACTTGATGTCTCTGGGAAATTCTGAGGAGATAGCGTAAAACACATAGTTTACGGTTCTTCTACCTGAGGGTAAGAGAGCTGGGGTATTTATGTACCAACTCCCCAGTATTACTGGAGGAGGCTCCTTCCAAATGGCGTTAATTCCCTGGCATTTCTGTCCTGCCACACAGGCAGACAAATCTTCTGACTTCAGTGGCTACAGGTAGCCCTCAGACAAAGAAAGGTAGGTGCTGGCATTTGGAAGTGGTGAAGGTAAGGGGATGTAGATTTCTTAGAATTAGAGTCCAGAGCCCTCTGCTCTTCCTTCCTTCTCCTCATTTTATAATCAAGGTAAATATGGTCCAGATACGTAAAGTCTCACACCTAGGCAGTGGCTGGACTACAGTGAGAACCCAGTTCTCTCACCTTTTCATCTTAGATTCTTTCATCCTCACCATGTTATTCACAAACCAGTGGGGTATACTTAAAATAATAAAAGATTATTGCTCGGTTGAATTATCATGAAATTTAGAAAATACTTTTTCTTTGTGTAATATTAAGAAAATATAATCTTTAGGGACTTCCCTGGTGGTCCAGTGGGTGAAACTCCGTGCTCCCAATGCAGGGGGCCTGGCTTCCCTCCCTGGTTGGGGAACTAGATCCCGTATGCATGCCGCAACTAAAAGATCCTGCGTGCTGCAACTAAGACCCGGCGCAGCCTAAATAAATAAATAAATAAGTTAAAATTAATAAATTGGTTATGGAACAAAGTAAAAATAATCACAAACACTCCTTTCTCTGTACATATCCCTCTTGGATGTTAGATGATCTTCCCACAGCTGCGAGCAAGACTGTTCTCAGTTCTGGGTCCTTCTGCTCTGCCCTTTGGATATTCTCTAAGGTCTTCTACTTAAAGTTTGTCCATTTGACTATTAAATACAAGAGCATGTGATGTAGCCAGCCCCATCCTCTTGTAGCACTACTAGTGCTTCTTAAAAATGCAATGAGGAAAGAATTTGCAAAACCTTCTAGTCCCACAGGGAACTGAAGAAACCCTGCAGGTGGAGCTCTAAGATGTGGGAGTGTTTAGGAAAATCTTAGGGAAGAAAAAAGCTCAGCTTCACAAGAAGGTCTGAAGTAGAACATTTGGCCACTGTTTCTCTCCACACGCTCTACTCTCCGAGCTACATAGACTGTTCTTCACACACTTCTGGGAGCTCCTAGGGCTATTCAGCATCTCTGCTCCATTCTGATTTTCCTCCTTTTCTCTAATCTTCTTTTCATCTCACTCACCCATTTCTCCTACTCTAGGAAGGGCTTAATTCTGGCTCAGAGATCAAAATAATTGGAATAGAAGCAAGGTGTTCAGACTGACCTCTCTTTGTTAAGTAGGTTTTGACATCTTTGTACCCAGAGATTCATGGCTGGATCTTCCAACTGAAATGATTTAGAAAGAACTCCTCATCAGCTTCTCTTTCTTTTGCTTAAATCGTGGAATAATATGCATAATGTAAAGTGTGAAACTTTCAGGTGTACAGCTCAGTGAATTTTAACAGAGTGAACACATCCAGGTAACCACCACCCAGGTCAAGGTGTACATTATCAGCACCGAGAAGCCTACTTCGTATGTCCCCAGTCATTACCAGCACCCCCAAAGTAAAGATAATCTTTCACCATAGATTAATTTTGCATATTTTTGAACTTCATATAAATGGAACCACACAACATGGACCCTTGTGTGTCTGGCTTCTTTTGCTCAATGTCAGGTCTGCAAGGTCGTCCTTGTGGCTAGGTCATCCATGGTGCATCTGTGGTGTTGTGAACAGAAGTGATTTATTTCTTTTTTCGTTGCTGTGTAGTATTCAAGTGTGCGAATCAACTACAAGTTATCCATCCATTGGGATCGTTTACAGCATTTTTAGTACTGAATTTCATGAGGTCATTGGGACGGGATGAGATCATAATTATATTTAGACATTTACGCCTAAACACATTCATTGGCAGGTTGACAATGGCCTGTCAAGTCTATTTATTTAGCTAACATGTATACGGAGCTTACTGTGTGTCAAGCACTGACCTAAGTGCTTTATAAATGTATGCTCATTTCGCTTTCATACCGACACTCTGAGGTAGGTCACTATTATTGTTCCCATTAAACAGATGCAGAAGCTTAGACACGGATTGGTCTGGTTAAGTCACTGCCTAAAGTTACATAGCTAATCCAGCAGACAAGAAAGTTCTGGCCAGTGGAACTGCCTTAGATCATGTCTCTACTGTGCCCCTTGGATGTATTCTATTACAGCACCAAGAACATTGTAGTATATGTCTTTATTTACCTCTCTTTTTGCTCCTCTGGACCATGAGCTGGAGTGCAGCTCCTGTGTCTTATTTTTGCCACTGTTGGTTCAATGGACAAGCCAGGGGCTTTGCTGAAATAAATGCTTGTATGAGGAGGGAGTTGAGTGTGAGGCAATGAGCTCATGGGCACCTTTTGTTAAAGTGCCTCAAATTTCTTTATATTTCCCTGGTGAAAACTGGGGGAGCAGGACTAGGGAGGAGAGCAGGAAAGGGGAAGAGGAGAGAGGGGGTGTCGCCCGTCGCTTGTGGGTCAACCATGCAAACTGCTCAGTAACCAGAGGAGAGAGTGAGGACGGAGAGCCTGGAGCTGTGCTGAGCACTAGAAATAGAACAGGAGCCACGTGTGTAATTTTAACTTTTTTAGAAGCCGCATTTTAAAAAGGGAAAAAGAGGTGAAATTAACTCTAATAATATATTTTATTTAACCCAGTATATCCAAAACAGTGTCATTTCAAAATGTGATCAATGTAAGAATTATTAATGATCCATTGTAGATTCTTTCTCACTAAGTCTTTGGAATGTACAACACCCCTTAACTCGGATCGGCCACGTTTCAAGTGCTCAATGGCTACCTGTGGTTACTGGCTACTGTGCTGGACAGTGTAGGCCTAGAGCCTCGCGACTCAAAGTGTGGTCCTTGGACCAGCAGCATCACAAATGGAAGTTTGCTAGAAATGCAGAATCTCGGGCTCCATCCCAGCCTTACTGAATCAAAACCTGCCTTTTAAAGAGCTCCTGGGGTGGGGACTTCCCTGGTGGTCCAGTGGTTAAGACTCTGCACTCCCAGTGTAGGGGGCCCGGGTTCGATCCCTGGGCAGGGAACTAGATCCCGCATGCCGCAACTAAGAGCCTGCATGCCACAACTAAAAGATTCCAGCATGCCACAACCAAGATCCCCCGTGCCGCAACTAAGACCCAGCGCAGCCAAATAAATAAATAAGTATTTAAAAAATAAATAAATAAAGAGCTCCTGGGGTGATTCGTTTGCACATCAAGGTTTGAGAAGCCGACCTAGTGATCAGCTGCATTGAAAGGGTATTTTCTAATGAATGGCAGAGAATTCCCTAACCCTGAACTTACAAGCACAGGGTCTCTAACTTCATTTGTTAACTTCCCTCCCTCTTTCCTTCCCTCCCTCCCTCCCTTCCGTCCTCCTTTCCTGCTTCCTTCCCTCTGCTGGTTCCGGTTCCCACATTACAAAGACTTTTGCAGTCGATACCGCCCCTTCTCTCAAATGACAGTGCCAAGCTATGAAATTCTGCCAGCTCATCCTTTGTGAATGAAGGGAAGTGGATTCAGCCGCAGTCCTATCTCTCTGCCATTATCCTGTATTAAATGTCCTTCAGTTAGTGTGTGCTGCGGGTCCCCTGCGAGACCCCCCTGCTGGTTTATGGCACTTATGCATTAGCCTCACTGGTTACCAAACATCCCTATTATTAAGCCTTTAAAAGCCAGTCTTGTTCACCTGCCAGTCCTTTAATTTCCTTTTCCATCTCCTGGACGACTTTCCCAGATGGAATTTTTGTGAGTCTCTCCACATCCATCTTCTCTTTTATCTTGCAGGAATTTATTTCCTTGCAGCCCTCTCTTCTTTCTCTTCCTTTCCCTTTCTCTGTCCCATTCTTCCTCTCCCCCTACAGTGTGCTGTCTTTCTGCAATTTTTTTTTTTTTTTTTTTTGTGGTACGCGGGCCTCTCACTGTTGTGGCCTCTCCCGTTGCGGAGCACAGGCTCCGGACGCGCAGGCCCATCGGCCATGGCTCACGGGCCCAGCCGCTCCGCGGCACGTGGGATCTTCCCAGACCGGGGCACGAACCCGTGTCCCCTGCATCGGCAGGTGGACTCTCAACCACTGCGCCACCAGGGAAGCCCTCTGCAATTTTTTAATACCGCTCTCTCTCCCCAAGAGAAGGTAATTACTTGGTTGAGAACAGGTTGGTTATAGCTATGTATGCATTCACCAAGCTGGAGCCTCGTCAGCAAAGCTGTTTCCAGCCCCTGCTGGCTCAAGCGACATTTGGCAAGTCATCGCTTTCCAACCCCATCCAATTGTTCCTGCCAATTTGATGAAATTGTGAAGCAGGTTGCAATATTGGCAGTTTGAAAATGGATACTGCAGAGAGTTATAGAACCATAATTTGAAAACTTGTTTTTGTATAACTCGTCCACCTTACCTGTTTGTTTTTAAAGAGCAGTGCGATACAGTTTTAGCAATGTCTGTATAGTATTAAGCTTGAATTTTTAGAGAGAAAATTCAGGATGCAGATAGAAATGCTCAGCCCATGGGAATGTGCTTTATTTTCAAGTTGACATTTCACCAAGGACGCAATGGAAGCTTTTCATTTTGTTCTCCTTGCTCTGGTGTCTCGGGTTGCCTATAGTAGCAAACAGCCAACAATGGCTGGTGGGCCAAATCCACCTGCCTCCTATTTTTGTATGGCCAGTAGCTAAGAGTGGTTTTTACATTTCTCAATAATAGGGAAAAAAAACCCACAAGTATTTTGTGACACCTAAAAACTACATGAAATTCACATTTCAGTGTCCATAAATCCAGTTTTCTTGGTCACACAGCCATGGCATTCATTTATTGTCTATGGCCGCTTTCGAGCTATAATAGCAGAGTTGAGTGGTTACGACAGACTTTATGGCCTGCGAAGCCCCAAATATTTACTCTCTGCTGCTTTGCAGACAAAGCTTGCTGACCCCGTGTCGTGTGAGCACCGATTCCTAACTTGGGCTGTATCTGGGGAGCTTTAAAAATACAAATGCATGTGTCTTGCCCCTAAACATACTGAGTTAATTGTTTGGGGTGTATCATTTGGTCATTTAAAAAACTCCGGGTGATTCTCATTTGTGGCTGAGGTTCAGAAAGAACCACATAAGCCAATATAAGGAGATGTAAAACTTCTTTCATTCATGACGATTCGACGACCTAAAGAATATTTACTCCCTTACCTAGCATGGAAATACTAACTTCATTTCCTCTCCTTACGCTTATCGGGCTGTTTCTGATTCTTGCCCGCTTGCCTAGCTCTGATTTCTTTTCTTTTGACTATCTGAGTGTCTTTTTTAGCTCACATGTTTCCAAACACCATCGAAGAAAAGCAAGGAAAACAAGGTTGAATGATGGTCTCTCCTAATTTTAGAACCACCTCGTTGGGGCTTTGCCGGGTAATTCATGGTTCCTCCGGGTGGAGGAAAGCCATGGTGGCTGATGAGTGCATAGCTGAGAAAGTTCCTTCTTCCCTGACCACCTAGCAACATTCCGTTCACCCTCTTCGCAGGTGAAGCTTAAGAACTGACCGCTTATGAAACCCTTTCTGTCCACTCCCCACTCCAGACCTGGCAGAATTGTCCCCTCCAGCCTCTGCATCCCCACTGCAACGCCCATGGACTTTTCCCCCACCAGCTGGGACACCATCTGCATTTACTGGTTTTATATGCCTTTCTCCCTCCACTGAAGTGTTGTTTGCTTGAGGGTAGAGCCATGTCTCATTAATCTCTGTGGCCCTTGCTCCCAGCAGCATGCTTATTATCCATTAGGTACTCAGTAAATATAACGAAGGAGGCAAGGAAGTAATGAAGTTCTGTTTCCTCAGGAATTCAAGGTGTTTCCTGAAATGCCTGTATCGGTACTGGCAGTTGCAGGCTGGAAACATAATGTGTTGTTGGAGACGGCACCTTAAGGCAAATCACTATAAGATGAACTCGTGGTTTTAGCAGAAAGCTTTGCTGGAGAACACCAACATGGCAAGGAGAATCATTGGGATCTTTATTGAATAGTATCAAATTAAATGGGACCAGCCACCACACTGAAGACCAGGCTTCACTGAAGATAGGACTGTTCCAGAGAGGGGCTCATCAGGGGTCCAGAGTGGCCCCACTGGAAAGCCTGCTTCGCTCAGGAGAAATTCTTGGCAATTACCTGTAATGAATTCAGCTAAAATCGTACCCATCCTTTGGTTTGAACCAGCCCTCTGAATTCCGGCTCAAATGGTCAACTTGCCCTCTCTCTGAATCTTCAGTTCACCTCTATATACATCTCTACTGTTTTTCCTCTCCAATGGTCTAATTACTCTGTGAGGTGAGAGATCATGTCACTTAATTCACCACTGAATACCTGTACAAAACATGGTGCCAAACACATAGTGGGCGTGTGACAAATAATTGTTGATTGAATGAATGAATGAATGAATGAATCTGCAGGACTCAAAGCTCCAGTTTCTTTCTTCTGCTGTGGTGGGTCATGGTGTTCAACCCCCCAACATCCAGACCACTTCAACTGATGAGTCTAAATTCCAGATGTTCTTAACCTTGGGCCCATGGACCCTTAATTGGTCCACGGATAAAATTCGAGGGGTCTGTGACTGTGCATGGAAAAAACACCTCTTTATTTTCACTAATCTTTAACTGAAACATAGCTTTTCCTTTCATTATAAATGTAGGCAACAAACCATAGTAGTATATTAGCAGGAGCTATGATTTTTGTCACCAGTGGAATCCTTTATGCTCATCAGCAATTCAGAATTATTGTAGCAATTATATCTACCACCAGATTTTGTTATTTAATGTCTTAATAAAGAAGCACACATACTTATATCGTGAATTTATTGAATGACCATTAAATGAATGAAATGACCATTGAATGAAATTAATCTTAATTAACCTGAATGAATGCATTAAAATGCTAATAACGTTATTTCCAGATAACTGGATTTCTTTTTATTCTATGTATTTTACTTTATACATTTAAAAAATTCTTAAAAAGAGTCCCTAGGCTTCACCACACTGCCATAGGGTTCCCTGGCACAAGCAAGGTTAAAAATCCTTTTCTAGTGCTGGTTATAGAGGTGGACCCACTTTGTAAAAAATGCATCAATCTATACACATATTTTGAGGTATATTATACTTCAGTAAAATGTTTTTTAAAAATTGGTCTGAACCAATCATGGCAATCCCATATGAGTAATTAATTTAATAAAGGGTATATGTCCCAGTCTGGGCCAATGAGACATAAGAGGAAATTCTGCCACGGAGACTGGATAGGAGACACAGAGAGAGAAGTCTCCTCTTGACCTGGACTTCGTTGTATCTGCATGTTATATCTGGGGCTGCTGTGGCCATCCCACAGAGGTGGACAAAGCAGAGTGGAGCTGGAGATACAACATAATGTGCTTGGAGTCTGCCCTGACCCTGGACACCTTGTGATTGGGCTAACATATTTTCTCATTGTTTAAGTCAATTTGAGAGCCATTTTCCATTACTTGCAACGCTGTGCATCCTTACTGATGCACAGGTGTGAACACAGAAAAGTGAACAGTTCTATTCATACCATACACGGACAACACAAACACAAGCATGATCAGTCCTCATAAAATTAATAAGATCATTTTCCTCCAATGCTGAGTGTTGGAGCTTGGTTGACCACCCATGGACCACAACCTGACTGACCACACAAGTAAGCAGCTGACATGCACTGATAGAATAGTCTGGGCCCTATTCAGTATCCATTCAAATTCCCTTTTGTGACATTGGCATTATCCAAACTTTGATGTTCCTCTCTGGTCCCTGGACTTGGAAAGCTGTCTGACATCCTCTACTGTATCAACTGTATTAATATTCTCAAAGAACCGACTTTTAGCTTCATTGATTCTTCTCTATTGTTTTCTATTGTCTTGATTTCCTTTCTCACCTTTATTATTTCCTTCCTTCTCTCTTCTCTGGATTTGATTTGTTGTTCTTTAACTTTTTGAAATGGAAACATAGATCATTGATTTTCAGCCTGTCTTTCCTAATCCATGCTTTTAAAACTATAATTTTGCCTCTGTGCCCTTCTCTATCTACACCTATAAGTTTTGATATGCAGTATCTTTCCTTATCAGTCCAAAACGTTTCTAATTTCCGTTGTGATTTCTTCTTTGACTCATGGATTATTTAGAAGTGTATTGCTTAACTTTCAATCAGTTTTGAATTTTCTAGTAATCTTTTTGTTATTGATTTCTAGCTTAAGATCACTGTGATCAGAGAATATATGTGCTCTGAATGATTTCCATCCTTTGAAATTTGTTGAGACTTGACGACCCAGTATATAGTGAATTTTGGTAAACGTTCCTTGTGCACTCAAAAAAGAATGTGTGTTTTGTTACTATTGGGGACTGCCCCTGTTTTGAACCTCTCTCCATACTTCGTTACAGTTTTGACTGTTCTATCTTTTCAGGCTCCAGTGTCTCCTGCAATGGGACTCCCTGCTGAGCACTCCCTCATCTCCAACACCAAGGCCACTGAATGCCTCCTCACCCACATTCAGGTGAGTTGCATGGAATTTGGACAACTAGTGCCTTTTCTCTAGTTCTTAGCAGGCAATCAGGGCAATCACCCTGCATCAGGGAGAATTACCTTAGCACTTAGATCTAGAAATGGAGCAATATCTTGAGAAACTGCTTCACTTCCACAGAGAGTGATCCAAATATCCACCTCCCACATAAAGACACACTTCCACATATACACACAGTCTCTGTCTGGGGCTGGGTGGCGAGTGTCACAAATGCCCATGGAGGGGGTGTGCTTGGGGAACTTGGGCTCTAGCCCATATATGACTGCCACATATGCAAGACAAAGTACACGTGGCAGCGGCCACGTGGTTATTGCAAATGCCTCTGGGCGGCTGTTACATTGAAACCTAAAGATAAACTGATCCTCCATATATGTTTTCCACAATCAGAATAATTTAGGATAAAATGGGCACAAACGGTGAGTCAGTGCCGGAGAGAATAACGAGGGAAGAAAAATAAGGGAGCTAAAGTAGATGACAAAAGATCAATACGCTGCCTAGAGTGATATTAAGGAGACTGAGGCAAAGCAAGTTAGGGGCTCACAACTTCGTTTCTACGGAGGCAGATGTATGGAAGATGGGTTCCTGATGTGCGTGACCATGGAGACCTCAGGTCAGAATCAAATCTCTGTAATCTCACTTGATGGGACTTGGGAGGGGATGACAGAAATGGTTCTGGGTAGTCAAGGATTTTCCCTTCATAGCTGACACACAAATTCACTTCTCTGTACAGGTTTAGGGAGCAAGCAGTTAGTCCAGGGTACGAGTGGGTCTTTCTTCCTGAGGGGAAACTTAGAAGAGAGAGATTAATGTGACAAACTCCAGTGTCCATTGCTGCAGTTGGACTTGGGGCTGCAAGTGGCATTTGCTATCTTCCTGTTCCACCTTCACTCTCAGCTGCCGTCTCTGCTGGTCTCAATGGCTTGCCCGGTAACGTGATCGCCTCAGTAACTACTCCCTTCTCAGACTGAGCTCGATGCGCGTGTCTCTTCACAGTCACAGTCGGGTGAGGGAGTACCACAAGGTGGGCACACGGATCGCCTGGGCGCCACGTGTGTTGCTCCTTGCCCTTGCTGTGTGAAAGTAGCCCAGCCTTCTCCTGCTGACCAGGGTCAATTACCCCGTAGAATGGCGACTCATTATTTGCTTGCTGGACCTAGGACACAGGGAACACAAGGGGACAGGTGTAGCTTGCTATGTGTTCTAAAGGGGAACTGTGGTGGCGAGAGTATGCCCCCTTTGGGACATACTCATCGAGAAGAGCCCAAAGTTGAAGGGGTGGGAAGCACAAAGTCCCCCAGTGGGTCACTGGCAGTAATGGCAAGTGGAATCACTCCTACTTCCAGTTCTTGGTTCACAGATCCGTGGGCTTTTCCTGTGGGGCACGTAGTGCCATATCAACGCCTCTGTTTCGGTGTGTATACTGAATCCTGGAGGATGGCACTCCACCCTTGCCGGGCCTTGCCTCTGAGCTGGCGTTTCAGCTGTACCTTCAGCGGGCAGTCCTATTGCTCTATGATGTCCAGTTGTGTTCTGAATGGTACAGTGTGTAATACAACCAGTGCCTCCCATGATTATGAGTCCACTGTCCCACCTCCTGTGCTGTGAAATGAAGCGTCCTGGTCAGATGCTATGTTAAATGCTGTCAGGCATTTTGTAAGCCCCTGAATAGTGGAGCTGGTTGAGGCTGTGCAGGCAGATAAGGCAAACCCATATCTGGAATAAGTATCTATTTCTGTGAGAATGAACAGCTAGATTTTCCAGGATGGAGGGGACTCACATGAAGTCAATTGCTATCAAGTGGCCCATCAGTCTCCTTAAGGAAAAGTGCTATATTGGAGGCTCAGCATTGGTCTGCGGTGCTAACAGGTTGGGCAACTGAGGTGGCAATAATAGATTCCTGCTGGGCGCCTGTGTGACCTCCATCTCTGACACCATGGTTACCCCATTGTTTCCATTGTGCCAGTTCTGTGGTGGCTAATGATAAAAGCTGGATGGCATCAGTTAGCTGGATCATTTTGTTTACTTGGTTGTTCAGTGCCTTGTCTCCACGATCGATGCTTTCTGGTGGGTGTTAACCTGAGAATCATGGATCTTCACACTTTGTACCTACTTCCATATGTCCATCCACATGCCAGAATTAGTCACCAGGCTCACCTAAACACAAGGGAGCCAAGAAGTGTATTCCAACTCATATGCTCAGAAAATAGAGAGCAGGAAATATTTGGAGAATAGCAGTAATGACTACCACAGCCTGCATTTGTTATACTCTGCTAGAAGTGTCTCAAGGCATGTTCTTTCTCTAATATTCTACAGTTTTAGAGAAAGTAAATGTTTACTTACAGCTTTCTTTCTTCCTAGAATCCAAGCAATGTTTCCTTAGGGCTGGGTCAGAGACAGTATAACTCTTGAATTTTACTCGCAACACTATTCCCTTATACTTTGTTACTGGTAAAATTATGTGATTCCTGGTGATCTTTGTCCTGTTACGGAGGGATTTTTTAAAAGCAGCTGTTCAATACTCATACAAATAGGCTTGCAGTGAGCCCACCCAACCAATCTGGCCGGTCACACCCATGCACATCTGAATCCCACAGAGACACAAATCTGGCCTGCCACTATGCTTATAACACCATTTATATTTTTTTGGCCCTCAGCTGATTCTCTCCCCAACTACTATAGAAGCTCCTTGATGCTGAGACTTTGTCTTTATAACCCCAGTTCCTAGGACGGTATCCTGCCCACTTAAAATGCTTTGTAATATTTGTCATTGGTGATGAAATGATTCTAAAAAGCAAACAAAATGGGTTTTATGACAAAGATAGCCACCCATGCAAATAATTCAAGGCAAACAGTTCTCAGAGGATAAACAGGACCCAGAATGCTTTTTACCCAGGGCGCCCACTGCTCTGACCTGTAGCAAACAGAAAACTCTGCAAGTTAGAGCACCGTGTTGACATTTCGTGCGGCAAATGTTCAGAGGATCGCAGCTCCTCAGGAAGGCTTTATTGAATCTGAATCCCAGAAAGTAGGACAACCTTAGCCAAGTCTATGCTAATTAAAAGACTATAACCATTTTATTATGTCCAAGACCTTAAGGTGTTAAAGGCCACCATTTTCAAGTTGAAAAAGTCAATCTTCAGGGCCCTTGCTTGCTATCTATCTATCTATTAACATCTTTATTGGAGTATAATTGCTCTACAATGGTGTATTAGTTTCTGCTTTATAACAAAGTGAATCACCTATACATATACATATATCCCCATATCTCCTACCTCTTGCGTCTCCCTCCCTCCCACCCTCCCTATCCCACCCCTCTAGGTGGTCACAAAGCACCGAGCTGGTCTCCTTGTGCTATGAGGCTGCTTCCCACTAGCTATTGATTTTACATTTGGTAGTGTATATATGTCCTTGCTTTCTGTTTCTATTCCTTTCTCCATTTTAACTTTTACCCCCAACCCAGAAGCACAAACAAAATGCCTTCTATTTGGGGAAACCAAGAAATTGTTTTGCTATTTTGTTTTATGACCCAAACCTATATGTATTACTGGCTGCTGAGGCATTATTTCTCCCTATACACTCATCATTCATAGCTCCGGGGGTGAAAATATTCCAAAATAGTATGTAATGTCTGTTATACATTTAGATGCATAAATTTTCATTGTCAAGATGGTGATTTAATAGAAACTTATAGATTCATAGTAGAATATTTTTAATGCCTAGGTTTTTTTTAAAAACAAAGTGTGTGTGTGTTCATCTCTTTCTTCTTGGAAATGTTATTTCTTTGTAATATAGTCTTTATTTATCACGGATGGGTCTAACAAATTTTGGCAGTAGGCTAAAGAAAATTAAGGAAAAAGCATTTATTCTCTTAAGAGTAAGGAAGTAAAGCATCTTGATTTCATATCCATCATGTCAGCAATAAACCCAAGGTCTCAGGTCCTGTAACATCAGGCATGTAAGTTGAATATGGGATTTCTCATTTTAAGGTATTCTTTCTTTGGGACTGTAAATCACAGACATTGGATTAGCCCCCCTGAGAATTCAGGTTTGTGCCAGCCTATATTATTTTGAGTATTTTTTAGTCTAATTTGAAATTTTTATTTTTAGTGCTTTTAAAAGTATAGTTTCTTTCTCTTTCCCTTCCTCTCCCTCATTCACTTGCTCGTGTCCTCACTCTCGCTCTCAGTGTTAGTTTGATGTTACTGATCTCCTCCACTAATTCCCTCACTTGTTTTGGCAGGAACTTCTTTGCAAAGAAATATAATCACTCCTCTTGGCTATAAAGTAACCTTGGCCCAGTAAGATTATATTGAAGGGGAACCTAAGGTGTTCCTCAGGTGTCACGAGAAATAAGTTGTCTCTATCTGTTTTTAGAACCATTGTAATAGTTTCAAGCTCCTGAAATCAAAGTTCAGGATATAAACTGTAAGATATTTTTCAAGTAATTTGAATAATCCCTCACTGGGAATTTGAGTTGTAAATGCCTTTGATACATTCTTTTGAAAGTTGGAACAGGAGTGAGTTACAGTAGTAAACAGCTGACATTTCTGTGCAATGGAAAAGGCAATGCTTATTTTACTTCATCCTGTTTAGTAATTCATCTTCAGGAACTGGGCCCTTCTTCAGCCGAGGCTAGGGAGAGGGAGGGAAATCAGACAAGAATGCGACTAGAAATTGTGCTGTGTCTCGTCCCATTGACTGTCATCTCAGACTTTGGAAAACACCACCCATGCAAGACAAGCAATCAGAATATTGTAGAATAATATATGATTGGAGCAAAGAGGAGCTATAAGGCAGTGCTGTCCAATGGAAGTATAACGCGAACCACTTCTGTAATTTTAACTTTTCCAGCAGCCACATAAAAAAAGTGAAAAGAAGCAGGTGGATCGAATTGTAATAACATTTAATTAACACGGTATATCCAAGGTGTGCTCATTTCAACATGTGATTAATATAAAAATATTAACGAGATACTTTATATTCTTTTTGGCACTCAGTCTTCAAAATGTGGTATTGTACATTTCTAGCATATCTCAGTTCGGACTTGCCACATTTCAAGGGCTCAGGAGCCACACGTGGTAAGTGACTACCGCAGCAGACCAAGCAGGGATGGATAATATCTCATTCAAAACCCTCTCTGACAAATAAGGACTCAGGAACCAGAGAGGTTAAGCCACTTGCCCCATGCAAACTGCTGTGTCAGACAGCAAGACTCAAAACCAGATCTTCTAATTACCTATCAAGGCCACTTTGCACTACTTCAAGAGGTTTTCTTGGCCTGATATCTTATGGACTTCCTCCCCCAAATTTCACGCCTCTGCAGCTTCCAACAAGAAAGAAATATTAAAATAGGAACAGGGGGATCAGACAGATTCATATGTGAGACTTCAGCAGCATTCTCGTACAAGGCTTAAGAAGGAAGTGAAGAGATATTAAGTAATATTTTAAAATCTCCTATCTGCTTTAAATGAGTTAAAAATCTCGAGGCCTAGGCAAATTATATCTGGGATCATTGAAAGAATGAGATGAGATAACAGAACTGCTATTGGTTACCAGGAAAATGATGGACAGGGGAATAAATGCTAGAGAATTGGCGCATATCCAGATTTCTCTAACTGGAAAAGGCAAATGATACTAGTAGCAAACATGTACATAGTACTTACTAGGTGCCAGGCGCTGGTTCTGAGTGCTTTACACATGTGGCTTCATCAGTTCCTCACAATAATCTTATGAGGTAGGTACTCATACTAGCTTCACTTTTTAGATGAGGAAACTGAGACCACAGAGAGGTTAAATAATCTGTTTACCATGTATTGCCAGTAGATGGCAGAGCCAGGATTTGACTCTGAAGTCTAATTCTTTGGATTGGCATTGCACCATGCTGCTCACAGATTTAAGATTTCAGTAGCTGTCTAGTTCCCTGCCCTCTTATTCTCCCTTTCTCCCTGGCTGGGAATCATCTGATAGCCTCTTAAAAGTTCAGCCCAAGCCAGGTTCTGGGGCAAGGGGTGACTTCAGTAAGAGAAGTCCTAGTTTAATGCTTTGCAAGTCCACCATCATATGCTATTGGCTACCATCCCCACCCTGACCTTATGTCTCAGTTTGGGGCCCTGGGTCCTTCCTTGTATTATGTATCCCTAAGTTAAGTATTGGAGTCTGTTCTTGGACCCTAGCTTGCAACTTGTGGACAGAAGACTCTGATATCCCAGTCTCCTCAGGTCACTGTACAGAACCTTTCCTTGCGTCTACTTGCCTGCCACTTCTATTCCCTGTTACCTCTTTTTTTAAAAAAATACTTATCGATTGATTGATTGATTTGGTTGTGCTGGGTCTTAGTTGCGGCTCGCTGGCTCCTTAGTTGTGGCATGCGAGCTCTTAGTAAGGGCATGCATGTGGGATCTAGTTCCCTGACCAGGGATTGAACCCTGACCACCTGCATTGGGAGCGCAGAGTCTTATCTACTTTGCCACCAGGGAAGTCCCTATTCCCTGTTACCTCTTGAGAGACCTCCGTGACAACAATTGCTTTTGACAAAGCCTTGTGTGAAATTCTACTCTCCACCCACCATGTTCCACCTATGGGTTCAAAACTTGCTCCTATCGCTCAGATCATTTCCAACTCCCCGTCCATTCCAGCGACTGAGTCTAACTTTAAGAATCAGCCTCTCGGGCTTCCCTGGTGGTGCAGTGGTTAAGAATCCACCTGCCAATGCAGGGGACACGGATTTGATCCCTGGCCCGGGAAGATCCCACATGCCACGGAGCAACTAAGCCTGTGTGCTACAACTACTGAGCCTGCACTCTGGAGCCCACGTGCCACAACTACTGAAGCCCATGCTCCGCAACAAGAGAAGCCACCACAGTGAGAAGCCCGTGCACCACAACGAAGACGCAACACAGCCAAAAATAAAACAAATAAATAAATAAATTTATAAAAAAATAAGCAAACAACTGTTCTCGTTAGAAAAAAATAAATAAAGAATCAGCCTCTCCCAGTTTGCTTGGTTTTCTGCACAGGTGAATCCTTCCAGTTATGAGTGAAACACCATAATATCAAGTCATTGAGCTGGGCATTGGTCCTTGGAAAAATTATAAGTGTATTATTAAATAGTTGATTTGGAAGCACTTAAAATGGAAAGCGATTATTGTTAAGAAATCCTTCTAAAGCCAAACTCAATTCTTTTTCCCTTCGTCTGGATAGTGTTCCGAAAATTGCCAGTAAGAAGAATGCCTTAGGCATAGTGTATCTGGATCTCAGCAAGCTATTAAACAGGGCTATCATATTTTTGTGGATGAGAAGTAAAGAGATAATAGAATAGATATGTGAATTCACATCTGGTCTTGAATGTCAACTTTGAGCTAGATTCCAATACTGTTGTAACAGCCTTCCTCTTAACCCTGTCCTACTCTACTTCTTATTAAACGCTCTAATAAACACTTAATGAGGAAAGCTCAGTGAATGTGTAGAAGATGCAGAATAGAGATGAATAGATTCCATAGCCAGTGACATGTTCAGAAGTCAGAGGGTTCTCCACAAGGTAGAATGAAGAGTTAAAATGAACAAGATTAAATACAATAAGGATGCATATAAATGTATGTATTTTTGTTTAAAAATTAAACTATACAAAAACAGTGTGAAAAAGACATGGGCCAACATTAGTATAGTGGTGGTAAAGGGGGAGTCTTAGGATCTTTATATATTGTAACTCACTGTGAGCCAAAGTGTGCACGGCTGCCAAGGATCGAATGTGATCTTGGACTACATTAATTATAGTATAATGGGAAGGTTAATTCCCTTGTACTTGGTACCTGCCAAACTCTGCCTGGGTTTTTGTACTCAGATCATGGCAGTCTGACAAACTGCAATGGATCTGGTACAGGCAGCCAGGGTGGAAAAGGGTCTGGAACTAATGGTATGCTGGAGCCAGCTGGTACTCACTTGCTGGAAATTGCTAGATATTCAGGAATTTTGTGAGCTGGTTGTTAAACCCTTAGTAGCTTGAAACGGGTCATGGTGAGAGTATTTACACCATGGTAATCAGTAAATGCTGTAAATCAAGACTTTGTTTTCCAGACAGTGGGTCTGCCAGGGTACTACTGTCAATAATTCCCTGATATGGAGAATGATTAAAGACAGACAGAGTGTTACATTCAATCAAAAAAAAGAAACACTCTAGTGGGGAGAGGATAAGGATTTCAGAGCAGTCTTTAAATACTTAAAGAGTTTAACTCCCATTTACCATTGCAACAAAAAGAATAAAATACCTAGGAATAAACCTACCTAAGGAGACAGAAGACCTGTATGCAGAGAACTATAAGACAGTGATGAAAAAAATTAAAGATGATACAAACAGATGGAGGGATATACCATGTTCTTGGATTGGAAGAATCAATATTGTGAAAATGACTATACTACCCAAGCAATCTACAGATTCAATGCAATCCCTATCAAATTACCAATGGCATTTTTCACAGAACTGGAACAAAAAATTTCACAATTTGTACAGAAACACAAAAGACCCCGAATAGCCAAAGCAATCTTGAGAAAGAAAAACGGAGCTGGAGGAATCAGGCTCCCTGACTTCAGACTATACTACAAAGCTACAGTAATCAAGACAGTATGGTACTGGCACAAAAACAGAAATATAGATCAATGGAACAGGATAGAAAGCCCAGAGATAAACCCACGCACATATGGTCACCTTATTTTTGATAAAGGAGGCAAGAATATATAATGGAGAAAAAAAACAGCCTCTTCAATAAGTGGTGCTGGGAAAACTGGACAGCTACATGTAAAAGAATGAAATTAGAACGCTCCCTAACACCATCCACAAAAATAAACTCAAAATGGATTAAAGACCTAAATGTAAGGCCAGATACTATAAGACTCTTAGAGGAAAACATAGGCAGAAGACTCTATGACAGAAATCATAGCAAGATCCTTTTTGACCCACCTCCTAGAGAAATGGAAATAAAAACAAAAATAAACAAATGGGACCTAATGAAATTTAAAAGCTTTTACACAGCAAAGGAAACCATAAACAAGATGAAAAGAAAGCCCACAGAATGGGAGAAAATATTTGCAAATGAAGCAACTGACAAAGGATTAATCTCCAAAATTTAGTAGCAGCTCGTGCAGCTCAATATCAAAAAAACAAACAGCCCAATCCAAAAATGGGCAGAAGACCTAAATAGACATTTCTCCCAAGAAGATATACAGATTGCCAGCAAACACATGAAAGGATGCTCAACCCCACTAATCATTAGAGAAATGCAAATCAAAACTACAATGAGGTCTCACCTCACATCGGTCAGAATGGCCACCATCAAAAAATCTACAGACAATAAATGCTGGAGAGGGTGTGGAGAAAGGGGAATCCTCTTGCACTGTTGGTGCGGATGTAAATTGATACAGCCACTATGGAGAACAGTATGGAGGTTTCTTAAAAAAGGAACTTAAAAAATAGAACTACCATATGACTCAGCAATCCCACTACTGGGCATATACCCTGAGAAAACCATAATTCAAAAAGAGTCATGTACCACAATGTTCATTGCAGCTCTGTTTACAATAGCCAGGACATGGAAGCAACCTATGTGTCCATTGACAGATGAATTGGTAAAGAAGATGTGGCACATATATACAACGGAATGTTACTCAGCCATAAAAAGAAATGAAATTGAGTTATTTGTAGTGAGGTGGATGGACTTAGAGTCTGTCATACAGAGTGAAGTAAGTCAGAAAGAGAAAAACAAATACCGTATCCTAACACATACATATGGAAACTAAAAAAAAAAAAAAAAAAAGTTCTGAAGAACCTAGGAGCAGGACGGGAATAAAGACGAAGATGTAGAGAATGGACTTGAGGACACACGGAGAGGGAAGGGTAAGCTGGGACGAAGTGAGAGAGTGGCATGGACACATATACACTACCAAATGTAGAATAGACAGCTAGCGGGAAGCAGCTGCATAGCACAGGGAGATCACTCGGTGCTTTGTGAGTACCTAGAGGGGTGGGATAGGGAGGGTGGGAGGGAGATGCAACAGGTAAGAGGCATGGGGACATATGTATATGTATAGGTGATTCACTTTGTTGTAAAGCAGAAACTAACACACTATTGTAAAGCAACTATACTCCAATAAACAAGTTTAAAAAAAACTTAAAGAGTTTAGATTTTCTTTCTCAGCAAATCAGAGCAATCTTCTCCAACACTCCCGTCTTTAAGGACAGAACAGCCTGAGCTCTCACGACCTCCCCACCCATCCAGAGGTGTGGCCCCAACTGCCAGCCACTAGTGAGTTTCTCATATTATCTTTAAAAGTTATGGGAATCTTACAGTTTGCTCCATAAATGATCCATTTCTCTCTGAATATAAGAATAATGGATTGAAGAGGCACTTCTCAAATTTTTCTGTGTATGAATCACCTGGGGATCTTGTTAACATGTAGGTTCTAATTGAGTAGGTCTGGAGGAAAGACTGAGATTCTGAATTTCTAATAAGCCCCCAGATGGTGCCAGATGTGCTGGTCTGTGCATACTCTGAGTAGCAAGGGCTTAAATTATGGACTAGTCTCTTTTCTTGCCTTTTTTCCCCCCAACTCCATCTTCCAGTAAATTCAGCACCCAGGGTGTTTAATCGGTATTTAATGTCTGTCTCCGATAGAGACACAAGCTTCTGGGGGTATATACATGTGCCTCTGAAAAACTCGGAGTTAAAACTTTTTAGACTTACTTGTATTTCATTATTTGTCCTCTTGTAGAATTCCTTTTTATTGAACAGCACTTCGGCCTTTGTACTTTCTGTCCGTCCTGAGTATCATTATGAGAAACAGTGGAGGAAATTCATTCTTTGACCCATTGTAGGAAAATTGTCAAGGGCGTCATCTGCTTTGTTACATTCTGTTCTCTGTTTGAGGACTCAAAGGAACTTCAGTTTTATTTCTAGCAATTGCTTCTTCTGAACAATTTATTCTTTTTGATCTTACCAATACCCTGAATCTCGTAATTGAGTGCATTTTCCTCTTTGACTCAACATTCATTCAACATATACTGATTGAGCACCTGCATGGGGACCCAGCAGAGAACAAAATGGGCACATATTCCTGTTCTCATGGAGCCTTTTTGCAGTTTCTCTTCCCTCTCATTGGTAGGAAATATCTGACTGTTGGGAAATACAGAACCACATTGGAGGCTACCTCCAACAACCCTAAAAGACCTGGTAAGGAAGACATTTCTGGTCTGAATCTGGCTCCTGGGTGTGTGAATTTCTAACCCTCATCTTCTCTTTACGGGATTCTCTCAACTTTTCATTTTTCTCTTTGGATACCCTGTGCATACTATTAGTTGTAAGCTGCCTCAAATCCTCTATGGAATGAGGCAGTATGTAAATAGCTCATTAAATATGTGGCGCTGGAAAAATCAGAACTAAAGCCAATGCAGTAAAGTTATAGGGAATCACACCTTAGCCTCATGTACAAATAGTCTAATGTCCTGAAAACAAATGGCTCGCCTTATAATATAGTGACGTTTTGGACACTGATATTGGCAGTTCACCTTTGGGGAATTTTGACATGGTGCTTCCCGACATGAAGGGCATTCGTACTAGATAATACCGCAGGTGCCTTTCAGTCATCGGATTGTATAGAAATGTCCATGATTTCAATTCTTCTGCAGACGCAACAGTGGCTCCTCCTTTCCCTACTAGCCCCAGTATCTTTTGGAGAAGATGAATTCTTTAGGGAAGATGGTGGGCTCCGGGGAATCCCACATGTCAGGGTGGGGGAAGTTTTGGAGAGGGGCTTCTGCCAGAAAAGCAGCCCAGGGCTCAAATCCTCCACCTGGGGTGTGTTTTGTGACACTCACTAAAATCTAAACTCCTGCTTTTTCTTCTAACTTGTCTTGATCCAATTCATGGTTTTCCTCAGATGAATAAAATATCCTTGTATTTATAGTGGATGCCGTAAACCAGCCAGCCATCGTATTTTTTATATCATAAGCAGCTGCTGTCTGAGCCAACACAGAGTAAGAGAGGCCGATTTGTATTTTAACAACCAGATATGAAGCCAGCTTTCAGTAATTTGGGAAGCACGTGCTGCCACTTGTGATCCTTAGGGTGCTAATGTTTAAATGAGTCCCTAAAGGTTGCAGAGACTACAGTTAATATAACGCTGAAAGGTAGCCCCATTTTAGCCACTTACTCGAAAACAGGAAATTTTAAAGAATTAATTGATTTTAACTTCAATATGAAATATTGGCACTTGTGATGATACTACTCTGTGAGTAGATAGAGGCAGCATTTATGACCTTTTTAACTACATTCCATTCACTGAAAAATGACAACTATGCTAAAGAAATACTTTCCTCCTTGCTGCCGGCTTCTCCCAGTGAGAGCTTTTAGCAAAGGGCATAGAAAGTCCTGCCAATAAATAACAAAAATTTACTATCCCCACCATCATTTTACAGTCTTGCCCTCCCACAAGAGGAACACGGAGAGCAGAATAGATGAAATCAACCTGCTTTGCTCAGCACCAAGGACATGTCATTACTCAAACTGGGCGACTAAGGGCGGGGGATTAGTCTAGAAGAAATACACAGACTGAAAGTGATGTTGCCCCAGACATGTTTTGTGGTGATTGTTGCCGTCATAGTCATTATTCCAGTTTTCCGCCACTAATGGCTATCTGCCCCAATTCTTCCGATGCCACCGAAATCAGAATTGTCTTCACCTTCTGAAGACACTGAAAGACAGAAATCCCTTGAGTCGAAAGCCATCTAGAAGGAATCATTTCTGTATTCCTTTTGTGGGACTGAACATTCCCCTTCTGTATGAGAGAGACTAGGATGCTTTAGAAAGTGCATCTTCAGACTCCTTGAATTGAGGAAGGAAAAGAGCCAGAGCCAGAAAGAGCTTAACTGGAATGAAAAGCATTTTCCTGGACACTGCTCTCCTGAATTAATCAGGTCCAGCATGGGCGGCTTAAAGAGCTTCTTGGGGAAAAATTCCTTTCTCGTATGACTATTTCTAGCCAGGCTGCATGCAGAGGAGTGCTTTCTAGCCTTTGGTCCGGGCCATTGCAAGCAGAATCCAAACAACTGTTTGTTATTCCTATAAGGAACTTTGATGATCTGAAAGGAAATAGCAGGATGTACGAAAAGACCCAAATTTCTCTCCATTAGTGGTTTCAGGGGCTCTTGGTATAGCGATTCTTGAAATTACAATTACAGTTCATGAAGTTTCTCAGACAAAGCCCAGCTATTAGATTTGGTTTAAGAAAAGGAGCAGGGAGTGCTCAGCCTCTATTTCAAAGAACCTCAGCTTTACCCTCCTTGTCTAAGTCCTGAGGAAAATAACTTGCACTGGGGGGGGGGGGTGGAAAAAATGTATCTTTCTTCCTTAGTAAGCACGTCTTTTTAAAACTTAGCCCAAGTTCTCTCTTTTCCCCCATGATCTGGGGCTTAATTCCCATATGCAGGCTATTATTGTCATAGCTAATCCCTTGCTGCTCTAAATACATCTTTTATAATGCTGCAGATTTCAATACTTATTACTCTTTCGGTTACAGCAGTGGTATACCCAAACGCTCCCCAAGCAAGACATGCACAGGAGCAAGAGGCAAGGCACCAATGATTAGGTGGGTGTCTACGATGAATCAGGCACTGGGCTAGTGTGAGACTGGTGGAAATGCCTAGTGGCCTGGTGGAAGCCTCCATCCGTATGCTGTAAGGATAGTATAATGGGCCCCACCTTAGAGACGGAGGAAATGAGGCTCCCGTTGCAAGGAGATTCAGCCATTCTCTCTACAATTTGAAGCCAGATAGTCTGACCTCAGAGCCCACGCTTTCTGATATGCCAAACTGCCTCTTGCTGAGGACAGATGATATAGTCTCCATTTAGCAGATGGCAATATTTAAGGCTAAGAAGGTTTTTAACTTTCCCAAACTCTCACAGTAATCCTTGCCAGGTTGATGTTTCTGGAAATCTGTTTACTGTACCAAGCCATTCAGTACAGGAACTCAAGACAGATAATCTGGCTGAATCAGAGTGTTGCCGGAGCAGTGTATAGACTATTTAAGAGAAGCTCCAACTTGATTATGGAACCTATCAAAAGTCATCTTATACAGGGACTTCCCTGGTGGTGCAGTGGTTAAGAATCCACCTTCCAATGCCGGGGACACGGGTTTGACCCCTGGTCCAGGAAGATCCCACGTGCCATGGAGCAACTAAGCCCATGTGCCACAACTGCTGAACCCGTGTGCCACAACTACTGAAGCCCGCGTGCCTAGAGCCCGTGCTCCGCAACAAGAGAAGCCACTGCAAGAGAAGCCACTGCAATGAGAAGCGCGCACACTGCAACGAAGACTAGCCCCCCACTTGCCGCAGCTAGAGAAGGCCTGTGCGTAGCAACGAAGACCCAACGCAGACAAAAAAAAAAAAAAAAAAGTCATCTTATACAGTCTTCCTTCGGTGTCCGTGGGGAGTTGGTTCCAGGACTCCCACGAATTCCAAAATCTGTGGATGCTCAAATCCCTTATATAAAATGGCTTAGTACACTCGGTCCTCCGTATGCACGGGTTTCGCATCCGCGGATTCAGCCAACCGCAGATCAAAATACCAAGTGTCGACTGTACTCAGTGTAAAGAATAGCTTCAGATCAGAGCTTTCCTTGGAGATGATAGAATCCTTCCACTATGACATCTACCAACTTGGTTATGTTGTACTGTCTCATTGGTGGCCTGCAACCATTCATCTTTACTATTTTGTTGCACTAGCTCATTACTGGGGTTTCCCGTCTTCATGACAGCAATGTGGGATTCTGATTTCCCTCTTCAGCTATGCAAGCATGGTACCCATTAGTATTGAGTCATGAGTCAAAAGCTGTGTTTCTACACTATTCCTGGAACCACAGCACAGAGAATAAATACGCACTCCAATAGGTCTCATCGTAGCTGTTCCTGGATACTGCAAACCATGCAAGGGTAGCAGAAGGGGACAAGGACACCTCCCCATTACTTATACAAACCCACCCTGGGCATCTGTGTCTGGGGAGGACCCCCCGGATTTCTACATACCTCATGGGAGAGTCAGGTCAGGGCAGTAGATAGACTCTAGTAGGGGACTGTGGTGAAGGCTCATATCTGGTCACTAAAATCCATTCTCCCCATCTTCCATAGTAATAGAGTTGTTGCCAGGTACGTTGAATACCTCTCCCGTGTTCTTGCATTTGAGCCCCTCTGTACAGCGAACAGTATCTTTAAATGTAACTGCCTAGCTACACATTTCCTAGCATTCCTTGCAGTTATTTGTGGCCATCTGACTATGCTCTAGACCAGTGGTTCTCAAAGAGTCACCATCCTCTGAGAGTCGGTTAGAAATGCAAGTTCTTGGGCCCCACCCAAGAAACTCTGGGGTTGGAGCCCGCAGTCTGTATTTTAACAAGCCCTCCGGGGGATTCTGATGCAGGCTAATGTTCTTGAAAACGGAATGTGACTAGAAATAATGTGTGTCCCTTCAGTGCCTAGGTCTAAAGACATTGAATATGCCTCTTCCATGCTTTCTTGCTACTTCCAGGCTAGAACCAGACAAGCTTTAACCATGCAGGTAGTGACAATGCTTTAGGGAAGGTTTTATGCTAAGTTTTATGCCAGTTTGATGAAGCTAAAGAATCTTTCAGACTTAAGTTTACATGCATAGGGTGAAAAACATGGGATTAAAAAAAATTTGTATTTATCAAGTCTGTGAAATTGTACTATATGTACATTTTTAGTAATGCATTGACTAACAAGATCTGGTAGTGCGTCTAATCACCTCCATAAATCCAACATATCTGCAACAACTGTAATATGATATGGAGAGTATCCGTGATTTCTATTGGTGACAAAGTCCCAGGTACTGCTAGTACTATTATGGGCTGTTGTCTACATTCATAATGTAAGGAAATGCTGAGTTTCATTTGGGGATTTGTGGTAGGCTGAATAATGGTCCCCAAAGGTATCCATGACCTAATCCTCAGAACCTGTGACTTTTCCCTTACGTGGTAAAAGAGACTTTACAGCAAATGTGGTTAGATTAGGATACTGAGATGGAAGACCATCCTGGATTATTCAGGTGAGCCCTGAACATAATCACAAGTGTCCTCCTGACCTCCACAACTGTAAGAGAATAAATTTGTGTTGTTTAAAGTCACTAAGTTTGTAGTAACTTGTTACAGCAGCAGTAGGAAACTCATATAAGGTTAGTTAAAATAATGGTAATTTTCCCGCATCCAAGTTCATGAACCTCCAGAATTCTATCCATGGGCCCCCCAGGTTAAGAACCCTTACCTCTAGGGGTTTGGCAAGCTACCAAGTGGAAGGAACCTGGGTCCCTGAATGACTCTAGGGGTCAGAGCTGCTTGGGTTCTCTTTGTTATAGTACCTTAGCTTCCCTTAAGTATTATGGGGAGTAGGAAATTCCTCGAGAGGAGGTAGGGAATAGATCTGAGGAAATCATATATGGACAGGAGAAAGAATCTATAGCACCCCAGCCCCTCAGACTAAGGAGCGAACAGTGCTGATGAGCAGTCAGGGCTGGAGACCCAACAACCGGAAAGTTCAAACATTAGTCAAATGTGAAGAAATAAAGAAAAGAATATCGAGTTTTAATTATACAGTTTAATTCTTTTCATATCAATGAATGAAAAATGTCTAAATTCACTCTGGGGTAGAAATATATAAATTATTATTAGAAGGTGATTATAATTTAATTACAGTTTTATTTCATTTAATACCTCAAATGCTTTCCTGGAAAGTTAAGGGAAAATCTATCCATTTTTTTCTTGAATATAATTATGATTTTGGAGCTCCCATCAATATACAAAATTCAACTTGATTTTTATACATCAGCAGTTTTACACATCAGGAAAAGAATTTTTTAAAAATACCAATTATAATGATAACAGAAGTATATAAGGTATCTAAGAGTAAATCTAACAAAAATGTATAAGAATTCTATGGAATAAATTATAAAACTTTATTGAAAGGTGTTAAAGACCTAAATAAGTCATTTATGAACATACTATGTTCATAGATAGGAGGATTCTACTCTCTCCAAATGTATCTACAAATTCAATGGCATTCCAACAAGCTTGATCTTGGCATGCTGTTTCTAAAGCATACATGAATGGTAATGCCCAAGGATAGCCCAGATGCTCCTAAAGAAGAGAAAGCAGGTGGAGAAATTTGACTCCCCAAATATCATGACTTGCTATGTAACTATAGTAAAGACAATGTACTCTTGACAAGGGCTAGACAATGGAAGAGAAAAGAAACCCCAGACACAGACTCATACATATATGAAAACCTGATATGACAGTTATAATTGAAAATTGGGAAGAAAAAAATGAACTATTCAATACATGGTTGTGGGAAAATCGGCTATTCCTAAGGGGAAGGAATGGAAATGAATACCTACCTCACCATACACCATATGAAATGAACCTTTACCTTATTATACACAAACATCCATTCCAGATGGATTAAGAACTTAAATGTGAAGGGCAAACCTTAAAAACTTTTAGAAGAAAACAAGAAAATATTGATATGACCACCCTGGGGGGAGGGAATGATTTCTTAAATAAGACACAAAAAGTTTAAACTTTAAAGAAAAAGATTGATGCATTTGGTTACATTAAACTTCAGGACTCCTTTATATAAAAAGTCACCATTAATAGAGTGAAAAAATAGCCACAATTTGAATGAAGATATTTGGCATGTTGTTTCTAACAGTTTTTTTGTTAGAAAACTAACAAATAATTCTTTTTTTAAAAAACATCTTTATTGGAGTATAATTGCTTTACAATGGTATGTTAGTTTCTGCTGTATAGCAAACTGAATCAGCTACACATATACATATATCCCCATATCTCCTCCCTCTTGCATCTCCCTCCCACCCTCCCTAGCCCACCCCTCTCAGTGGTCACAAAGCACCGAGCTGATCTCCCTGTGCTATGCGGCTGCTTCCCACTAGCTATCTATTTTACATTTGGTAGTGTATATATGTCCATGCCACTCTCTCACATCGTCCCAGCTTACCCTTCCCCCTCCCCATATCCTCAAGTCCATTCTCTAGTAAGTCTGTGTCTTTATTCCCGTCTTGCCCCTACGTTCTTCAGAACTTTTTAAAATTATTATTCCATATATGTGTGTTAGCATACGGTATTTGTTTTTCTCTTTCTAACTTACTTCACTCTGTATGACAGACTCTAGGTCCATCCACCTCACTACAAATAGCTCAATTTCGTTTCTTTTTATGGCTGAGTAATATTCCATTGTATATATGTGCCACATCTTCTTTATCCGTTCATCTGTTGATGGACACTTAGGTTGCTTCCATGTCCTGGAACAAATAATTCTTATCCAGAATGTATTATATGTATATGTTATCGATTTTTTATACAAACACACACATCTTTGTGTATGTGTGTGTGTGTGTGTGTTTTCTATTGCTGTGTAACAAATAACCCCAACACTTAGAAGTTTAAAGCAACACACCTTTATGATCTCACAGATTCTGTAGGTCAGGAATCTGGACAAGGTTTAGTAGCATCCTCTGCTTCAGGCCCTCTCACAGGTGGCAGTCGTCTCAAAGACTGAGTGGGCGGGATCCACTTCCAAGCTCACACTCATGTGGTTGTTGGCAGGATTCCGTTCCTCGTGAGTTGTTGGACTAGGGCCTCAGTTCCTCATGAGCTGTTGGCAGGAGGCCTCCCTCAGTTCCTTGCCCCGTGGGCCAATCCATGGAGCCTCTCACAGCTGGCAGTTGGCCTCACCGGGGGAGCAAGCCAGAGGGCAGGAGAGGGTGCCAGCAAGAGAGCGTGCTAGCAAGGCACAGTCACAGTGTTTTGTAACCTAATCTTAGAAGGGGCGCCTTATCACTTTTGACATATTCCGTTTGTTGGAAGCACATCACTAGGTCCAGTCCACACTCAAGCGGGGGGCTTACACGAGAGCATGAGTATCAGGAAGTGGGGATCATTGGAGGTCATCTTAGAAGTCTGCCTATTACAATACATATTAACCCAATAGAAAATTATGCAGACGTCTTTAACAAATATTTTACAGCAAGAGAAACACAAATGACCATACACAATTGAAAAACTGTTTATTTCATTAATAAATTAATTATTAATACCACAATGAGATACCATTTCATGCCTACCAAAATGCAAAACTGAGAAGTGACTGTAACAGTTGTTGATTATTTCTGTATCTTGGAGCAATACTATTCCTTATACACTGTTGATAAGTGTGCAAATTGGTACAGCAAAATTTTGGAAAAGAATTTGGCATTACCTAGTAAAGTTCACATTCAGAAACCTTCAGCCTGCTAATTTTACTCTAAAGAAATCCTTGTGCATGTGCCCCAGGAGAGATGTATAACAGTGTACATAGCAGCCTTATTTATGATAGGCAAAAACTGAAAAAGCAATGTCCAACGCTGGTAAAAGGAATAAATAAATTGTGATATAGCCATACAGTAGAATAATATACAGCGGTGAAAATGGATAAATGATACCTATACACATGAACATGAAGAAACATAAAAAAAAGCATAGAATTGAGTGAAATGAGCAATGCACAAAAATACAGTATGATTCCATTTATGTGAAGTTCAAGGACAAGAAAAGCCAAGTAATTTATATATCTATATCTCTATCAAGGACGTGATTAACAAGAGTAGAATAATGGTTTTCTGAGGTGAGCGATTGAATAGTATCAGGGAGGAGACACACAGGAGTTTCAAAGGTGTTGGGCAGTGTGTACTTAAGTGGTTTTCTTTATTTGTTATCTCAGCACTGAACCCACAGTACGTTATTTTGTGTATATGGTTTTTTCAAGCTAAAAATGTATGGAAGAATAACCACAGCTAATATTTATCCAGCATTCCTCTGTGCCAGCCACTTTGCAGATGTTCTTATTGAAAGAATGAATTCTGTGCTTTTATTTTTATTTATTTATTTTACTTTCAGGAGTGTTTACCTAAAACAAAATAGAACATATTGTGTTTAAAGCAAGGGTGAAATGATGCGATAATAAAAACAATGAGGAAAATACTAATACCCAGTTCAAGAAGAATCTTGCCTTTTTACAGAATACAGAATTTAAAACCATTTAATCTACCCGTAGAACCCTCTTTGTTGTAGAGGGCTATCCTGTATACTCTAGGATGTTAAGCAGTGTTCCTGGCCTCCACCCACTAGATGCCAGTAGGACCCCTTCCCCAGTTGTGACAAAAATGTCTCCAGACACTGCCAGATGTCACCTGGGAGGCACAATTGTCCCTGGTTGAGATCCACTGAACTAGATGGTCTTGACATGTTCAGTGGAAGTACATATATAGGGAACCTATCACGTGTCTATTTCATATTCCCTTGGTAGTTCTTGTTCATTCATTTATTTGCCCAACATTTATTGAGGTACATTCTCTGAGAACTAAATGCTAAGTAGCTTTAGTAGTTATATCATCACTCCAGGTCTCTTGAACATTACTCACTTGCCAGCTCAGAAAGTACCCAATAGTTTATAATCACCATTCTGCACTTTTTAAAGTTTCAAGTTTATTTAAAAATAAATAGAAAGGTAGACTCCGGCAGGATTCAAAGATGTATTAGTGACCAGTAGGTTTTTACTGACCTTAAAGGGGGCCACTTATCCCCTCCACAACTCAGGGCTAATGCAGTTTCTTTGAAGTTTTGTTGGGTTTAGCATATGAGGAGCTTCCAGCTATGTAAATTCAGTGGCTGCTTTAATTGATTAAATCATAACCTGAGCTAAGTGCCTATGCTGAAAGCAAGATTGACCTGTATTAAAAATTTAAGGAAAGGACATTTAAAAAAGTTAATGCACGCACTTATATGCATGCATAGATATTTTTTCTACTCTCCAATGAGAAAGATTTTCAATGTCTCTGTACATATTAAGTGTAGGCTGCAGACTTTATCAAGCCCTTTGGATGTTCATTTTGTTCGCTTAGTCATTTTAAAGACTCTCCTCTAGCTGTGCATGATTTGCTCTTTCCCTTTCCTTGCTCATATTTTTAAATCGTGCATTTACAAGGAATAAAAAGAAACTCCTAACTTGCAGTGTAATTGTGCATGAGGAGTGTGTATTTTGGTCCCTGCCGCTATGTCAGAGCCTCGGAGCGAGGATGCTGTTGCCATAGAGACAGAGATGTTGAGCTGGTTTCATCACCTTTGCCCTGCTATTTAAAATCATACTCACAGCAAAGCCTGACAGACATAGGGCTTTCTCTGGTAGGTCAATCACCTCCTCCCTTTTTCTCTTTTGAAAACAACAACTTGGCAGATTAATGCCATTTTCATTTATGACTGTTATAAAACGTAATGTAAATATCCTCCTGCACAGAATGAATGGGTAGCTCTTTGTGTTGTTTTGTTCCAGCACGAAACTGAAATTCCTTGAGAGTTTGCCAAAACCAGTTCCTTCAACGGGTTCTGCTTAGGGTTCTACCCTCTCTCTTGGCTCTCTGACAGTACCAGAGCAGTGGTTAGAGAACAGAGAGATGCCAAGGACATCACGGGATGAGGCGAAAAGCAATAGAAAGGAAGTTAATCACTGGCTTTAAAAATGTTGTTTAAACAAACCCCACTGTCTTTGGGAGTAGGCACTCTTTTACACTTGTGGTGGATGAGTGGGCCAGTGCTGCCTTTCTGGAGGCAAGTCGCTAATACATATCAAAAGCCTTAAAAATGTCCTTTGCCCCATCAGTGACAGTCCTAGCAAGTTTTTCTGAGAGAACATACCTGAGTGTAAGCAAAGATTTGCATACAGGATTATTCATCACAGTTTTATTTATTTATTAAATATGAGTGAAGTCATATTTTAACAATTGAAGGAAGTTAATTAAGTTAATTAAAGACCTTCAGGTTTTTGGAGGGTTTTGTTTGTTTGTTTTTTGTTTTTTTTTGGTTGCGCTGTGAGCCTTGCAGGATTTTAGTTCCCTGACCAGGGATTGAACCCGGGCCCTTGGCAGTGAAAGTGCCGAGGCCTAACCACTGGACCACCAGGGAATTTCCATCAGTTTTATTTATGATGGTGGGAAACAAGAAATAATCAGTTTCAGAAACATGTCCATAAAAGGGGACTGGTTTAATTAATTTTAGTACATCACACAATGGAATACTAGGCAACTGTATTAAGTAATAGTGCAGAAGCTTATTTATTAACCTGAAAAGATGTTCAAGTGTTACTATTTAGTAAAAAAAAAAACAGGTTACAAATCACTAATACTAAGTATGTTTGTATTCCATAAAAAGTAATTGTAGAAACATACACATATACATTTGGGGAAACTGGAAGGTTATATGCCAAATTTTGGTTCTGTGAGTGTTGCTGTAATTTCTTCTTTTTACTTCTCGAATTTATAAGTTTTACAGTGACCTTCCATTACTTGTATAATTTAAAAAGTCTATTAATAAATAACTAATTTTACTTATGTAAAATATTTTTTAATTAAAAAAAGTCCTAGAAGCTTTCCTTAAAGAAAGGGAATTTTTATTCAGTGTCCCAGGAATTCCAAGACTAAGTCACTGTCTTCTGTTCTCAAATTGATTCTTCGCAAATTTGGGCGGGGGTGGCGCTTTATTATTTTGGGCCCCGTGAAAGACGGCCAGTTAAATCCAGTTGAAAGCATTGAACCTACTGAATTTTTGAGCTACTGTCAACCACTGTCCAGAACAGCCCCCAAGGAAGCAGGTCTCACACTATCACCTCGCAGAACTTCCGGCTCCCCAAGTAACGGCATCCGTGAGGGCCAGCTCTATAGAGGGGAGGCACCAGCTGCCGTGAGAGCTGAGATGAGCTGCAGATGAAGGGATTCAATAGTCCCATCTCTGCCCTCTCAGAACCCTGCCAATGGAGATTCAGGGATGGGGGTGGGGAATAAACCTTGAGCAAATCATAAATAAACTTGCGGCAAAGATGTGATTTCAACTCTCCATGCGTATTCCCTCTCTCTCTCTCTCTCTCTCTCTCTCTCTCTCTCTCTCTCACACACACACACACACACACACACACACACACACACACCCTGCAGATGAATTTGATATTACCAATGGCAGCTTTTCCCAGTGTGAAGGAAGGAGGGTGGTGGTGAAAGAGTCTTCCCTTGTCACCTGTATTTATTATTTCCTTTCCTAATGGAGAAATTTTTGTGAGTCCAAAATAATGTGCAGAAGCATTTGATGTGAACAGTTGAGACACAACTTCAGTGCTCATTACTCGGGTAACTCTTCCCCCACTCCAGTTGTCTCAACACTGTCACACCAAACCAGATAAACTCTTGGGGCACAACAGAGCATACGACAGCCTGAACGAGATTTCCATGAACCCACTGTAAAGCGTGGGTACCATATTAACTGTGGAGATCTGCAAACTGCCTGGTGGGAGGAGTGGCCCTTTCCAACACCCCTTTGCTGCTCCGCACCCCCGGAGGGGCGTGGCCTTCATTCTCTGCCAGGCCAGGAAGGGAAGCTGAGGTCCCCGAGTTCCCCCTGACCTGCCTCAAAACTTCACCCTCAGGTTTCCATTGAGTGCCTGCTCTCCGGGAGTCCAGAAATGGCCCTGACGCTGGACAGGCGAGGCAGATCAAAGGCATAATGCCTCCTCAGGTTGCCTCTAACTGAGCACTTCAAATGGTAGCCTTTAATCACAAGAGCAGCATCTGCGTGGGCTTTGGATTTTGAAAAACAATATTGGCCAAAAAGTACCAGACACAAAGGTCTAGAAAAAAGCACTAAAATACAGGGGAGAAAAGATATGTCCATACTAAATATAAGGCAGGCCGTTGCTTTTTAATTTCCCCAATATTGCTTTATATATGGTACTTATTTTAAAAAAAAAAAAGGTCAGGATGTACCTGTATTTCAGATTAGCTCAACCGAATTTTACTTAACCTCTCTGTGCCTCACTATTCTCTTCTGTAAAATGGTAACAGAAATAGAAAATACCCCATAGGTTTGTTCTGAGAGTGAAATGAATTAGTATGTGTAACCCCCTCAAAGCCCCTGGCATGTGGTGAGTGCTCAGTAATTACCATTACCATTATCACTGTCGTTATCATTACTAAGCATCCCTTGCTACCAGGCCCTCTGCTGAGAGTTGTATGTGTAATAGTTGAATCTTTTTTATTGAACTATATCATTCCACTGTGTGAACGCTATTTATCCACTCTTCTGCCAATGAACACTTGAGTTTTTGGTATTTTTTGGCTATTATTAATAAAGCTGCTATGAGCCATCTTGTACTTGTCCTTTGCAGGACATATGCACCCATTTCTTCGGGGTACACACCTTGGAGTATAATTACTAGGTCACAGTTCAGCTTCAGTAGACACTGCCAAATAGTTTCCAAAGTGTTGCCAATACTTATTTATTAGGCACTTATTTTGTGTCAAGCATGGAACCATGGAGCTACAGGGTAAACAGGACACAGAGTTAGAAGCACTACCCCCCCCCCCACCGAATAGCACTTGAAACATCTTGGCTTTTACTATCCCCCTTTATCTTCCAGTAGAACATAATGAGTGCCACAGAACTGATAGAAGAGTTGAGAAGCAGAAAATACCAGCAATGTGCTTACAGTCTCCCAGATCACAAAGCCAGTTAGCAGCAGAACTGGAATTAGTAGAGGAACAGCAACAACAAAATTCCACTCTTTGGTCTATACACCTTGGTCATAAACCTTCAAAGGGAAGCCATCCTCGGGCTTATGCAGTAGTGGGCAGTTCCTGCCCCTGCCTGCCTTTATTAGACTAATGTGCAGTACGTGAGCAGAGTGTATCTGGGACCCTAGGGAGCTCCTGAAATCCTTCTCTGTGCTCTTGAAAATCCCAGAATTGAGCTACCTGAGCTAATCCTTAGTTTGGCTCCAGGAGAAGGCAAACAAGAGGAATATCAGTTGTTACCTTTCCCTCAGCGTAAGAAAACTGGATATCTTAAGAAAAAAGAGAGAAATAAAATATTCTGGTACCTAGAGTTAAATGTTCTCCTTGCCACAGATCAGTACATTCTAAACTCAGCGTGGGGATGAATGGATACGAACAGTCCTGGGTAGAGGGGATAGACCATGGTCTCTCCACCTTGGCACTATTGACATTTTGGGCTGGATAACTCTGCGTCGTTGGGGGTGTTCTGTGTATTGTAGGATGTTCGGCAGCATCTCTGGCCTCCACCTGTAGATGTAAGTAACACCCCCTAGCCCCAGTTGTGACAGCCAAAAATGTCTCTAGACATCGCCAAATGTCCCTTGGGGTGCAAAAGTGTCCCTGCCTGAACCACTGGGATATGCTTATGTTAAGAATGTGGGACAGTTGAACTTTTATATTTTTCATCATTTCAAATCCTGAACATGTAAAGATTGTAAAGCAAAAGTGCTGACATTTAATATCACAGAACTTTGATACTCTCTAGACAAGTGTCAGGAACACTTAGTCTTTTACTTCTTTAAGGGAAATACACTAGAATACTAAAAAGAGTAATAAACAGAAAATCCCATTTCAGTTCTTGAAAAGTCTGAATTATTCAATTTTTCAATATGATCTTATTTCAAATTCGGCAGTGAAGTCTTCAGTTACTTCTTTGTTGAATAATAATTTGCCATTGCATGTCGGTTATATATTAATAGATATTTCCAAAGGGCTTTAAGGTCTTTGAAAACAATTTCTTCTCTTAAATGCTTAGTTCTTGTTGATATTATTGATATATGTGATTTTCTCTATCGCTGAATAAAAGCTTTGGTAAACAGATGCTAAAATTTTGGACCTTGTCTAATTATGTCCAGCTGGGTCAGAGGATTATTTATTCCAAAGAAGGAACTTCTTTCCCATTATGATAAAGGTTTAACACTTTGTATCTCTCTCATTCATTCATTCAGTTAAAGAAAGTAATTATTGAGCACCTACTAGGTGCTCTGCCCTGGGGATATAATGATCCACACGACAGGCTCAGAGAGCATGCTGGTGGTGTTAGGTGGAAAGGGCGCTACTGAGCCATCAGTAGTGGCAAGTTCTTAGTTCTGATCTGCCAATGGCCAGCTCTGAGGCCTTTGGAGGGGCACTCCGTCTTTCTAGAACCATCTATTAAATGAGATAGGTAGCTTAGCTGAAATGGCAGACAGTGCCAACTCACATCAACTGCTACTGGCTACCCAGAGCACTTGATTTATGGCTCCATCTTCACTCAATGGCAGAGAAGGCTATCATTGATTACTGACGTCTGCCACGGGCACACTATGGGAAACGGATAGCACCCCACATGAATTCGCCATCCCTGGATTCCTAAGGCATCAGATTCCATGATTTACAAGAAGTCTCCCTTCCCGCTTCAGTGTAGTTTAGCGTGGGAGAGCAAGGTTATTTAAGTTTCTTACTTTGGAAACAGGCTGTATTCTCCCTTTTTCCTTATCCTCCGCTTCTAATTCTCTTGGTCCTAGAGAAGAATTGTAAGTTATTCCACAATATAATTCCCCCTAAGGTTAGTCTGCAGTATTCTCTGACATCTTGTTCTGTCTTTGAAAAGATCAAATTAGGCAAAATTTGACCTCCCTTCATTCAGGGCTGTTTTGGGTAAATGATTTTTCAGTGCAGTGAGAGATGACTGTTTTCTTAATTTTGAGTAGATGAAAATAGACACCAATCAACAAACCTTTGGCTAAGGGGAAAAATCTTTTAAACTCACATTTTGCTTCAATTACATTGAGGACAAAGGAGCACATTGCACCCTGTGCATGAATAGATGCTCCATTATTCAAAACAACATCAACGAGCATTCTGTCCCCTATAGAAAATATGCAGTCACTGTTTAATTCAATGGTAGGATGCGAATTTAAATTCCCAGAAGGGGAAGACCGTTAATGCCATTTAAATTGGTTGTAAATTACAGATAATACGCTTGAGACCCCCGAATACAGATTAGTGGAGTATTGCTTTAGGAATTCAATTCTAGTTTGAACTTACTGTGTATTTATCTGTGAAATATAAAGCCATGAAGGCTTGTTTACAGCTCTATTTTATTGCCTATCTTTTTTATTTCTGAAGCAAATATTTCACTTTTAAATGCCACGGAGATGGTTCAGCGTACTCTAAGGAAATGCCATGATGTTAAAGACAGATTAGCACTCTCAGAGGCAGCTCCTCATTAAAAAACAAACAAACAAAACAAAACAAAACAAACCTAACACAGGGACACTACAACGGAATTTAATCAAGATACCACACTAGCTGACTCTTCTTTTTACCTCGTTTCTATTGGTGTTCCTGCAGTTTAAAAATCCCAGAGTCACAAGACAGTCGTGAGTTTCAGAAATTAGGGGCTGGCTGTGATTAGCTCTTGCTGCTAAAGTATATCGGCCACTTAGAGGTTGTTTCTCATTTTCACAGATTAACTAATCATGAGTGGGATGCCTGATGGGCGAGTCTTTGTTGGAAGAATTATTCCTTAAAAACAAGGGCTTTTCAGAAGGAGAAAGTGTTAGATAAAAATGGACACTTTGCAGCAAAGGTTTCAGAGTTTCCAGCTTGAAGAGTAGCAATTTCCCTCCCAGTTCATAGAAATAAAAAACGGTTCCCCCCCTTGATGTGGTTTCATGTCTCAGGTAGGAAATAGGTTACTCAGGGTGATACAAATAAATCAGCTTTGAGCTCGTGTTCTTTCTCTGGCAGCCTATGGGCTGTGTTTTTATTTTGTGTGTGTGTGAAACCGAAAGGTATAAAAAAAAAGTCACCATTGATATATATACACAGAATGGAGCCAAGCTACGGAACAATGGAGGAATGCCTAATTCATTATGCCAGAAAATGGATTGTAACCATCAATACCACATGGAGTTAATCATTTCCAAAGAACTATAATGCCAAGTTATCCATAACACTGCACCTAAATGGAATAATGTTTTATTTTTTCTTTGATCTGTCAAAGGTGCTTCAAGCTTTGCCAGGACCTTAGTGACACTATCAACATTTCATTGTATAGTTCCTATGAATTACACAGACCTTGTGATATCCCAGAGGTTAATGGAATTTTTTAAATCCCTGGTATTATCTTTTTTACTTGTCATGTGTTTACGTGTTGTAAAATAACACAGCACCTGCCCCCCTTTTCTTTTTCTGGCTATTTGCAATTAGCTTAAACAGAAGTTTTTTTTCTCTACACCTAAGGATAAGGATGAAAAGAGCCAGTTAAAACCCAAAGCTTCAAAAACAAAGGTGGATGAAATTCAGGTAATCTCTGCCTGTGTTAGGAGACTCTGACAAAGTGTGTGTGTGTGTGTGTGTGTGTGTGTGTGTGTGTGTGTGTAGAATAGTCCTAATGCACATAAAGTGAATGATGGGACTCTGGATTTCATTCTTAAGTCTTCTTCGGTCCTCTGGGCATCTGTATATCTTATCAGATGAGGCTGGAGGCTGGCTTCCAGTGCTAGCCGTGTCCACCTGCGCCAGCAGGCAGTGATCAGCACAGCAATGGTCACTTATCTTTTCTCTGTGTCCTGGGGGTGGATTTGGGACATGCACACTCTTTCTGGGAGAAGCCATGGACCAGTGTTCCAATGTGGTGGGTGGGCAGTGCCAGCCTGCTCTAGGTCCCCATAACCTGGCCCCCGATCCCCCAAGCTAACAGGAACAGAGAAGCAGGGCAGAACAAGTGCCAGACTGGGGGCCAGGTGACCTGGGTTCTTGCCTGGCCTCTGTCATCTTCTTTATCAGATCTCTGGATCTCAGTTGAGAGTGATGAGTTTCCTCATCTTGAAAGCAAGGAGGGGCATTCATTTTAACTAACATTTGGTGAGCACTTAACACATACTAGACTCTGCCCTGAATCCTGGACAAAAATAAAAGTAAGACATGATTCCTTTCCTCAAGGGGTTTAAGGTGAAGAACCAGAGTGGGTGTAGACAAACTTGTAGACAGATAATAGCAATAAAATGCGGTAAGTTCTTAACCCCAGTATAAACAGAATACTGTCAAAGCCTAGAGGGAGAACCACCAGGTAGAGTTAAGATCACTTCAGCATAGCCATTAAAAGCATATACTTTCAAGCCAGACCACTTGGGTTCAAGACCTGGCTTTACCTTTATAAACTGTGTGACCTTGGGCAAGTCACTTAACCTCTCCGTGCCTCATTTTTCTCATCTTTCAAATGGAGGTGATAATCGTACCTACCTCTTCGGATTATTCAAGCAGTTATGACAGTGCCTGGCATGTAATGAGCCCTACCTATATTCATATATTATGATAATGTTCTAGAATTCTCACAAGTCCACGGGGCTGCAAAGGAACTAGTGAATGAAAGGGAATCCTTAATTGAAAAAAAATCTAACTGCATTTCATAGAGAATGAAGATACATAAGCATATTTCATGCTTATTAGGTGTCAGTTGGTTCACTAACATCCCTGCCCCCATGAATGCCCATAAGTCAGGGCCCAGGCTGCCAAGCAGGAGCGTTTGGCATGGTTAGGGGTGTTCCGCATTAAGACTAGGGAAGGACCATTCTTTGATCTGCAGCGGGCTCCCGGGGAACACACACAGAGAAGCTAACCATCCCTGGCCCACCCGGCTCAGGCGGATCGTGCGAGAGAACATTTTCAGGCAGGAACATTTTCGGGCCTCACTGACTCCAGCGCCTGAGAAGGAAAACAGGAGGGTGAGTGGGTGTTTGTGCTTGGAAGTTGCAGTGAAGGTAGAACTTGGCCCTGGCAGGAACGAGGGCCACGGGGTTGGCTGGATATCAGAGGACTCAGGCCAAGTGTGGGCAGCTGTGGGCTGCTTGGGAAGGTCCTTCTGGGAAGCGGGAGTCAAAAAGAGAAAGGGCAGAGAGGCGCAGGAGACTGGGCTGAGGTCTTGATAAGGAACTTGAGAGGAAGGAGACCACGTTAGGCCTTGGAGACACAATAGTATCTCCAGAGAAGGACGGGAAAATAAGTCACATTAAGCACACACCTGAGACATTCATGGAGCAGAGATGGTCAGACTCACGGGAATAGGGGTGCTCTGGTAAATATTTAACAACCATCTCCCTTCGGGGAAGAAGGGCAGAGAAGGGACTCTTATAGAATTTGCTGATTTCCCTAGTGTAAATACTACCACTGTGGCTGACTTCAAGCTACCAATGTGATGTCACTCGATGTGGAGTTGGGAAGGGTTGCTGGGTGGCACTCTATGATACATGCTTTCCCCCCTACACGTGCGGGAGAGATACAGGTAAGCTCAAGTGCCAGGATAAGCGCAAAATATCATAAATGGATTAGGAAGTGATGAGTTTTGAGTATGTATTACCTTTGTCTGAATATAATTTATCTAATTGTAAATTTCTATAATTGCATTTTAAATAATGACCATCATTTATAATGGACTTCCAAAATTCCTGAAAATTTAACAGTTGGCCCTTGGAAGATGGTTCAAGCTAGCTGTAAAGCATATCAATTTTCTCCATGGTAAAACAGGAGCCCCCTTCTCATCATACTGTCTAGATCACAGGGTTCTTGTGAGGGTCAGAAAAGTATGTGAAAGCATTTCAAGAACTGTAAGCAGCATATAAATATTATATACAAATAAAAATTATTCTCATGGGAAGAGTATAACCTAGTGGTTGAGAAGGCAGTTTCTGGAAACAGGTTGCCTAAGTTGAATCTTGGCTCTACTCTTTTTTAGCTGTGTGACATTTGGCATATCCTTGCCCTCTCTGAGCCTCAGTTTTCTCATCTTTAGAATTTCTGAGAGGCTTAACTGAGTTAATATTGTAAAGCACATGGAACCGTGTCTAGCACACAGTAGGCACCATTTAAACATTGACTAAAATTGTTTTCAACTTGAGCAGCAGTAAGCCTGCAATTCTTCCAGAACCAGAAAGCCTTATAATTGGGGAACCCAAGAGCCTGGCCTCCTCCCCACTGCTTGGTTTTAAAGGGACAGCTCTCCTCTATGGTAATGGAATTGCTACTTTGCTAACAGCCAAGGCTTTTTAGATAATGAACCCTGAGGCCTATTGCGGAGATAAAGATGCTGCTAGAATCAGATTCCATGGCCACTCACCGCAGTAGTGGGGGGCGCTGGGGGAGAGAGCAGGGAGAGCTATCTTATTACATGCCTGGCTGGCTCAATTACTTCAGTCCCGACCTAGGCAGAGCCCCAGAGTTCCAGGGACCATTAGCTGCCCCGCAGAACCTGGTCTCATTTACTCTCTCAGGACAGGAAATGGAAGAAAAGCCTGCTCACCACAGGTCCCAGGGCTGGCCAGGGTAAGAAAGTAGACAGATGGGTGGAGAGAGATGGAGGACAGCTTGCGGCAGGGGACGGGAGCCGTGGCTGCCACAGCAGCCACAGACTCCTTCAAGGAGTCTGGGATGTGAGGCAGACGGTTCTCAGGCAAAGTCAGGGACAGATTTGGGGGTGGGGATGGGGAGGAATGTGGTCGGAAAGGTGGTCAGGGTCTCCTCATCAGGGACGAAGAAGTCAGGTGGCTCGGAATGAGACTAGAATGGCAGAAGCGAGAAAGGTTTAGTCCGCAAGGAGGAAAAACATTAATGCAGGCTGCTAGGGCCAGGTTTTTCCAGTTAAGGCTTTGCAACCATTAGGGAGTCCTGACTCTCATGGAGTGGGTCAGACAGAACCAGCATTTCCTCTTTCTTAGCAAACTAAACTAGAAGAGTGTGGCATATACTGTCTGGGTGCTCATCAATGCCACTTGCTCTTCCTTGGGTGCTCAGACTGTGTTTCCCTGTGGCCCTTACAGTTAGGTTGGAGCCTTGTAACTATGGCCCTGGAGTGTAGACAAAAGTGAGATAAGCCATGAAATCCCCTGGATGACTCTGTGTGTGTGTGTGTGTCTCTGTCTCTCTCCCCCTCTCGCTCCTTTCTCCCACAATCCTGTGTTAAAGGTGGTGGCATCATAATATGGAAAGAGCCTTGATCCCTGGAGGGGGAAGGAAGCCACTAAGTAGAGCTGCCTAATCTGCATTGGGCTAGGGCATGAGCAAGAAATGAACTTTTATTTTGTTAAGCCATTGAGATTTAGGGCTTCAGAGCCTAGCAAGCATTTTCCTGACTAATAAAAATAACAGAATGAAATGGAATGGAGTGGAAAGGAAGGAATATAATGGAATAAATTAGAATAGAATGGAATGGAATACAATAGAATAGAAACTATCAGAGTACACTGCGGTTAGTAAAAAGTAAACTGGTTTGTTGAAACATTTGTTTCAGTTCATATATAGACTACTTTTTAATAAAAGTTTTATTTTTTGCTGGAGGAAGAGGTTAAGAGTTTTGAAAATCACTGTCTTAGAGCTAGAAAGAGATTTGTGGGGTGTGATAGAAGAAAAAGCTTTAGGTAAGATGGGGATTGCATATTTACCACCCTTTTAAAGAAGGTGCTGTAGACTTGCTGGGCACCCCTATCTTACGTCTAGTTTTAGTGGAAGTTTGCTATTTGTGCCTGCCAGTCTACTTTGTCTTCCACTGGGAATAGCATCTTAGTGTTAGTCCATATAGTTTGTTTGGGGCTGGCTCTACCCCTTTGAGATCAAGGTGGAGGACACATGTATGAAGCCTGGAAAATCAAAGTGTTTCATTCCTGAAGCCACAGTGATTGGTTCAGGGATGAACACAAGACCCAATTTGGTCCACTCAGAGCTAAAACTGGGACTTTGGCTGGAGTGATGAAAGTAAGTGCTTTGTGTCCCCTGGTTTTGGAGCTGTGGGGATATAAATCTGAAACTGCTGACGGCTATCCTGCCATCACAGGGGAAAACTTGCCAGAGAATAGAACCATCATTGAAGAAGGCAGAGCTAGAGATCAAACAAGACCAAGTCCCAATGACATCATTTGAATCCCTGGATCTAGCCATGCCTGAAGTCATCCATGTAGTTTATAGTTGAGGCTAGAAATTCAGTTCTTGGCTTCTTCCAAATTGGGTTGAGTTTTTGACAGTTGTAACTGAGTCCTGAGGCTGTGGTCTTCCACATTTTTAAGATGTCTCTTCCTTGGTAAAATGGGCCTCAGAAAAGAACTAAAGTGGAAAACAGCTGGTCCTCAGGCTCCTCCAGGCTTTGCCAAGGAAGAGTTTCAATCACAGAAGAATCAGGCTTCCACATTAGGAAAAACTATAAGGTAAAATCAAGGAGAAACTCATTGTTTCTTGTTTTCTGTTTTGAGAGGGTAAAGAACAGATGAATGCCATTACAATTACTAATATATTTCTCTTCATTTATTCAACAAATATTTATTGAGCACTTTCCATGTGCTAAGAAGTATGTTAGGCCCTGGAGATATAACATTGAGTAATAACAGATCAGATTCTTATTAAGAGCTTACTATGTGTCAGAAACTGTTCTAGGAACTTTATGCTTATTAATTTTATTTGCCCCTTCTATCTACCCTATCAAGCAGATAACTATTGCTATCTCCCAGTTTATAGATGAGGAAACTGAAGCACAGCGAGATTGTTAGGAAGGAGCCTTGAACCACACTGCCATAGTCCTTACTCGCTGTAAGCGCATGGTGGTTTCTACGAAGGACCATCCCCAAAGTCTCTTAGGCTCTCTGCTCTGAATTAGAATTCAGTTTAACAAAGTCTGACTTTGACTTGAACTACAGCATCACCTGTTGAATTCCAGGCACTGCTCAACTTACCTTTGGGAAATTAGTCTATTAGCTATTAAGATGTGTGACCCAGGGTGGGGAAGGGAGAGTAAAAGGTCACTTAGAAACACAGTTTAGGGCTTCCCTGGTGGCACAGTGGTTGGGGGTCCACCTGCCAATGCAGGGGACGCGAGCTCGTGCCCCGGTCCGGGAAGATCCCGCATGCCGCGGAGTGGCTGGGCCCATGAGCCATAGCCGCTGGGCCTGTGCGTCCGGAGCCTGTGCTCCACAACGGGAGAGGCCACAGCAGTGAGAGGCCCACGTACCGCAAAAAAAAGAAAGAAAGAAAAAAAAAAAGAAAAGAAACACAGTTCAGTCTGATGGTTAAGAGCACAGTTCAGGGACTCATCCTAGATACTGGGTTCAAATGTCTACTCTGCCATTTTCTAGCTGTGTGACCTTGCAGAAGTTACTGACCCTCTCTGAGCTTCTGTCTCTTCATCTTGGAAATTGGGTTAATGATTCCAATTCATCTGGTGGTTGCACAACTGGAATAAAGTAGTGAAGTGCCTGGGGCCGAGTCAGCACCCAGTAAATGCTGGTTGTTATAACTCTTCCTCTTTGGCTCCCATCTCCCTGTTTGTTACTGGAGGAATTGGGCAAGATGCTCTCTGAGGTCTCTACTGGCGTATGTTTGTGTGACTAGAGTTTTCCAAATGCTAATTTGGGAATGGCAGATTCCCACTGTCATGGTTTTTCTTCTTAAAGAATTATTTTCTGTTGTGTCTTTGTAAAAATTGGGCTTTTTGTGCTAGTTTGCAGCCACAGGAGCTTTAAGCCTTTCATGTGACATCATAAGTTGGTGCCCATAAAAGCAATGAAACACCATATACCAAAGCAGTGAGGAAGAGAATTCCAGGGGCCGATGGCCCTAATCCAAATCTGGACATTCTCTAGGGGAGGGGGGTGTTGGCTTCCCATTCCTTGACTCCTCTAACAGCTCTGGAGACACTCCCACCTCCAAGCTAGAGGATGTGGCATTGGAGGGGGGCATGGAGTGAGGAAGAGCAGGGGAGGGGAAAGGAAAGACAGCAGGACGGGGAGGGGTGTGGAGAGGGGAAAGGGATGGAAAGGCTAGAAGTCAACTAGGAGAATACAGAGAAAGAAGAGCTGGGCAGGCAAATTGAGGAAGTCAGCTCAGACCTCACCATGAAATATTCAATTTCTTCTGGTAGAACTTGATTTCAAACATGTCCTACTGGGATAATGACAGGATTGGTTCAAGATGGCGGAGTAGAAGAACATGCTCTCACTCCCTCTTGTGAGAGCACCGGAGTCACAACTAACTGCTGAAAAATCATCGACACAAAGACACTGGAACTCACCGAAAAAGATACCCCACATCCAAAGACAAAGGAGAAGCCACAATGAGAGGGTAGGAGGGGCGCAATCACAATAAGATCAAATCCCATAACTGCTGGGTGGGTGACTCACAGACTGGAGAACACTTATACCACAGAAGTCCACCCACTGGAGTGAAGGTTCTGAGCCCCACGTCAGGCTTCCCAACCTGGGGGTCTGGCAATGGGAGGAGGAATTCCTAGAGAATCAGATTTTGAAGGCTAGTGGGATTTGATCGCAGGACTCTGACAGGACTGGGGAAAAGAGGGATTCCACTCTTGGAGGGCACACACAAAGTAGTGTGCACATCAGGACCCAAGGGAAGGAGCAGTGACCCCATAGGAGACTGAACCAGACCTGCCTGCTATTGTTGGAGGGTCTCCTGCAGAGGCGGGGGGTGGCTGTGGCTCACCATGAGGACAAGGACACTGGCAGCAGAAGTTCTGGGAAGTACTCCTTGGCTTGAGCCCTCCCAGAGTCCGCCATTAGCCCCACCAAAGAGCCCAGGTAGACTCCAGTGTTGGGGTGCCTCAGGCCAAACAACCAACATGGAGGGAACCCAGCCCCACCCATCAGCAGTCAAGTGGATTAAAGTTTTACTGAGCTCTGCCCACCAGAGAAACAGTCAGCTATACCCACCACCAGTCCCTCCCATCAGGAAGCTTGCACAAGCCTCTTAGATAGCCTTATCCACCAGAGGGCAGACAGCAGAAGCAAGGAGAACTACAATCCTGCAGCCTGTGGAACAAAAACCACATTCACAGAAAGACAGACAAGATGAAAAGGCAGAGGGCTATGTACCAGATGAAGGAACAAGATAAAACCCCAGAAAAACAACTAAATGAAGTGGAGATAGGAAACCTTCCAGGCAAAGAATTCAAAATAATGATAGTGAAGATGATCCAGGACCTCGGAAAAAGAATGGAGGCGAAGATCGAGAAGATGCAAGAAATATTTAACAAAGACCTAGAAGAATTACAGAACAAACAAACAGAGATGAACAATACAATAATTGAAATGAAAACTACACTAGAAGGAATCAATAGCAGAATAACTGAGGCAGAAGAACAGATAAGTGACCTGGAAAACAGAATGGTGGAGTTCACTGCTGTGGAGCAGAATAAAGAAAAAAGAATGAAAAGAAATGAAGACACCCTAAGAGACCTCTGGGACAACATTAAACACACCAACATTTGCATTATAGGGGTGCCAGAAGGAGAAGAGAGAGAGAAAGGACCCGAGAAAATATTTGAAGAGATTATAGTCGAAAACTTCCCTAACACGGGAAAGGAAATAGCCACCCAAGTCCAGGAAGTGCAGAGAGTCCCATACAGGATAAACCCAAGGAGAAACACACCGAGACACATAGAAATTAAATTGGCAGAAATTAAAGACAAAGAAAAATTATTGAAAGCAGCAAGGGAAAAATGACAAATAACATACAAGGGAACTCCCATAAGGTTAACAGCTGATTTCTAGCAGAAACTCTACAAGCCAGAAGGGAGTGGCATGATATATTTAAAGTGATGAAAGGGAAGAACCTACAAGCAAGATTACTCTACCCAGCAAGGATCTCATTGAGATTCGATGCAGAAGTCAAAAGCTTTACAGACAAGCAAAAGCTAAGAGAATTCAGCACCACCAAACCAGCTCTACAACAAATGTTAAAGGAACTTCTCTAAGTGGGAAATACAAGAGAAGAAAAGGACCTACAGAAACAAACCCAAAACAATTAAGAAAACAGTCATAGGAACATACATACCATAATTACCTTAAACGTGAATGGATTAAATGCTCCAACCAAAGGACACAGGCTTGCTGAATGGATACAAAAACAAGACCCATATATATGCTGTCTACAAGAGACCCACTTCAGACCTAGGGACACATACAGACTGAAAGTGAGGGGATGGGAAAAGATATTCAATGCAAATGGAAATCAAGAGAAAGTAGGAGTAGCAGTACTCGTATCAGATAAAATAGACTTTAAAATGAAAACTATTACAAGAGACAAAGAAGGACACTACATAATGATCAAGGGATCAATCCAAGAAGAAGATATAACAATTGTAAATATTTATGTGCCCAACATAGGAGCACCTCAATACACAAGGCAAACGCTAACAGCCATAAAAGGGGAAATCCACAGTAACACAATCATAGTAGGGGCCTTAAACACCCCACTGTCACCAATGGACAGATCATCCAAAATGAAAATAGATAAGGAAACACAAGCTTTAAATGATACATTAAGCAAGATGGACTTAATTGATATTTATAAGATATTCCATCCACGAACAACAGAATTCACTTTCTTTTCAAGTGCTCATGGAACGTTCTCCAGATAGATCATATCTGGGGTCACAAATCAAGCCTTGGTAAATTTACGAAAATTGAAATCCTATCAAGTATCTTTTCCAAGCACCAAGCTATGAGATTAGATATCAATTACAGGAAAAAATCTGTAAAAAATACAAACACATGGAGGCTAAACACTGCATTACTAAATAACCAAGAGATCACTGAAGAAATCAAAGAGGAAATCAAAAAATTGCTGGAGACAAAAGACAATGAAAACACAACGATCCAAATCTATGGGATGCAGCAAAAGCAGTTCTAAGAGGGAAGTTTATAGCTATACAACCTACCTCAAGAAACAACAAACATCAGAAATAAACAATCTAACCTAACACCTAAAAGAACTAGAAGGGCTTCCCTGGTGGTGCAGTGGTTGGGAGTACGCCTGCCGATGCGGGGGGTGCGGGTTCGTGCCCTGGTCCGGGAGGATCCCACGTGCCGCGGAGCGGCTGGGCCCTTGGGCCGTGGCCCCTGGGCCTGCGCGTCCGGAGCCTGTGCTCCGCGGCGGGAGAGGCCACAGCGGTGAGAGGCCCGCGTGCCACAAAGTTTGTAGAAAGAAGGAAATCATAAAGATCAGAGCAGAGATAAATGAAATAGAAACAAAGAAAACAATAGCAGAGATCAATAACACTAGAAGCTCGTTCTTTGAGAAGATAAACAAAATTGATAAACCGTTAGCCAGACTCATCAAGAAAAAGAGGGAGAGGACTCAAATCAAAAAAATTAGAAATGAAAAAGGAGAAGTTACAACAGACACCGCAGAAATACAAAGCATCCTAAGAGACTACTACAAGCAACTCTATGCCAATAAAATGGACAACCTGGAAGAAATGGACAAATTCTTAGAAAGGGATAACCTTCCAAGACTGAACCATGAAGAAATAGAAAATATGAACAGACCAATCACAAGTAATGGAATTGAAACTCTGATTAAAAATCTTCCAACAAACAAAAGTCCAGGACCAGATGCCTTCACAGGTGAATTCTATCAAAATTTGGAGAAGAGCTAACACCCATCCTTCTCAAACTCTTCTAAAAAATTGCAGAGGAAGGAACACTCCCAAACTCATTCTATGAGGCCACCATCACCCTGATACCAAAACCAAAGATACTACAAATAAAGGAAACTACAGACCAATATCACTGATGAATATAGATACAAAAATCCTCAACAAAATACTAGCAACCAGAATCCAACAACACGTTAAAAGGATCATACACCATGCTCAAGTGGGATTTATCCCAGGGATGCAAGGATTCTTCAATATATGCAAATCAATCGATACACCATATTAACAAATTGAAGAATAAAAGCCATATGATCATCTCAATAGATGCAAAAAAACCTTTTGATAAAATTCAACACCCATTTATGATAAAAACTCTCCAGAAAGGGGGCATAAAGGGAACCTATCTCAGCATAATAAAGGCCATATATGAGACGCCCACAGCAAACATCATTCTCAATGGTGAAAAACTAAAAGCATTTCCTCTAAGATCAGGAGCAAGACGAGGATGTCCACTCTCGCCACTGTTATTCAACATAGTTTTGGAGGTCCTAGCCACAGCAATCAGAGAAGAAAAAGAAATAAAAGGAATACAGATTGGAAAAGAAGAAGTAAAACTGTCACTGTCTGCAGATGACATGATACTCTACATAGAGAATCCTAAAGATGCAACCAGAAAACTACTAGAGCTAATCAATGACTTTGGTAAAGTTGCAGCATACAGAATTAATGCACAGAAATCTCTTGCATTCCTATACACTAATGATGAACAATCTGAAAGAGAAATTAAGGAAACACTCCCATGTACCATTGCAACTAAAAGAATAAAATACCTAGGCATAAACCTACCTAGGGAGACAAAAGACCTGTATGCAGAAAACTATAAGACAGTGATGAAAGAAATTAAAGATGATGCAAACAGATGGAGAGATATACCATGTTCTTGGATTAGAAAAATCAATATTGTGAAAATAACTGTACTACTCAAAGCAATCTACAGATTCAAAGGAACCTCTATCAAAGTACCAATGGCATTTTTTACAGAACTATAACAAAGAATCTTAAAATTTGTATGGAGACACAACAGACCCCGAATAGCCAAAGCAATCTTGAGGGAAAAAAATGGAGCTGGAGTAATCAGCCTCCCTGACTTCAGACTATACTACAAAGCTGCAGTAATCAAGACAATACGGTACTGGCACAAAAACAGAAATATAGATCAATGGAACAGGATAGAAACCCAGAGATAAACCCACGCACCTATGGTCAACTAATCTATGACGAAGGAGGCAAGGATATATAATGGAGAAAAGACAGCCTCTTCAATAAGTGGTGCTGGGAAAACTGGAGAGCTACATGTAAAAGAATGAAATTAGAACACTCCCTAACACCATCCACAAAAATAAACTCAAAATGGATTAGAGGGGCTTCCCTGGTGGCGCAGTGGTTGAGAGTCCGCCTGCCGATGCAGGGGACACGGGTTCGTGCCCTGGTCCGGGAAGATCCCACATGCCGCGGAGCGGCTGGGCCCGTGAGCCGTGGCCGCTGGGCCTGCGCGTCCGGAGCCTGTGCTCCGCAGCGGGAGAGGCCACAACAGTGAGAGGCCCGTGTACCGCAAAAAAAATTAAAATAAAATAAAATGGATTAGATACCTAAATGTAAGACTGGACACTATAAAACTCTTAGAGGAAGACATAGGAAGAACATTCTTTGACATAAATCACAGCAAGATATTTTTTGATCCACCTCCTAGAGTAATGGAAATAAAAACAAAAATAAACAAATAGGACCTAATGAAACTTAAAAGTTTTTGCACAGCAAAGGAAACTACAAACAAGACGAAAAGACAACCCTCAGAATGGGAGAAAATATTTGCAAACGAATCAATGGACCAACAATCTCCAAAATATATAAACAGCTCAATATTAAAAAAACAAACAGCCCAATCCAAAAATGGGCAGAAGACCTAAATAGACATTTCTCCAAAGAAGACATTCAGATGGCCAAGAAGCACATGAAAAGCTGCTCAACATCACTAATTATTAGAGAAATGCAAATCAAAACTACAATGAGGTATCACCTCACACTAGTTAGAATGGGCTTCATCAGAAAATCTACAAACAACAAATGCTGGAGAGGGTGTGGAGAAAAGGGAACCCTCTTGCACTGTTGGTGGGAATGTAAATTGATGCAGCCACTGTGGAGAACAGTATGGAGGATCCTTAAAAACTAAAAATAGAACTACCATACGACCCAGCAATCCCACTACTGGGCATATACCCAGAGTAAACCATAATTCAAAAAGGCACACGCACCCCAATGTTCACTGCATCACTATTTACAATAGCCCGGACTTGGAAGCAGCCTAAATGCCCATCGACAGATGAATGGATAAAGAAGATGTGGTACATATATACAATGGAATATTACTCAGCCATAAAAAGGAACGAAATTGGGTCATTTGTAGAGACGTGGATGGATCTAGAGACTGTCATACAGAGTGAAGTAAGTCAGAAAGAATAAAACATATCATATATTAACGCATATATGTGGAACCTAGAAAAATGGTACAGATGAACCAGTTTGCAGGGCAGAAATTGAGACACAGATGCAGAGAACAAATGTATGGACACCAAAGGGAGTAAGTGGTGGTGAGGGGAGTGGTGGTGTGATGAATTGGGAGACTGGGATTGACCTATATAAACTAATGTGTATAAAGTGGATAAGTAATAGATAACTAAGACACAGTTCCTGCCCTATGAAGAGTGAAAATGCAGTGCCAGCTTTGACACTCCTCCCCTCTAGAGGTGGGGGACCATATCCCTTCCCCTTGAATCTTATCTGGTCTTAATGACTCACTTATAACCAATAAAATGAAGTGGAAGTAGCGTATAAGGTTAAGTTATAAAAGGTGATAACAGCTTACACCTTGCTTTGTTTAAAAATTAATTTATTTTTGGCTGCGTTGTGTCTTCGTTGCTGCACGCGGGCTTTCTCTAGTTGTGGTGAGCGGGGGCTCCTCTTCGTTGCGGTACGTGGGCTTCTCATTCCAGTGGCTTCTCTTGTTGTGAAGCACAGGCTCTAGGCACGTGGGCTTCAGTAGTTGTGGCACGCAGACTCAGTAGTTGTGGTGCACGGGCTGAGGTGCTCGGCGGCATGTGGGATCTCCCCGGCCCAGGGCTCAAACCCGTGTCCCTTGCGTTGGCAGGCAGATTCTTAACCACTGCGCCACCAGGGAAGTCCCCTGCCTTGCCTTCTGAAGCATTCACTCTTAGAGCCTTGAACTGCCATGAAAGAAGTCCCGCCATCATGAGACCACCATGGTGTGAGGAACCCCAAGCAGTTACACAAAGAGGCCATATGTATATGTTCTGATAAACAGATGTCCCAGCCAACAGCCAGGATCAACTGCCAGATGTGAGTGAAGATCCTCCAGATGATTCTAGCCCCCAGCCATTCAGTCACCTGTAGCAACTGAATCTTCCTAACTTAGGTCCCAAACAACATGGAGCAGAGGCAAGCCATCCACTGTGCCCTGTTTGAATTACTGACTCGAGAGTCCATCCATGGGCATAGTAAGTATTGCTTTATGTCACTAAGGCTTGGGATAATTTGTTATACAGTAGTAGTAATTGGAACACTTTCTAGTGATTGTTAAAGCCCCAAATAAACCTGAAAACACAGTTATTAAATTAAACCACCATGATCGTCATCCCCAGAGGTGTTCATCACTCACCCATTTGTGATATTCACCAGTGCTTACAAAGAACATTTTATTTTATTTTATTAGTTTATTTTTATTGGGGTATAGTTGCTTTACAATGACGTGTTAGTTTCTGCTGTACAACAAAGTGAATCAGCTATATGTATACATATATCCCCTTCCTCTTGGACCTCCCTCCCACCCGACCCCCCACCATCCCACCCATCTAGGTCACCACAAAGCACCGAGCTGAGCTCCCTGTGCTATACGGCAGGTTCCCACTAGCTGTCACAAACAGCATTTGAAAGAGAGTTACTGTCTTCAGGAAGTTGACAGCCTGAGATGGGCAGACCCACCCAAGGGGCATAACGCTTGAGAACCAGAGTGTGTTAAAGGGACTAAAAATCTGGCCCTTCAACTTTTATCAAGTTGTGGCTTTATTTTTCAGTTTTAGATCTGTAACCCAGTTGATCCAGTTGGCATTGGCATTTGTACATGGTGTGTAAGGGGCAAAGACACATCATGGTTTACGTATGGCTATCCCATTTATCCAGCACCATTCTTTGCAAAGACTGTACTTTTCCCACTGCTCTACTGTGAATCATTTATCATAAATCAAGTGCTCACGTACATGTTCTGGATACTTTATTCTGATCCATTGATCTATTTGATTTTCTGGGTGCCAAAACCCACAATGTTTTATATATTAGAGAACTGTAATAAAGCATAATTTTTAAGAGTAAAAAAGAACAAGTTTATCAATGCAACTGCCTAAAAATGACAATGAAAGCCCTTCTTATACCACGATTCAGAAATATGCCAACTACTTAATTGGCACTTAATCAATTTCATATTCTACCAGTCGATCTTAGGCCCCGGATACCCACCTTTGATAACCATGCATGAAAGAAAATATGATTCCACCATAGCCTCATAGAATGCTAAATCTGAAGGAGGTCTACAGATCGGCTGGTCCAACTCATACACAATTATTGAGATCCAGAAAATTGAGTGCCTTTTCCAGGGCAGCACAGCTAGTTAGTGGCCAAGTGCCAGGGGCCAGGGCCCCTATCTCTGGACATCAGGGGAAGCATGGTACTCAGGGTGGCATCATGTAGAAGTGCCAAACACAGACCATGGGGTCTGATAGAACTGGTAAGAATCGCAGCTCTGCTCCGTACTGACGGTGTGAGTATGGCCAAGTTACCTAACTTCACTGAGCCTCTGATTTCTCATCTGTAAAATGGGGGATAATTATGAAACTTACCAACCAGGGTTCATTATGGGCGTTCACTGAGTTGATGCCCAGAAAGTACATAGCATCTTGCCTGGTCCAGTTTGTAGTAAGCACTTACAAAGTCCAGATCTCTCAAGAATGAAGCATTCTGGTCTGTACCTTAAAGAAGTGGACTCTAAGCCGAGTGAAGAGGTTTGCTTAATTATTTTCTAGTTTGAGGATGATCAAAGGTTGTCCAGGCCGGCACTGCCACCAGCCCTCTGGGAGAAGTAAGTGGCTGCCGGCCTCACTTGAGTACCTGTGAGGTTACTGCATACACACCTCTCTTCCCTGAATACCAACAGATAACTCCTTGGCTTGTCCCTTCTGAGACATTTCCCTCCACCTGTGAATGATGGTTCAAGTCCTCCAGGCATAATGCACCTCGATCTGATTCCTTCCCCTCTTGATTCTCCTTGTCACCCCTCAGAGTTGAGGGCTCTCTGTGGATGTCTGTAAGGGGCTGTGATGTCATCAGCTTTCTGCCTGCTCCTGCCAGGGAGCCGCACAATGCACCCTTGGGGCAATAAAAGTCCACCTGCTCAGCTTTGGCATCTGCCACCTCAGAGCACCCTGGTGACCTCACATCCTGGGGCAACCTCCAGAGCTCAGCTATACATCAAGGGAGAGAACTGCGGGGGCCCCAAAACAGAAGCAGTTGAGAGGACAGCACAAGCGAACATTCCCATCCAGGTGTGTGGAGCAGATCTTACACCAGGAATGGTATCAATTACTGGAGAGAAAGGGTTAAATCTCCTTTGGGCTTTCTGAGGCCCGGGCGGGCGTTCACAAGCATTTCTTACAGATGTACGGTGTTCCAGGCATTCTCTCAAGCCCACAAGTAGGGTACAAAGATGAACAAAATGGCGACATCCCTGCTGTCTATGCACTCACAGTCTTCTGGGAGAAGCCAGACTCAGAAACCATGACAGCATAGCGTGCTCAGTACTGAATTTGCTGCGCGTGTGCCAATAGCAAGGTACGCAGGAGACGCGGCTGTTGGTGCTGTTGGAGGTAGACGGAGGGGCGAGCAAGTCTTCATGGAAGAGGTGCCGTTCTAAGTGGGTGCTCGACAATGACTGGGGGTTGGCTAAAGGGATAAGTGAAATTCAGGCCTAAGGAGGAGCATGTGCAAAAGAGGACAGCAGTCTGAAAGAACACAGGGTGTTTGGGGGAGTCCAAGCTACCTGCTGGGAAGGGGAGGACGTGGCGGAAAAGGAGGGTGGAAGGCTGGTTTGGAGCCAGACTTGAGAGCCCTTGGCTGCATATATAATCCGAAGTTTGTCCTTTATTTCATAGGCATAGTGGAGCTACTGACGATCATTGAGCAGGGGAGTGATAGGCAGTCTTGTATTTCAGAAGGACAACGCTGCTCCCAGCATGGAGGGTGAAGCAGAGAGGCCTGAACTAAATGCAGGGAGAGCATTCAACGGGCTCTGGCTTCATCTAGGCTGGACGAGATGGGATCTTCCGTGTGGCCAGGCCCCTCGGGGCAGGGGCTGGCAGAGTTCTATCTAGCAACAGCCTGACCAGAGTTAACTTACGCACATTCCTTCCATATTCCCCAGACCCTGACTAGCAGTTAGTGCTCCATATACATTTGTTAAAAGAATGCACAAATGTGGGATGTCCTGTCCCCCAAGGATTCCCCACGGTGTGGATCAGCAACCTCGCGAGACCCCAAATTGTGCTGGGATCTTGACCTGCTGACGTAGAGCACGGAAGGTTCAGTCTGCAACAGGGCACACCGGGACTGCTGTGGCTCTGCTCCTGTCACTCTAGGTAGCAAAAGGCTCATAATTTAGGAGGAGCAATGGAAACAGGCTATCACGGTTACTCATCATCCACAGGTTTTGCACGGAGGTCAGCAAAAAGGGAGCAGAAATCAGTCAGATGATTTAGACAATCACACCAAAATGCTACAGATACAGGGGTTTGCTGGCCTCCACACTTGTCTCTTACAGTGCCAGGGTCCATTCAGAGCTGTTAGATCACCTTTGTGTCTTTTACATCCCGAGGGGTGCCCTCAGACAGAAACTCACATGCAAGTTGGTTATTTGGAAGGAGGTCCCCGGAAACACTGGTTGGAAAGTGGAGGAGTGAGAAGAGAAGGGAAGGGAGCCACAGCTGCATGTGATAAGAAGCAAGTGCCCATCATGGGTTCTTGGATATCAACCCCAGCAGGGACCTCTTGGGGAGAGTGTTGAACACGTTCCAGAGTTATCCCACCAGTGGGATGAGGAAGCTGGGGTATTTCTCCGCCAACTCCCCACCTGTCATTGTTTGAGGGCTGCTCTCAGGGGGACTAACTCTCCAGCACTTCCGTCTTGCCCTGAGCACCAGCTACGTGTGTTCTCGTAGATAGTTACAGGCGTTTGCAGCAAGCAGCCTGGGGTGTGTAGAGGGAGCAGGACGATGTTTGGAGGTGCCAGGAGGGTCTGTTAGGTGCTTAGAACCACAGGGAGGGCATCCAGGCTCACCCTCGGGAGGTGCTGCAGTCCTGAGCTGAGAGAGGAAAGGGGGCGTGCTAAACACTGAGGCTTAATGGAAATGCATTGAGTTTTCATATGGGATATTGAGGTGCACGTGTCAGGAGGCTGAATTTTTAAAAAGTTATCTTTGTGTCTCATTCAAAGTACAAATCACATTGTCCCTTGGGCTTCAGCATCTTTTCCAGCTTGTAGGGGGGTGGGAAGTAGGGTAATACCATTACATGGCATGGCTGGGGGGTAGGCTTTAGTATCCCCATAATTAACTTCCTCCAAAGCCACACTTTTGGGGGAGCTGCTTGGTCAATACGTTTATTACTGTCTTTATCTGAAAAATCTTCATAGAAAAGTGTGGTTTGGTTTACTAGCTCTCAGCAGCCCATTCCTGCGCTCCGAGGAAGCTTGCCCTCTTCTGAGCTACCTGATCTTTGTTCTGGGCAAGAGACCTTTGGGGGTGGTTCCTCTTCTTTTTAACTTCTTTCTTAGGCTTCTTATCATAGACTGGATTCTCTCATATAGCAGCGTGAGCTTTCTTATGCATCTCTCCATCATGTCTGGAGTTTTGTTCTTTATGTATTAAGAAAATTGTTTCTTATAAGCATCTTCATCTTCAATTAGGTAATGCATATCATCTGCAACTTTTTTAAACATCTTTATTGGAGTATAATTGCTTTACAGTGGTGTGTTAGTTTCTGCTTTATAACAAAGTGAATCAGCTATACATATATCCCCATATCCCTTCCTTCTTGCGTCTCCCTCCCACCCTCCCTATCCCACCCCTCTAGGTGGTCACAAAGCACCGAGCTGATCTCCCTGTGCTATGTGGCTGCTTCCCACTAGCTATCTATTGTACGTTTGGTAGTGTATATATGTCCATGCCACTCTCTCACTTTGTCCCAGCTTACCCTTCCCCCTCCCCGTGTCCTCAAGTCCATTCTCGAGTAGGTCTGTGTCTTTCTTCCCGTCCTGCCCCTAAGTTCTTCATGACTTTTTTCTTTTTTAGATTCGTATATATGTGTTAGCATACAGTATTTGTTTTTCTCTTTCTGACTTAACTTCACTCTGTATGACAGACTCTAGGTCCATCCACCTCATTACAAATAACTCAATTTCGTTTCCTTTTATGGCTGAGTAATATTCCTTTGTGTATATGTGCCACATCTTCTTTATCCATTCATCTGTCGATGGACACTTAGGTTGCTTCCATGCGCTGGCTATTGTAAACAGAGCTGCAATGAACATTGTGGTACATGACTCTTTTTGAATTATGGTTTTCTCAGGGTATATGCCCAGTAGTGGGATTGCTGGGTCGTATGGTAGTTCTATTTTAGTTTTTTAAGGAGCCTCCATAGTGGCTGTATCAATTTACGTTCCCACCAACAGTGCAAGAGGGTTCCCATCTGCAACGTTTTGACCCATGATGTGCTTCCAGTGTACTTCTGTGTTGAATGCCTTGTTTTCTGAATCATAACCAGGGAACCATTTGGTACTGTGAGGGATAGACAAGCCTCCGTCCACAGCGTCCTTCAGGCCCTACTTTATTTCTAGTAGTAAATCTAGCAAGCCCTGCATCCAGATAGCAGGTGAAGGCACCAGGTTGACCATCAATGTTTTCCACATTGTATTCATCGCTGGGTACCTCCACATGGCCTTCATAGATCTTGTCCATGCCAAACTGATTGAGAAGCCTTTGGGCCATCAGTGGACCGGTACAGTGTGCTGCAGCATAATTTGTCAGGCCAACCTTCACGCCATACTTTGGGAGTTCATGAGCATTAGCCGCCCAGACTGTCATATCCCCTTCTCTACGGGCATAAGCAATATGACAAATGATATCTCTGTTGGTTACATGAACTCATCCTGTATTTGGGTGTATTGTACTTCTTTTTATCCTGGATCACCAAGCATTTCCCAGCATAGTCATCAGTTTTACCCTCTTGTCTTCTTCTAAATTTCACTTGGTGTCTCTTGAAGTAGGTCTTATTCTTTACAACCTTAACAAACCCCATCCTGCGGAACAGAGACCTGTGTCCGCAGCTTGTCACAGACCTGCAGCCTCCAAAGCCACTGTGAACAAACACGCAGGTACCGTGGAGCAGCTAGGTGACTGCTCGCCAGTGCAGCCAGACGTGTCTCCTGGCCCCCCTCCGACCCTGTAGAACACAGTGCCGTGCCACAGCCTAAGACATTCCAGAGCTGCCACTCCTCAGAAACTTTGGACCAGTGCTGGGCAAACCAGTGAGACTTAGGATCACCTGGGGCATGTGTTTAAAAGGCAGTTCCTGGGCTGTACTCCTGAGGTGCTGATTCGGGAGGTCTGGCGTAGGACCTAGGAATCTACATTTTAGACCAGACTCCCAGGTGATTCAAAATAAGGTCCAGGGGCTTCCTTGGTGGCACAGTTGTTGAGAGTCCGCCTGCCGATGCAGGGAACGTGGGTTCGTGCCCTGGTCCGGGAGGATCCCACATGCTGCGGAGCGGCTGGGCCCGCGGGCCGTGGCCGCTGGACCTGCGCGTCCGGAGCCTGTGCTCCGCAACGGGAGAGACCACAACAGTGAGAGGCCTGCGTACCGTAAAAAAAAAATAAATAAATAAATAAAAAAAATAATAAGGTCCAGAATGTTCAAAGAACAGAGGGTATGAAACCTTGTCTACAAACTGGGCAACAAGAGAAGATATCAGTAGACCCTAGTTAAAAACATAGGGTTGGTGGGGGGGAATCCTGCAAGTTTAGCACTCGCTTACCTTGGGTGAATATTCCTACCTCCTACCCGCGTGCTTGCTTCTTGGGGAAAAGGGACTTTGTGTGGTGGCTCCGTAGTCCTCCACACTCCTTCCAGATGAACGTGATACACTCACGTCCGCTCTATTAAAAGACACTAAGCAGAGCTTCCCTGGTGGCGCAGTGGTTGAGAGTCCGCCTGCCGATGCAGGGGACACGGGTTCGTGCCCCGGTCTGGGAAGCTCGCACATGCCGCGGAGCGGCTGGGCCCGTCAGCCATGGCCGCTGAGCCTGTGCGTCTGGAGCCTGTGCTCCGCAACGGGAGAGGCCACAACAGTGAGAGGCCCGCGTACCGAAAAAAAAAAAAAAAGACACTAAGCAAACGGGGAAGCTCTATGTCAACCCTAGCTTAGAATTCAGGTCATTCCCAGCCTCTGAAGAGGAGACTAGACACCTTCATATGAATAATAAACTCTCTGGAGACCCTTCGTTCCACCCAGTAATTTTCAATTCTTGGGACAGGCATGAGCCACCGTCTCATATTTCCAGTCCTTTGCAGAGTCCTACAGGCCCCGCCCCCCCGCAAAATTTTTCATTGCCCTGGCATTAACACGGTTTTGCTGGACCTAAACTCTCAGGAAGTACGAGTTGAGCTAGAGAAGAACTGCTTCTCAGTATATAAAGAAACAGGATCTCCTTAGTCCTATGCCATAAATTAGGCTGTTGGAAAGGAACATGGTAGCTCTTTTAAGTCACCAAGATATGGTTTGGAGCTGTACTTATACAACAGGAGAAAGACAGCTACTTAATAAGTGTCATATGGGGGTTTCCGTTCAGCTTCTTCAGTCCACCGATTTGCTTCTATTCATTCCACGATGTCCATGATATGCTTGTACATTTGCATTCACGACCTAGTGTGAGCTCTTTACTTTTGCTTTCACTTTAAGCTGCGTCCATGAATTGCCCACAGATACTCAGATCTCTAAATCATAGGGTGAATTAAGGTCATGGATTAAATTAGGAATATGACATTGAAGGTGAATTTCTTAGAGTAGCTCTTTGTAATAATTTGAGGGGCTCCCAGGCCCATATGAAAAGTCCACAAAAGCAGTAGACCCTCTTCCCAGAAAAATACACCTATAGACAACGTTTTGCATATAATTGTATAGACCCCTCAGGTTAAGAATCCACAACTCATACCCAGAAAAAAAATAATCCCAATGAGATGTAAGAGGCTAGGGTGGGAGGGAGGGGAGGGGCAGAATAACGAAGAAGGGCAAGTCCCAGGTGAGCAGCCCCTGTGTTGGTTGAAGTGACATAACACTAGCTGCTGTAACAAACAACTCTCCGAATTTAAGTGTCTTGACACATGATGGTCCTGGCCAGCGACTGAGTGACTTTCCCATGGCAAGTGAGGGACTCAGGGACTCAGGATTTCTTCTACCTTGTACTCTACCATCCCCCAGAGCCTCAGTCCTGTGCGAACAGCCAGCAGGAGGAGAAAAACCATGGATAAGGTACATTGACTTCTGCAAAGTCCCAGCCCAGAAGTGCTGCCTCTCACCTCCAGTCATATTTCATTGATGCGAACTGGTTACAAGGCCACATATGGGTGGAAATGGGGCTGGAGGATGTACGCCCTGTCAGGGTAACCATTTCCTACAACAACACCACGGAAAGGGGAGCATGAGCTTTTGGTAGGCAGAAAGCTATATCTCTCCCTAAGCATTGCATGCAAGTGAAATCAGGTTAAAATAAATGGCAAGGACGGCCTTGAGAGGGAAAAGAAGCCACCAAAAGACATTATGAAGCCCCAGGCATGTGTACAGTAGGGCAGCTGTGGCTCCACCTTACTGGTAGCAAGTAAGTGAGATTGCAGATAAATTGCCTTCCAGTCGCAGAACTTTCTAGAACCAGATGGTCTAGCCCCTCCTTCTCTCTAGCTCTATCCTTCTTTCATCCTACTTCTAAACAAAAGTGCCAGTTCGGGAGCAATTTCCCATTTATAATGTATGCTTTGTACCCATCCATCTGAACCAGAATTTGGTTGGTTAACTGAAAAAAAAAAAAGGTAGTTAAAACAGGGCATCATTGAAAAAATGGTATATACGAACTGTAGATATTTTATTTAAGTTAAAACATGTAAATATACATTCATTCACTAAACTTTTGTTGTATAGCCAAGTCATATTCTTTGAATATAAATCTGCTGATAGGAGTTACAGGTTTTCCTTCTCTCATGAACTGTCCCTAAAATGCACTGTCTATGATTTCCAGTTTTGAAAGTAGAGCAAGAATGTAAGACATTTGTGAAACAAGCTCAGTGCATAATCCTCCCAATTTTTTAATGATTTCCAATCTTTTACAGTTGTTTGGCACACACATAATTCAACAGTAATTTTTGTCTATTTTTAAATTGAAGTATAGTTAATTTATAATGTGTTAGTTTCTGGTGTACAGCAAAGTGACTCAGTTATATATATACATATTCTTTTTCATATTCTTTTCCATTATGGTTTATTACCGGATATTGAATATAGTTCCCTGTGCTGTACAGTAGGGCCTTGTTTGTGTCTGCTAATCGCAAACTCCTAATTTGTCCCTCTCCCACCCCCTTTCCCCTTGGATAACCGTAAGTTTGTTTTCTGTCTGTGAGTCTTTTTCTGTTTCATAGATAAGTTCATTTGTATCATATTTTAGATTCCACATATAATAGATATTATATGGTATTTGTCTTTCTCTGTCTGACTTAGTATGATAATCTCTAGGTCCATCCATGTTGCTGCAAATGGCATTATTTCAATCTTTTTATGGCTGAGTAATATTCCATTGTGTATATACAAACCACACCTTCTTTATCCATTCATCTGTTGATGGGCATTTAGGTTGCTTCCATGTCTTAGCTATTATAAATCGTGCTGCTATGAACATTGGGGTGCATGTATCTTGTCGAATTAGGGTTTTCTCCAGATATATGCCCAGGAATGGGATTGCTGTCAACAGCTTATATGGCAACTCCATTTTTAGTTTTTTAAGGAATCTTCATACTGTTTTCCATAGTGTCTGCACCAATTTACATTCTCACCAACAGTGTAGGAGGGTTGCCTTTTCTCCACACCCTCTCCAGAATTTAATATTGCGGACTTTTTAATGATGGCCATTCTGACTGGTGTGAAGTGATACCTCATTGTAGTTTTTATTTGTATTTCTCTAATAATTAGCAATATTGAGCATCTTTTCATGTGCCTGCTGGCCATCTCTATGTCTTCTTTGGAGAAATGTCTATTTAGGTCATCTGCCTATATTTTTTAAAATTTTTTTTAATTTTATTTTTTTTGGCGGTATGCGGGCCTCTCACTGTTGTGGCCTCTCCCATTGCGGAGCGCAGGCTCAGTGGCCATGGCTCACGGGCCCAGCCGCTCCGTGGCATGTGGGATCTTCCCGGACCGGGGCACGAACCCGCGTCCCCTGCATCGGTAGGCGGACCCTCAACCACTGCGCCACCAGGGAAGCCCATCTGCCTATTTTTTGATTGGGCTGTTTTTTGTTATTGAGCTGTATGAGCTGTCTATGTATTTTGGAAGTTAAGCCCTTGTAGGTCTCATAATTTGCAAATATTTTCTCCAATTACGTAGGTTATCTGTTCATTTTGTTTATGGTTTCCTTTGCTGTGCAAAAGCTTATACGCTTGATTAGGTCCCAGTTTTTTATTCTTTCTTTTATTTCTATAGCCTTGGGAGACTAACCTAAGAAAACATTGCTATGATTTATGTCAGAGAATTCAAAAGCATTTTTAGCTACCCGTTACTATTACATCTTTCCAAAATTTTCAGCTTTGTTCCCATAGAAACGACTCCTTTTTGCATTCATATTTCATTAATTCACATGTTGTATAAAGCACTAAATTTTAATAAAAAGTACAACTGGAACGATCGTCATAAACTGGTTTGGAATCAAACACAGTCAACTCTTAGTAGGTGTAGGACCCAGCTATTGGGAGCAGAAGTGTATGCTCTATTAGACTGTGGCTGTGAGCATTCAGTGAGCCATGGACCTCAGTCTTTGTGTTTTGCAGAAGGAATAGGGCGCCTTGGCTTATTTGGTGTGGTCACCAGCCTCCAAGATGACCCACAATGAGTCTTGCCTTTTGGTATTCACACCCGCGTGTAGTCTTCTCCCACAGTGAACTCATGGTTGGAAGGTGTGACCATTAGAAAATGGCAAAGTGTGAGTTGTGTGACTGCTGAGCGTAGGTCCCAGAGGGTGTTGGGACTTCTGCCTTGGTGTCTGAGATCCCTCACTTTGGGAGGAGAGGCCATCATGCCAGCAGCACTGGCATCACCTGGGAGCTTGCTGGAAGCGGAGCATCTCATGCCCCACCTCAGGCATCCTGGCCAATCTGCCTCGCTCTTGTTTGCTTTAATAAGGCAAATTCATCAAAACCCAATGATGTTTTCACACTGCTTGAGGGTATAGATGTGGCTCCAGGGGAAAAATATACATTTTTTCTGATTGCGGCATACCTAGGACACATGGCTCCCGAGAGGGTGAGAAGGCAGACTGCTGCCTCCTGTTATGTACATCCTGAGGCTCTCCGTGGGGTGGCTGTGAGACAAGCCACTGTGAGCTGGAAGGCAGAATTTTTAAAGAGCAAACAGGAGACTGGAGAAGTCATTAATTATGTTATCACAAAAAATATTTGGTGCTTCTTCTTAACATTACAGCTACCGTGCTGCTGGTAATGCCCTTTTATTTGTCCAGGGCGGTTTGCTCCCATTAGATTAGATTAAGTGTCTCATCTAAGGCACAATGACAGATTTGGCCCCACGCTTTAGCTGCTGGCTGTGGTTGACTGATACCCAAGCTTTTGACTCCCTGCTGAGTATCTAAGCGGTACAAGCTGCAGTCAGTGCATTTAATCTACATAAAAAGAACACAAATTGCACATCAGCCCTTTTGAGTTCAGTAATCAGGTTCACACACACACACACACCTCTCTCCCTCCCCCCACCCCTGCTCTACTGGACAATTTGAGACACCCTTGTGTCACAAAAATTTTTTTCTGAGTCAGGTAAAAAGAAAAGTCTTTTGCATTTTAATTGCACTTGATCTGCTCATTGAATGACCCCTGTAATTTATATATTGTTCATAGTTAGTGCTTTCCGCAGTCCTGCTGTGCAGCTGATAACATAATTCACAGGCGCGCACCTTGGGCTCTGTGGGTAGTGGCTTGGCTTTTCCGTTCTTTCTGAGTTGGCGAAATTCTCTCGCTCGTCCTTCAGATTCAGGCGGCTGCAGCTGATGTCAGTCGCTGTCTGCTTGTGCAGGTGTAGCGAAAAGGCCACTCAGTGAGCCCCGGCCTTCTCCTTTGTTTACATTTAAAGATTGCCCTATCCTAGCCAGCCGCCTACACTGTTTGCAGACCAGCTGGCTGTTTGTGACGCAGCTTCCTCCAGTCCCTCCCTGGATCCTGCAATGAATTGGCTTAAACTAGAGCTGTGAAAAGAACCACAGACACGGGTATCATGCTCTCACAGGCTAACTACGGAGGCAGTGATATACGAGACATTCAGTAAATACGAAGGGCATAATAAATAGGGAATGCAGAGATGGCTTTTTTTGGGGTACATTAGATGGTTAGCTTTTGGGAAGTAGAGCCATGCTACCTTGTGATTTGGAAAATATTCTAAGCATTTAAGGCAAATCCGCGGGAAATCAAAGTTCAGTTTTTACAAAATGTTTAGGTGTTTAATCATTTTATTTGCTTTGTAGTCACATTGAAGCTGATTCCACACATTCTCCAGAAGGATAAATGACGGGGTTGAGTTGGATTATTTTGGCCCATCTCAGATTTTGCTTTAGTGGTTTTGCTCTCAGAAGGTTTGAGGGGTGAGAGGTTAGATCCTTGCCGCTCAGAGTATGGTCCGCCGTACATCTGCATCGTCCTCACCTGTGAGGTTCTTAGAAGTGCAGAATCTCAGGATCTGCATGCTGACGCGATCCCCAGGGGGCTTGCACCCACAGTTTGAGAAGCACTGAATTAGACAATCGGCTCTCAACCCTGGCTGCACATTCAAATCATCCAGAAACCTTTAAGAAAATACTAATGCCTGGACCCCAAGCCCAGAGATTCTGATCTGATTGCTCTAGGGTGGAACTAGGCACTGAGAGTCTTTACAACCTACTCACATGATCTAACATGCAGCCAAGGGCCAGAATCACAGGATTATGCAAAACCTTAGAGGAGGATTCAAAACAAACAGTTCTAAGCCTAAATCAGTGCCCCACGGACATTCCCAAAATCCCCCCGCCCAGGCTCCCTGGGAACCGGCAGGATTTTCAGTACAACTTAACAAGTATTTCTTCAGTGCCTCTTATGGGCACATCTTGCTACACCCCAGAGGTCCACTCAGACAAGCCAGAAGGCAAAATCACCCTGTGAGCGAGACAGGATTTTCCGTAGAGTCCCCTGCGCTGCGATACTGAGAGATCACCCCCTGCGTCTTCTGACGGCTCCATGGGACTCAGAAGGTGGGTTCTCACGCAGCTCCAAAACATGTTCCTTTGTAGAAGTTGTAGGGCACACCAGTCTAGGTTCCTCAGAACCAGTTTCAAAGAATCCCAGTTTCATGGGAATGCATGATTTGCTCTTTTGACATCTTTTCTAGCATATGTTTAGCAAACTTGCTGATTTTTTTTTATTAGAAGAGAGGCATGTGGCCCTTTGGAAAGGATTTTGGAATGGAATCAGAAGACCTGGGTTCGAATTCTTATTTCACCATGAAGCAGCTTGTTATAATGTCTGAGATTCACGTTAAAATTCCTCGCCAGTTATGAGTGACACTGTGTGCCTCAAATTTAGGTTAAGCAATAACCCAGATGTGAATCAAGGATGAACACCCCAGGGCTGGTCTGCGGGCATTCTAAGCAGAGGGGCCCTCGTCCAGAGGCTGCGGCTATATGCATTTCCGCTATTGAGATCACCGGGGTTTTGCTAATGAGCATAGCAAATGTCACAAAGAGGGTTTTTCTGTGACATGAAGGACTTGTTAATTAGCATGATGAATGACCTCTCACTGGTGAAATCACATGAATTCAAGATATGTGGCCCTGCCCATATATTTTTGCAATACTCTCTACTCTTGCATGAACCAGGCAGAAGAGCCTAGTGACATCTATAGCTCGTACCCTTAGGGATGGCCCCCAAGAATTGAACCCTAAGTGGGCCCTTGCCCAACCATTGGTTAGGAGGATTTCTTATTGCCTGATGCTGGCTGTAATGAGAACATAATCCCTGTCATGCTATGTTGTGGTGGTCGTGTCTATTTTTGAGTAAACCTCTCATGCAAGGCAATAGAATATGGTTTGAGAATTGCTTTCTTCATAACCTTGTCCTGAGGCTGCAGTGGAGTAGCTAGCTCTCATTCACTCAGACCTTTTCTGCTTTTACCATTAGCTACCAAAAATATTCTAATAGTTGAGAATGAACAAATAGGCATGAGTCAGCCGCAACCCAGTTGTGTGACCTTGCGTCTCACATCTAGCTGCTATATGTCTCTGGGTCTCAGTCATTTTATTAGAAAAAAACAAACAAAAAATAACTGGGAGGATCGTCCTAAAGATTTTTTTCTGGCTCAAGGTTCTAAATTAAAAAAAATTCTCACATGAGGAAAAGTCAAACAGACCAAGATACCCTATGCTGCTGTAGATGTTGCTTTTGAGTCCCCTGCGTCCCCCTGTTGGGCCCCCTCAGTTGCATCCCGTACCGTGTGACTCTGTTCAATAATCGCAAGCCCCTGGGAAACTTAGACCACGCTTGCCATTCTCTCTGCATGGTCCCAATTAAGTCTGTGGGCTGTAAATACGGAATTCTGACAAGGCTCTGAATGTTGCTAAGTTAATAGCAATTTCTGGCAAAAAGCAGAGTGGAGGAGATGATACTCTACAATTATCTCACTTAGCAGAGGCTCCTTTTATTCTGAGAAACACTGGCAGTGGGGTTGTTTCAACGGAACATTTTTCTTCAAGGGAACCTAGCAGTGGCGCTCATCTCTCAGTGTGTCTTAAATGAAGCATCGAGTCTGATAACCCCCAGGTAAGCCCCAGAAACTCCTGCTTGGTGCTTTGTGGGGTCAGTGAAGCTATTGCAAGAAGCAGACCCCAAATGGTGAGGCTCAGTCACTTGCTTGTTCCAGCAAAGGAAGAAAAGCATCTTGAACGGACCCGTTGGTAGATAGTTGTTCTTATTTCATCCTCCTAAACAGCCTTGGTATCTTTCTATTGTGGCTTCCCAAGGATTCCTGGCATGGAGCCTTTTATAGCTCCTAATGAAGCTATTGTACTATTTTCAGTCAAGATCTGTGGCGTGAAACAAAGAGGGGACTGACAGAGCTGTTTCCAGCGTAGTTATTGAAAATAATCTCAACCTATTGGGGCCAAAAATAACAGAGATCAAGACGAAGATCAAGCTATTGTTGCAATCTTGTGCAATAGCAGCTCCAATGAAAAAACGCTGGGCAGCAAACCAATGGAGACCATTCATCTCAAAGATTTTTCCTTAGAAAAATTCTTCGGGACCTCTGGCCCCCAGCTCTGAAGTTTTGTTTTGTGCTATCTAAATGTTTGTTGGGTTTCAGCTTTGTTATGTGTTTTCTAAAAGAACTTACCTTTCTCTTAAAAGACGGTATAAAGTGAAAGACGCATTAAGGGCTTCAAGTAGGTTGTGATTGCCTATTATTGTATCTGACTGTGTTTTAAATAATGGGAATATTAAAATGTGAGTAGCAGAAGTCTTGGTTAAAATGTCCATGAAAGATAACCAGGAAGGGTTGATGGGTACTTCCTTAAGGTGATTTGTATTTTTAAAATCTAGTATTTGGCTACTAATAAGTTCATTTGTCTGCAGTTTTATAAAACTAAAAAGAACACTTAGTCTGCTTCTTTGAAGGGGGTCTAAATATAAAACCCCAGTGATCTTAATGTTTTCCTCAAACCAAATGCAGTGCTCCTTGAACTCAGGTCAAGACTTTTTCTTAGATAATACACGCACGCCATTGTTCGTAGCAGCACTGTTCCCAATAGCCAAGAGATGGAAGCAACCTAAATGTCCATTGACAGAGGAATGGATAAAGAAGATGTGGTACATGTATACACAATGGAATACTACTCAGCCATAAAAAAGAATGAAATAATGCCATTTGCAGCAACATGGGCAGGCCTAGAGATTATTATATTAAGTGAAGTAAGTCAGACAAAGACAAATACCATATGATATCACTTATATGTGGAATATAAAATATGACACAAATGAAATTATTTACAAAACAGAAACAGGCGCACAGACATAGAAAATAAACTTATGGTTACCCAAGGAGAAAGGGGTGGGGGAGGGATAAATTAGGAGTTTGGGATTAGCAGATACAAACTACTATATATAAAATAGATAACCAACCAGGACCTACTGTATAGCACAGGGAACTATACGCAATATCTTGAAATAACCTATAGTGGAAAAGAATCTGAAAAAGAATACACACACACACACACACACACACACACACATCACTTTGCTGTACACCTGAAACTGACACAACATTGTAAATTAACTATACTTCAATTAAAAAGAACACTATATATAAAATAAACAACAAAGACCTACTGTAGAGCACAGGGAACTATATTCAATATCTTGTAATAAACCATAATGGAAAAGAATATGAAAAAGAAAAAAATATATATACATATATAACTGAATCACTTTTCTGTGCACCAGAAACTAATACGACATTGTAAATCACCTATACTTCAATTAAAAAATAAATTAAAAATTAAAAAATAATTTTTCTTAGATAAACATTAAATGAGTATCCACTATACACCAATTACTGTGCTAGATTAGAAGTATACCCTCAAAAAATTGTAAGGAGGTACAGATACCCATTTGAGAACCACCAGCTACCACCCTGATTTTGAAATGCATGATCAAACTTTGAGCAATGGGAAGTGCTAATGAGAACCATCCCGTACCCTAAGAGACCAGTGGGAATGTGATGCAGATGCAGTGGCCTAGAGCTTGGAAGGAGGAGGGGTTGGAAGGCTCAGGGGTTCAGCTTCTGAATTCACCCCATTCTCATCTCTTCCCCCTTGTTCTTCTGTCTCTGAGGACATGGGTCTCTAGTCAGGAGTAAGTCAGTGGGTCATTGCATCGAATGTCTCAGCCACGGCTGTACTTCAGAATCATCTGTACAACTTAAAAAAAATACAGATTCCTCAACCCCTGCCCAGATTTCAGAATCAGAATTACTAGGGTGGGGCTAGGGATTCCACATTTTTAAAGCATTCCCCTCACACTTCTGATGCACATCCAGTGTTAAGACTTACTGGACAAAGAACCAATATATCCAGAACATTGTGTGCTAAAGGGCCAGGGAGCCATGAAAGAAATAGAAAGCCAGGTCCCAGCCTACGAATGATTTCTCACAACCAGAGGGGAACTTTAGGGAGAGAATAAGAAAATAATAGAGGAAGTGAAAGGAAAACAAGTAACCCAGAAGGAAGGCCGTGGGATTGTGCGCTATTTGCTGTTTCAGATGTTGGAAGTAGTATTTAAGCTTTTACACAAGCATCCTCACTGCTGATATTTGTAAGTCCTGAAACCAGAGTACAAATGGGTGCCCAAATATATATCTAAATACTTAAAAGTTATAAAGCTAATAAACTGTTATTCAAAACATGTCCGTCCTCCTGCCTTGAGAAACACACCTTTTGCAAGACCTGGAAGACCAGGTTTGAATTTAAAGTTATTGCACTTCTTGGAGTTCCGCGCTGGACCATAATGGCACGGGGAGAGGAAGCCTGGGTCACCAGCCTGTAGCTCACCCACCCATCTCTTCCCTCATAGACCCCACCTCCTGCTATAAGGAGCCTTGTGGGCACATGGACCAATGGGCTGGAGTTTCCACCTAAGTTCTATTCGCACGTCCCTGCAAACAGCTACCCCATGGCCTTACCTCTAGCATATGGTATTCACACTGGCTACACAATCTGCCTTTGGGAGGAAGAACCCAGGGAAGAAGCCCATGCAGGTTCTGGAAGCTGGATTGAGCCATCTGGTCAGGGAACTCCAAGGTTCCTGTCACGTAAACCATGTTCTAGAAGATTTTGACCTTGCTGGCTCCTCCTACATCCTGCGGGAAGGGGCCCAGCCAGAGTGGGGTTCTTTAATGGTCAAGGCCAAGGATAGGGCCCCTCTTGATGGGATCAAAGAATAGCACTGTGTACAGGCAGGATAGTGGATGAGTCTTACAAACTATAGGCTTGGCCCACAGAAACATGAAAATCAGTGTGTGGAGAATAGCCCTAGAGAAAAATAAGTTTAAATTATTCCCCATACTTTTTGTCCCAGATGTGGGTTCAAATTTAGATCTACCAGCCACACTTGTCTCAGGGTTTTTAATCAGTTCGGATTAGGTTCAGATGGCAAGTAGCAGTAGCATTAGGTTCAGCCAAAAAAGAAAAAAAATAACAGTGACATAAACAAGACAGAAGTTTTTCTCTTTCACATAAATGTAAGCAATAAAGTCTACTGTAGCAACTCTAGAATCAGGGTCACAGGCTCCTTGTATTTTGATGCTCTGCCATCCTTAAGACTTGGTTTCTACTTTGTGGTCCAAAAATGGCTGCTCAAGCTCCACCCATCACATCCATATTCCAGCCAGCTGGGAGGAGAAAAGTGTATCCTATTTAAAGATACTCTCCAGAATTTGTATAGCACACATCCACCTCTGTCTCATAGATCAGAACTTAGTTATGTAGCCACAAGTAGCTAAAACTTGCACCCAGATAAAAATGGAGATTCTGTTCTAAGGAGAGAAAGGAATTGGGTGACAACTAGCAGTGTCTGCCAAGGGGCTTTTGACTTCAAACAATACAAGCTGACTCTGGAACATTTAAGCAAAAAGAAAATTTACTGAATAGCTGTCGGGTGGTTCAGATATTTGAAAAGCTGAGTAGGAGGTCAGGTTCTGAAAGTGGGCAAGTGATTTCTCTAGAACACCACCATCAACCCAACCCTCAGAGCTGCCAACACCACGACTCTAAATGCTGCCATCGATGCTGTGTATAATTTCTCAAATGTCCCTGCAGCTTGGCATCATTCTGTCTAGAACCATGCTACATGTGACTAGTGGTACCATATTGGACAGTGCAGATGTAGGACATTTCCATCACTGCAGAAAGTTTAACTGGACAGTGCTGTTCTAGGCTGAGAGTCCTAGACCAAGGCATCAAATTTGACAAACTAGTTTATGTGCCTACCTCTGGGCCACCAGGAGTACCCTCACCAAGATGCAATAGAACTCATTCAAAATAGGAAGGGGGTTTTGATGCTGAGAAGCTAAAAAAGCAGGAAATGTCCTCTGCACACTTACTGACAGTGTTATCTTGGGCTAAATACTTCTCAAGCCTCCATTTTTGCATTTGTACAATGGAAATAATGATAACTGCCTCTTAGGATTGTTATAAAGATAAAAAGATATGAAAACTACTAGGACCATCGGGGTTAATAGAGTGTTAGATATAATGCCTTGATTGGACCCTGGTTTGAACAACCAGCTGCAAAAGACATTTAGTAGACAATTACAGGAAATTTTTAATATAGAATGAGTGTTAGATAATATTAGGGAATTATTGTTAATTTTGTTAGGTGTGATAATGGCATTGTGATTATATAGGACGTGATAAAGTTTTTAAGGGTAAAATATTATTATGTCTCTAATACTAATTCTAAATACAAAATAGATGAAACAAGTATGACAAAATGTTAATTATTAAATATAGATGACAGGTAAATGGATGTTATTCTCCTTAGTCTCTGTTATTTTTGACTTTTTTCATAATTTATTCAAGAAAGAAAGAAAAGTACTAGGTTCATAACAGGAGTTCAATAAATGTGAACTTCTCTTCTTCTCTCCATAGTCTTAGGGACCTCAAGTCTTCTCAAAACAGTTGGAATGCTTCCCATACTTTCCCACCCAGTTTTCCCAAGGCTTCACCTACTTAAAGGCTTCCTGTCCTTTTTGTGACAGCATACTCTCTGTATCTGCGGAGACCTTTGAATACAAGGAGTGGTTTGCCCAGTAACGGAAGGAGCCCAGCAAAGAGGCACTTGTGGACGGCACTGATACTGGCTGGATTCGAAGTTTTCCCCCTTGTGCCATAGCAGGGGTTCAAAGAAAGAAAAGTCAGTGTACCAGGGTTTGTTTTCACATTTGTCGGATCAGCCCCCTTTCCTGATGCCTAATCCAGAAAGAAGAGGTGTCGGGAAAGAGAGGGATGTGGCAGCCCATTTTTCATTTTTAGTTGAGTCACTTTTTCGGTAAATGTAAAGGAGGAAGGGATACAAGTTTGGAAGGTTTGAGTCATCTCACAAAGACCGCCTGATTTTCTCTCTGAGTGGCATTGGGAAGTGACTTCTCAAAAACATGGATTGTAAAGCATTTGGTAAATAAACAGCAAACTATGAAGGCTAAATAATGTCTTCCTGTAGTGTTGAAATATCAACAGTTTCCCTGTGTATGTGAGATTAAGTCAAGTGGAATGCCAGCCTCCTGGCCAAGATCATCAGTGCAAAGGCAAACTAACTTATGGTACAGGATCTATCTTTAAGTACCATATGCAAAAACATCAGCTTTGTACACAAAAAGCGCGCATCTTGAGGCCTATAGCCACTCTCAATATTAGGGCTGATAAATTAGTGACTAAATAAGACAGCTAGGTTTTTTTTTTTTTTTTTTGCTGTTACGCGGGCCTCTCACTGCTGTGGCCTCTCCCGTTGCGGAGCACAGGCTCTGGACGCGCAGGCTCAGCAGCCACGGCTCACGGGCCCAGCCGCTCTGCGGCATGTGGGATCCTCCCCGACCGGGGCGTGAACCCGTGTACCCTGCATCGGCAGGCGGACTCTCAACCACTACGCCACCAGGGAAGCCCAAGACAGCTAATTTTATATTTGGCATAGTAAGTGAAACAATGAATAATGGCATTTATTTTTATTTTTTTAAATAAATTTATTTCTTTATTTTTGGCTGCATTGGGTCTTCGTTGCTGCACACTGGCTTTCTCTAGTTGTGGCGAGCGGGGGCTACTCTTTGTTGCGGTGCATGGGCTTCTCACGGCGGTGGCTTCTCTCCTTGCGGAGCGTGGGCTCTAGGCGCGCAGGCTTAAGTAGTTGTGGCACGTGGGCTCAGTAGTTGTGGCGCACGGGCTTAGTTGCTCCGCACCATGTGGGATCTTCCCGGACCAGGGCTTGAACCTGTGTCCCCTGCATTGGCAGGTGAATTCTTAACCACTGAGCCACGAGGGAAGTCCCTGAATAATGGCATTTAAAAACCAAATTTCCCCCTAAAACAGTATGTTTCAAAGTTTAACAGTGAACCTTCTCCTTCCAGCAATATGGTGGTGGTGGGGTGGTGGTGGGTGTGTTGGTGGTAGGAGGAGTGCTCTGAGGAACTGTCCCACTGCACAGCAGCTATGTCCTGGGTATAAAACACTCTTCAAGGCATTTCTGGTCTTGCAGGTATTGGAGAGATTCCCAAAGGCTTCCACAACAGCTACCCACCAAGCAAAACCTAATCCAAACCTGGACCAGAGCAGGAAGCCTTAAACTGCAAGCAGTAGTTGTGGAGGGGAAGTGCCCTGGGAGTAGATACCAATAGCAATACTTACAGGAATACTGAGATATGGACCAGCATTCAGGTGGGCATGCTGATCCTGGGACCCGTTTACTAAGCTAAGAGCCTCACAGTGGCCAAAGTGGTCTTAGATCAGAGGTGTCTTCAACTTTCTGCTGAAGCAAATCCTCCTTGGAAAAAACTTCCCCACCTTAGACCTAGAGGACTCCCACAGATTAAAATCAAGCACTAAGCTCACAACATGCTAAGGCGAGCCACCATGAGCCAGAGGTGGCATAAACAACATGTGATAGATTTGGATCTCCACCATGATTGGACATACAAAAAATTTCAGACACAGACTACAGAACAGCTATGTATGAAGTGTTCAAAGACATAAAAGATGCAATCACACAGATAAGCAGGCAACAGTAGGCTAGGAGAAATAATCAGAAAGATTTTTTAAAATTAAAGTATAGTTGATATACAATGTTGTGTTAGTTTCTGGTATACAGCAAAGTGATTGTTATACATGTATATACGTATTCTTTTTCGGATTCTTTTCCATTATGGTTTATTACAGGATGTTGAATATAGTTCCCTGTGCTATACAGGAAGATTTTTTAAATGGAGCTTCTATAAATAAAAAAACAATTACTGAAACAAAATCCCAAATGGACTGGTTAAACAGTAGATTAAATCCGGCTGAAGAGAGGATTAGAAATTACCCAGAATGCAGCACAGAGAGGGAAGGAGATGGAAAATACGAAAGAGAGATTAAGTGATTGGAGGCTAGAATGAAAAGGTCAAACAGGAATGTAAATGGAGTTTCAAGCTAAGGCGGGGACCGGGGGAGGGAGAAAGAAGAAAGAGAGTGATTGATTTGAAGAGATAATGTCATGAATCTTCCGAGACAGATGAAAAATGTAATAACACATACACAGGAATCATATCTTATACCAAGAAGGATATTAAAAAAAATGAAAATTCGTGCCTAAACACATCATAATTCAACTGCGGAACACCAACTGCTGAGAGATCTTAAAAGGGGCCAGAGAGAAAAGATGGATCATCCTCAAAGGAATGACAATTAGACTAACAGTTGCCTTGAACAACAATGCAAATCAGAGGACAGTAGAATAATATTTCCCAATTGTTGAGAGAAAATAACTTACAGCTTAGACTTATGTGCTCAGAAAATCATATTTCAAGGAGGGTAAAATTAAGATACTTACAAATACACGAAAACCAAGGGATTTGCTACCAAAAGGTCTTCTAAAGGAACATCTAAAAGTTATACTTCAGGAAGAAGGAAAATTATGTTGGAAGGATGATCTGAGATGCAAAAAGGAATGGTGAGCTTTAGAAACATATATGCATATGAGCAAACATGTAAAAATGTATATATATGAACAAATAATATTTGGGAAAAAAGGAATACTAAAGTTGAATTTATAGAGTTAAGAAAAAATGACAAAAATAAACTATTGGACAGTAATCACATACAAGTCAGGAGAGGGAAGTTAAGATCTCCTAAAATCCTTAGGAATAATATTAGAGAACAGGGGTTGGCAAATTTTTTCTGTGAAAGGGCAGATAGAAAATATTCTAAGTTTTGCAGACCATACAGTCTTTGTCATGACTGTGAAACTCTGCCATTGTAGCATGAAAGTGGCCATAGACAGTATGAAAATGAAAGAACGTGGTTGTGTTCCAATCAACCTTTTTTACAAAGACAGGTGATGGGCAGATTTGATCATTGGGCCACAGTTTGCCAATTCCTGTTCTATAGGGAAGTCAAAATGCTGTTTAATTTTTGACTTTGTAAGTTAAAGATACATGATAAAATTTCAAGAGTAATCACCAAGAGAATAAAAAAAAAGAGTCTATAAAGTCCAAACAAGTAAAAAGGAACAATGAAATAAAGAAACAGAAAGTAAGCCGCAAACAATCCAAAAGATGGCAAGAAATGAGAAAGAAAAAGAATCACAGAGAAAGCAGGACAAATAAAAACTTAAAAAATGGCAAGCCAAGTCCAAATATAATAGTAACTCTTACTCACCAAATATGCAAGTGAATTAAACTAGACAATTAAAAAAGAAATTGTCAGATATAGGGTTTTTAAAAATATAGCTATATGTCCATTACAAGAGCCACACTTAAGTCATAAGTATGCAGAAAGGCAGAAAGTAACAGGATAAAAAAGACACACCGGGCAATTACTAACCCAAAGAAAGCTACATTGGGGAATATAGACTTTAAGATAAAAAGCATTATCAAGGTTAGGACGGGTCACTAGATCATTAGAAAGGATTCAATTCCTCAGAAAGATAAAACAATTCTAAACGTGTATGCACCTAACAAAATAGCCTAAAATGCATAAATATTGGCAGGGGAAACAGCCCATCGGGAGATCCTAGGAGTAGGTGATGATTTTAGGAGCTTAATGAGATTGAGCACTTCAGTAACCAGGGTCACAGAATCATGTGCTCCCTATCCTTAAAAGCAGAGCCACACCCCCAAAATAGAGTAGTGTTAAGGCCACCTAACACCATGAGAGAGAGTACTTGCGTGTGAGTGTGTTTTAAACTTAATTAATTAGAGAGATTCCCCAGGGAGTGTCGGGGTGCTAGAAGATTCCTATTTACATCATAGCCCAGGGGCTGGCTGGATTCCATTATTGGATTCCCTGCACATGTGCCCCGGAAAAACCAAGCAGAAGCGAGACCATATGGCCAGCATGAGAAGAGGGCTAGTGGGGTCAGTTCACCCTGCACAAAGGAGATCCATCCCAGCTTCATTTATTTCAGGAAATGGTGACTTGGCCGGCTAAGGTAGATATTAGGAACACTGGGAAGAATCTTGTAGGGAAAAAAACCCAAAACACTCAAAACACAATTCTGAGGTCATTAATCATTAATCACCATTCTCATCATCACCATCAATCAGTCAGTTCAGGCTGCAGTGGGGTGTACATAATATTGAGAATATCTGCTCTTTGCCTTCAAAGATCAGCCCACTTCCTTTCTAGAATAAAGGCAAGAAATCAGTGATAAGGCAAAAAAAAATGTCCATCTCGTTATGTACATGACTCATCTCTAAAAGGCTGAGTCCAGGACAGGTGATGGCTCAGAGGCTCTGGGCGTGGCAAGGCCGAGTCCCCTAGAAAATAGGTGGTGGGAGGGGCTAAGGGAAACTCACTAAACATGGCTGTTCTGAGAATCAAAGGTGGGTAAGAGAGGTGGGGCTGAGGGCTTGGAAAGCAGGATGCTTTAAGCTTTTGGTTGCTACAGGAGTAGTGAGGTGTGTTGCTTCTCTTCCTTTGTCTCACTCCCACCCCACCCCCCGAGTTCCCCTGCTAGATCAATTCCCCACCTCTCTCTGCCTTACTCTGTGCCTGGGGAAGTTGAGCACTGTGGATGGCCTCACCTGGGCTCACTGGCTGGCCAGCTTCCCATAGAGACTAAGCAGGAAGGCGGAGGGCAGGAGAAGAAAGCGGTGAGGATCCTTCCTCCTTGTTTCCTCTCTGCTTTGGCAGTGAATCACTTCGGCACTGTTGAACCTCCGAACATCCTTTGGCTATAAACAGCCCTACTGTAATGATAATGGCTAGTATTTATTGAGTGCTCGCTATGTTTCAGTGCTTGCTATAACTCAGCACATTATACAGATGAACTTACTGAATCCTCCCAACCGCCCTGTGAGGTAGGTACTCTATTTACAGATGGATAACTGTGACCCAGAAAGGTTAACTAACTTGCTCAAGGTTAATCAGTTTCTTGGTACAGAGCTGGGTTCTCAACCCAGGCTGTTTGGCTCAAGGGTCTATATTCCTAACCCCCAATAGAAATATAACACAAGTCACATGTGTAATTTAAAATTTCTACTAGCCATATTAAAAAACACGAAATAAGTGAAATTAATTTTAGTGATATATATATATATATATATATATATATATATATATATTTTTTTTTTTTTTTTGCGGTACGCGGGCCTCTCACTGCTGCAGCCTCTCCCGTTGCGGGGCACAGGCTCCGGACGCGCAGGCTCAGCGGCCGTGGCTCACGGGCCCAGCCGCTCCGCGGCACGTGGGATCTTCCCGGACCGGGGCACGAACCCGTGTACCCTGCATCGGCAGGTGGACTCTCAACCACTGCGCCACCAGGGAAGCCCTTTAGTGATATATTTTATTGAACCTAACATATCCAGAATATCATCTCAACATGTAATCAGTGTTTTAGAAATTATTAAGATACTTTCTTTTGTTCTGTATGAAGTCTTCAAAATCTGGTATGTATTTTATACTTGTAACACATCTCATTTTAGATGCTAAATTTTCACCGGAAATACTTGATCTGTGTTTAGATTTCCTAAAATTTACAGCTGGAAAAGTAAGTTAACATACTCAAGTTGTTCCAAACATACTTAAAAGTTTTCCAATACCTGATTTGAATAACAGTTTTATTCTTTATTTTTATTTTAAATAAGGTTTTTATTTTAGAATAATTTTACATTTACAGAAAAGTTGCAGAGATGGTACCACGGTTCCTGTATAGAACTCATATGTTCCCCTGTTGTTAACATCTTACATTACTGTGGACGTTTGTCACAGCCCAAAGCACAACACTGATACATTACTATTCACTAAACCCCAGTCTGTATTTGGATTTCACCAGTTTTTCCACTAATGTCCTTATTCTGTTCCAGGACACCACATTGTATTTAATCATGTATCCTTAGTCTCTCCTGGTCTGTGATAGCTTCTCAAACTTTCCTTGTTTCTTGTGACCTTGACAGTTTTGAGGATTACTGGTCAGGTATTTTGAAGAATTGCCCTCAATTGGGGTTTGGGTGATATTTCCAAATGGGATTTGGAGAGGGAGACCACGGAGGGGGAGTGCCATTCTCATCCCATCATGTCAAGGGTACATGCGATCAACGTGAGTTATTACTGGTGATGCTGATCTTGATCACTTGACTGAGGTAGTGTTTGCCATGTTTCTGCGCTTTAAGTTACTTTTTCTCTCCCTTTCTATACACTGTTCCTTGGAAGAAAGTTACTAAGCACAGTCTGTGCTGAAGGATGGTGGGGGAGGGGCAGGGATAAAGCTCCAAGTATCCATTTTATTTTATTTTATCTCATTTTTTTGAGTTGACACACTATCAAGCAGTATGTCTTATTTATTTATTTATTTATTTTTTGCTGCGTTGGATCTTCGTTGCAGCGCGCGGGCTTTCTCTAGTTGTGGTGAGCGGGGGCTGCTCTTTGTCGCGGTGCGCGGGCTTCTCGTTGCGGTGGCTTCTCTTGTTGTGGAGCACGGCCTCCAGGCGTGCGGCTTCAGTAGTTGTGGCACGTGCGGGCTCAGTAGTTGTGGTTCGCGGGCTCTAGCGCGCAGGCTCAGCAGTTGTGGCGCACGGGCTTAGTTGCTCCGTGGCATGTGGGATCTTCCCGGACCAGGGCTTGAACCCATGTCCCCTGCACTGGCAGGAGAATCCTCAACCACTGTGCCACCAGGGATGTCCCCAAGTATCCATTTTAAATTTAAATTTATTAAGATGAAATAGAAAGTTAGCTCCTCAGTCACACCACCCATATTTCAAGTGGCTCATGGTGACCGTATTGGATAGTGCAGCACTGTGCATGACCGCATTTCAATATTTGAGGCAAGAGGCAGCTGGTGAGGAGATGAGGTGCTGAAGAGGGAGCTGATGGGCCTATGTTAGCAGGAAGGAGGAGTGATGAGAGATGAGGGTGACCTAAGCAGAAGTGTTGAAGAACAGGAGAAGGTCAACTCAAAAGATAAGTTAGCTAGAAGAATTAACATAACATGGTGTATGTGTGTGTAGAAAGCGGAGAGGGTAGGAATGGTGAGAGGTTCCAGAGAATATACACCCTAACCGCGTGTGCAAATTGAGCCCTGATTTTTGTTCAAAAGTTTGAACTCACAAATCTGAACTCATGTTTTAACTGTGCCATTTCTTAGCTGTGTGATGATCTTGGGTGAGTCACAAATTCTCTAAGCTTGTTTCCTTATCTGCAAAATGGGAGACGTCCTGAGGATCAAAGGATATGTGTGTTTCAAAGGGCTTCATAGTCTGTACTGTAATTTACACATGGAATCATGTTGTGGGATGGTGTCGGTGGGGCGTGAATATTAGCTGTTCTGTTGGAGAATTGAGATGTGTTGGTTCCTCTTTTGCCCCTCCCAACTGCTAGATCCATTCTCTGCCCCTCTCTGCCCTGTTCTGTGCCTCAGGAACTTATGCACTGCATCACCCAGTCTCCTTTGCCACCTGGCATGCAGCTGGGGTTGGCCAGTGGGAGACACCAGCAGGAGATCTGAGTAGTGGGAGAGAGAAGCCAGGGAATTTCTCCCCTGCTCTTTCTGTGCTCTTTCTCTGCTTTGGCATTCCTGTGTCTGATAGTATCTGCAACCCTCAGAATTACCTCTTCTACTGGGAGGCCCCTCCTCCATGGCTCCAACTCCCACCAGGCTTAAGTAACACTATTTCCTTCCCTTGTTCCTTCAGCCCTAGGGTGGCAACAGCTTCCCACTCTTACTGGTTCCAGAGTGCCTTGCCATCTCAGTTTGTTCCCCGAACCCTGCCTCTACTTCAGGGTGTTGTTCCTTCAGTTGAGTTTTCTTAATTTAAATCATCTGGTATGAATTGTGTATCCTGCTTGGCCCCTGACTGTGGTGGAGAAACTGGTGAAGAAGAGAAAGTCGAGAGTGACATATAGGGTCAACTGAAGGAGATGAGAGTAATGGAAGGACTGTGCAGATTGAATTGGGGATTAATGAGGCTCTGGACCAACACGTTGTCAGTGAAATCAGAGGAGAAAAGGCATTTTGGAGTAAAGTTGTATAGAGAAGTATGGAAGATGCCAGTGGTGTGGGTGAGTTAGAGAACAGAGAGAAAAGAGTTAAAGGCTAAATTGAGGTTTCCATGCCAAGTGCGCCAAGAAGTCAGCCAGACCACAAAAGCCAAAGACACGTGGCCCTCAGCCAAACAGGCGGTACTACCCACAATGACGAAGACATCAAGAGGCCATACTTGGTTTTGAAAAGAGTGTAAATATTGGATTCATACAAGTGTGGTCCTGGTTCCACTACTGACTGGCTGTGTATCCTCGGGATATTTAATTGACCTCTCTGTGCTTATTTTCTCATATGGAAAATGAGGTAGAGTTGCAAGACTTAGATAAATAAAAGTCATTCATTCATAGTCTACAAATATTTTTTGAGCCCCCATCACGTGCCAGGCACTATTCTAGGCCCAGCCAGTAAATGAGACAGATAAGGTCCCTGCTCTCGTGGAACATTCTAGTGAGAACTGACAGTGAACAAGTAAATGTTCTTAAGTCGTGTTCCCTGGAAACAGACTGCAGTGCAGATGTGCACCCAGGAAGTTTATTATGGATGCTTCTAGGAACAACACTGGAAGGGGAGGGAGGGAAGAGAGACGGCAGAGACTGTCAGGGAGAAGTTGAGCCACCCCCGCAGAAGCTCTGGAACTGGGATAACACTTTGGAGTTGCCCTGAGGCAAGGCAAGCATGTCAGCCCTTATACCCCTCCTTTGACCAATCATTAAATCCAGGCTGCCCCAGGGAAGAGGTGTGATCAAAGGCCAAGTGGTCACTTCCAAGGGCAATTCTTGGAGGGACACTCAGCTGAGAACACTCAGAAGCCATCACTCCCAAGGCCTGGAGGGATGAAAACTAGTCCAGAAAGGAGGATCCAAAGGGCGCAACACAGCCTCCATTACATAAATTAATAACTGAACATGATAATTTCCAGTAGCAATAACTGCTACGAAGACAACAAAACTGGGTAATGTGATAGTTCAGGGAGTGGGAGACTTACATTAGATTAGATAGTTAGAGAAAGCTGTGGCTCATCTATAGCTGCTCAATAAGAATTGGTGTCATTGTTTTTCCTTTTGTTCTTTTTGGGAAATACGGATATCAACCCATCGTGAGAAATACACGGTGCCACCTCGGAATGAGGCAGATTCCTAGGTGCTACGGAGGTTGCAGAAATGTAGAAGACGTCCTCTCTGCCCCCAGGAGCTTGCAGTGGAGTTGAGGAAGATAAGGGCTATAGAAAATTGGCAAACAGTACCAGGCGGTACAGCATCAGTGCCAGCAAATGGTACAAACCAGGTTAGGAGTGTCCAGATCCTTTAAGCCTGGGTGGAATTTCACAGGTGGAAAAGAGTCTGGAGGGCAGTTTTGGTCAAGAAGAATAACTGGAAGGGGGTGTGGCGTGGGAGGAATTGGGAGATTGGGATTGACACGTATGCACTATTGATACTATGTATAAAATAGACAACAAATGAGAACCTACTGTATAGCACAGGGAACTCTACTTAATGCACTGTGGTGACCTAAATGGGAAGGAAATCCAAAAAAGAGGGGATATATGTACATGTATAGAGGATTCATTTGGCTGTACTGTAGAAACTAACACAACATCGTAAAGCAACTATACTCCAATAAAAATTAATTAAAAAATAGAAGAATAACTGGAGCAAAACCCAGTGATCTGGGAATGGGCCTGGAATCTCTGAGTGTTTGATTTGTGGGTTGGGATCAGCAGAGGTAGGCTGTTGTCCTTTTCCTTGGCCTCTGACATTTTTCTAAAGCACTATCGTGTTTGGCCAAAGTTAGAATGTCACTAAGACAAATTTCTTAGACATATGAGATCTTGCAGTGCTTTGGTGGGTGGTGATTGTGTGGGGTGGGAGTGACAGAATGGGACCAGGCGGTTCCAGGAGCTTCTTAATAAGGAGCGAAAGAAGCCTGAGAGTTTAAGTCCAGGCTACTGTGAGAATGGTGGTCTGACCCATGGAGGTGGGACTTGCAGGCAAGTGGAGTGTGGGATCAGATTCCTCGAGAGAGGCTGGGAATGAGATGTAGTGTTGGAATAATATCTGTAGCGCTAATGTCTTAAAACCAGGAAGGAGGACAGGAGCCCCAAGAGAGAACTTATGAGAAAAGATTGGAGTGCTGGAAGGCTTTGAGAGGCACTTGGAAAATGGATCCTGTATTACGACAAGAGGGACAAACTTTGATCCTTGAAAATGTGTGTTCTGAAGTGTTTTCAGAAGATCAGGTTGGCACCAAGGCTCATAGGCAACAAGAAGAAAGAGAAATGGCGGCAGTTTCAGAGACTTAGCTCTAGTACATTTTCTGTTTTCTCGGTTTGAAAGACTTTGTTGGCAGCATGGGTCTGTGCCTTCCAAGGGTTGGAACTTGAACGTTATGTCATTTTTGTTAACCTTTAACCAAGAAGGCAGTCAGGGAGGAGATAAATTATCTGTTCAAGGAGGAATAATGGTTGCATTCAAAGAGAGAATAGGAGATGACCGAGGCACTGCTGCGAATGACCCTGCGACCCTTCGCTTCATGAGAGGATTGATGGAGAAAAGGTTCCCCCCACTTCTTCTTCGGGCACTAAGGGTGAAGTCCCAGGAGTACTAAGGAAGGGGTGACAGGACAACGTGAAAAATTAAGCAGGATATGAATCAACTAAACAAGGAGGCATTTATCCAAGACTTCTAAAGCAACGAAAGAAAATGTATTAACCTCCTAATGAAAATATTGTTATCCAGTTCATCTTTGGAAACAGCTCTTTTGGTAACTGCTGCATTCACCACCTTAGGAAGTTGCTTAGCAGGATCCAGGATCTTGGGATTTCGTCTGCGAAGCCTACCTGTTATTGGTCAAGAGGCAGTGACAAAGGATTTAGATTAAAAGGAATAGAATTTTGTTCCACAGTTTTGAAGTGTGGTTAGGACAGTGGTTGAAGGTGCTCAGTCAGTACGTGCTCTAATGGGGTGGACACTAAGAGTTAGTGGCTAGTTTAGACTCCTCAAAGATCACTAGAGACGGAGAATGGAGGCCAGACGACCGAGGAGAAATAGAATGGCAGATTAGTAAGTACTTTAAAAGCATAAAACTGCATAAGGTCAGTATTCTAGGTAACAGCACTGTAGCAACATCAGTTTCCTGGTTTTGATATCGTACTAGCATCATATTAGATGTCACCATTGGAGGAAGCTGGGTGAAGGGTACATGGGACTCTATGTATTGTACTATTGTTGCAACTTCCTGTGAGTCTATAATTATTTCAAATAAAATGTTGAAAAGAAGTCTTGCCTGGGTGGGGTAAGGAGAACAGTTCTCGTGAACCATAATGAATATTTGTGTGGTCCTTTACAGTGTTTAACGCTTACACATATGTTTTCTCATTCACACCTCCCAACAACACTGTTAGGCGGCAGAGGTGTACTATTATCCCTATTTTATAGGGGAAGAAACTGAGGCTCAGAGAGATTAAATAATTCACCTATGGTCACAGAGAGCAAATGGCAAAGCCAAGGCAAATTCGCCTCTTTGAATTCTGATCGCTGTGATTCCTCGAGTCCAAACCCATCTGGCCTAGGTTAGGTCACAGAGACACAGACCCTGAAACAAGGGTTTAAGGACAGGAAGTTTATTTGGGAGGTGATCTGAAGCTCCGGTAGGGAGCAGGGAAGCATGACAGGAAAGGGTACGTTATGGAGCGTATCGCCTCCGTGGGCAACTGGGGCTCGATCCCACCGGGGAACTCAGGGAGTTATATCCAACTGAGGGGCAAGGAAGCTGGTATATTTACCTCTCAGTCCATGAAGTGTCGAATGAGGGCTGCTTTCATGAGGTGCTTACGCCATGTCCCCTCTAGATGCCTCTATTCTCAGGCCAAGAGAAAACCTCAGGCAGGGAATCGCAGATACTGCTTGAAGTAGTACACTGTCAGCATATACTGGAGAGGTTAGTGCACAGGGGATGTGGGCAGGGCCCCCACATTATTCAGCATCCATACCATAAACCTGCTGCCGTGCAGACCATTTCCTCTCCTCTTGGAATATTCTCTCACCACACACACATCCAGATAGGTTGAAACAAGGGAGGCAGGGGGTGCCCTGATCTTGTTTGTTGGGCCCAGGAGTTAGCAGCTAAGAGCAGCAAGGTGCCTGCGTGTGCATGGGGACTAGATGTGTGCATATCTGGGTCTTTGCATATCTTGATCGTTATGCTCCACCAACTTATTCCAAAAGCAAGGCTGAGGAGAAGATATAAATGTTGGTGTCCACGGGGTCAGAGGTTAAGTCAAAAGTCAAAGGTTAGTTGGCATTTTCCATTATACCAATATAAGCCTGGTCCATCTATTGGGACTTACTTAAAAGGATCTAAAAAGGACCAAAAAGAGCAATGGGCTAAGGGACGGAGTTGCAGATTGTATTTTATTTAGTTTGGTGGATGCTACAGAGGAAGGTAATGGGATTCTGGAGAAATGAGCTAGTTAGACGATCATGTGATTGGAGGGGTAGCAGCAATCAGTGGAGGCCTTTCTCATGGTGACGCCACTCACTAAAGAGTTGATTGGCTCATTCCTGATTCATATGGCGTTTCTTCTCCAGGATACATGCTGATATACTCTTCATCTCTCCAGGCTAATTTAATCATTATGTGTGCACTCTAGAAATTAGTGCCATTTCCCCTACTTGTGCCTGAAATAGACATTTCAGACATTTATAACTCTCAGTCATTTTAATCTAGTCGTTTGCCCAAGTATGTTCCCAATTAGAGCCATTTTGTTCTGTGTTTGATACCATGAAGTAGAACACGTTCTGATCTTTTAAAAAATCTTTTAAATAGCAAAGGTATAGTATGTTTCCCCCTATTATAATAATTCAAAAGCAGCTGATGGAAGCTTTCTCAGCTGTTCACACAGCCATAAAAATTTGACCATTGAATTAAAATCAAATAAAAATACCCAGGGGATGTAATGCCTTGAAATATAGAGCATTTTTATCTGTAGAAGGCTTCCACAGCTTTAATTCATTATATCCTAACAGCTTTTTTTTCTTATTTAAAAAGATGCCATAAGGTTGTGATACCAAGTCATAAATAATAAAATAGTGTTCAGTTTTGGTTCATGTAACATCGCTTTGTTTCCCAATTTAGCATCAATTCCTTCTAAATCATAGCCATATGCATGCATTAATACTAACACATTTCCTATGCCTACATGTAAACAAACATAAAACCGCTTTAACCTAGAAAATGCGCTTGGATTTATTCATATTTTGACTCCAAGCTTCTCTGTGCTCTTCAAACTTCGGGGTTTTGTTTTTTGTTTGTGTCTCTCCCATTTTCTCATCATAAACTGAAAACCACATCCATCCACTGACAGCTTGATGCTTTTCCATCAGGTCTGCCTCCTTTGCAAGGGGCTGGCGATTTAAGAGGGACTGTCTCAATGCTGGACTCACCAGGAGTCCATTTGTTTCTCAGGTTGAGGACCTAAGGTACAGGTCTGCCTCCCTTTACAAAATAAAATTTCTCTGCCGTCTGAGAATGGAGAGGAACTTAGCGCAAGTAATGCTTACTAGGTATAAGCACTGGGAGAGTTACACTCCTCTGCCAGTAGCGTATCAACGTAGAAACTTAGCTGTGGTGGTTTTTCAATGATTTACCACCAAATGGATGCACCTGAATTACTAAACACAAAATGAATAAAGGATACTCAAATGCAGTGTTAAATGGCAGAGGTTACAGTATAGCTATGAACAAATAGTCAGCAGTGTCAACAGAGCCTGCCATGTAACTTAATTTTAAAAAGTGATTTGTGATGTGATATGACAGTTCTGACTTTGCCAAGAAAGGATGATTCAAAAGCAACCTGACCATCAACCATTGGACTCAATTCATCAAAGAAAGGCCATTTGAACAGTCAAACAGTGCCAGAAGTAAGGTCTTTATCAGTGCCTGAAAATATAGCAGTGCCCTCCTAGGAAAGGTGGGTCTTTATCTCAGTGGGACCCAAGTTCTTGGAGAAAGGGATGGGTGAGACCAACTGTCTTCGGGGAAAGTAGAGACTTCACCCTAAGCCCCAGCTTTTGATTGGGGGTTTTCTACCTGAGAAGCTATGAGTTCCTGGCGAGCATAGCAGTTTGTCTTAATCCAGAGACAGAGGTCCTCTTAAGTTGCCAGCACTTTGCAAAGCCTCTTTATTCTGAATTCTTATAAATTCTTTTTTGAGGCCTACTTATAGGACAGTGCACAGTTCAGTGAATGTTTACCTATGTCCACACCTGTGTGACCTCCATCAGATCAAGATACAGAACATTTCCAGAACCCCAGAAAGCTCACTCTTGCCCCACCCTCAGCCAGTGCCCCAGGGTAAGCACTGTTCTGACCTATAGCGCCATACAGTGGAATTGCTTGGACCATAGGGTATATGCACGTTTAGCTTTAATAGGTACTGCCAAAGCTTTTGCGAAAGTATCGAACCAATTTACAATCCTAACCAATCACTTTTTGTTTGCCCAGATTTTCTGCTGTTAGCACTGAAAATGCTGAACCACACTTCTCTTTCTAGTTGCTTGACCTAACCTGTGACAAGTTTTCATTACCCCCTGGGTTCTTAATGGTGTCCAAGCCAGTATGGCTGTCATTTGTCATTTGCTTGTGGTGGCAGCAGCCAGCAGCATGAGCAATATGGCGGCACACTGTGATTTCGCAGTTATTGTGGGTGTTACTGTGGATTTCGTGGTAGCTCTCCACAAGACAAAACGAGGTCATCTCAGTAGATCTCAACAAATTGTGATCTGTGGTGCCACCTTATGAGCACCCAAAGCCTGAACTATTTCTTCCGTCTCCCAGGCAAGCAGATGCACAATTCTCAAAAGTCCCCCAAATGCTGTTTGGAAAACAGTGGATTTTAAAACCCAGAAGGAGTGGGAGAGGAACCCAGGGGCTTTGCCAGTGGAGTGTCATGATTCAGGCCCCATTTGGAATCTAAACCAGCTGATGGTGTCTCTTTACTTTTTGGGGTTTTTTTTGTTTTTCAAAATTATAGTTAGGCTTAAAATTTTCCGTTTCAGCTTTTATTCAGTTAGTCTTGGAAAAATGTGTACTTTTAAAGATCTGGGGGCTTCCCTGGTGGCGCAGTGGTTAAGAATCCCCCTGCGAGTGCAGGGGACACAGGTTCGAGCCCTGGTCTGGGAAGATCCCACATGCCGTGGAGCAACTAAGCCCGTGCGCCACAACTACTGAGCCTGCGCTCTAGAGCCTGGGAGCCACAACTACTGAGTCCACGTGCCACAACTACTGAAGCCCGCGCGCCTAGAGCCCGTGCTCCGCAACAAGAGAAGCCACCGCAATGAGAAGCCCGCGCACCTCAACGAAGAGTAGACCCCACTCGCCGCAACCAGAGGAAAGCCCGCGCACAGCAACGAAGACCCAACAGAGCCAAAAATAAAATAAATTAATTTAAAAAAAAAGATCTGGGCACAGCTGACAGAGAGTGTGTGACACAAATATTCTGTTTGGTTTTCACGTCATAGACTATTAGTGCCGTTTGTTCAGAACTTGGTTTTATTTTAAACGTTGCTCAGGGGGAAAAAAAAGAGACAGCAAAACACCAAGTGTAAGTTTATCTGATCCGCTAGAAATGTTACATTTAATCGAATCCTTTTCTAGGGATTTAGAAATGAAATAAATATATAAATGCCTACCAGAAAACACCTCTGCATTTTCTTGCTGCCTACCCAGCTAAGACTGCATGCCCAATGACAGGAGATGTTATCTGAGGATTGCTTTATAAACATCCAGTGAAAGGGGAAGATGGAAAGGGGAAAACAGATGAAGCAAGACTGGCCAAATACAGATAGTTGTTGAAGCTGAGTGATGGGTACAGGGGTTCATCATACAATTCTCTCTACATTTGTGGGTTTGAATTTTTCATAAGGAAAAAAATTTAAACTATGTATCAACAATTATAAAAGCAGTCAAGTTAATAATATTGAAGGGGTATAGAGCTGTAGAAGAAGCAGAATTTTAAAACTAATTTATGGAAATACGAACATGGACCGGCTATTTGCTGGTGTTAAGGAATTATAATCATGGTATCATGGCTATGTTTTTAAAAGTAATCCTTTTAGGAATATGTCCTGAAATTTTTGTGAATAAAGTGATATGATGTCTGGTTTTTCCTTCAAGATGATATAGGGAGAGGGCAGGAAATGGGCGAGATTGGCCATGGGTAAATGGTTATTGCTGGTTGACGGGGCTGTGCGGGTCCATATACTGCTTGAGCTACCTTTGTACACATTCAGAAATAAAGCAAAAAGTAATTTGTGCATATGAATTCAAAGAAAACAGATCAGTACTGTGAAATTGCAGAGTTGTTTTTTTCTTCATCCTTAGGTTATAAAAAGCTTAACTTGAAATGCTTTAATGAACCCAGCTATTGTATAAAGCACCTCTGAAATTATTCTTTCATTTGGGGAATGCATTAAAACCAATAAAAATTAAAAATGCAAGTCCAAACAAAAAGGTAATTGTAGGGTTCAGATAAACATCACCCAGTGGGCTGACAAATTCCCATGGTTCCAAGGTTACAGTGCAAAGCTGCCTGGGGAGTAGGGCTTCTGGGCCTCTCTGGCATGGCCATTGAATCACCAGTTGACAGGCTGGGTAGGGCAGAGGTGAGACCCAGCTGCCAGATGGTGCTTCCCCAACCCTGCCTGTTCTAGAAATTCACAGACCATTGTATGAGGAATGACCTTCTTTTCTGAACCTGTATCAGAAGCTACAGTCTGGCAAAAGCACTGGCCCATATGGAAACTATGGGAATGAACAACGGTGCAGTAGTGCAGTGGTTAGGGACACTGGCTCAAAAGCCAGACTCCCTAGGTTTAAATCCAGAGCTGTGTGACTTTGGGTAAGTTATTTAACCTCTCTGTGCATCAGCTTCCTCATCTTTAAAACGGGAGTGATTATAACAGTGCTCCATCCCATGGGGTTATTGTGAGGCATAACCAAGGTCAAGCTCTTAGGACAGTGCCTGTTATGTGGGAAGTGCTTCACAAATGATAGGCATCATTATCATTATTTGTAAGTGGATCTGTCCTAAAACATCCTTGAATTGTGATCTCTTTTCCCATAGAACAGCAGGCAAGTGCTCAAACAACTAACAGCCATGCCTCCCGTTCTTTTTACCCACATACCCCCAGCCAGAGAGGAAGGACTGCATACTGCAAGGAACTCTGGGAGTATAGTCTGAAGGAGTCCTCTTCCAAGTACAAATCTCTTTAAAGTTTAATGTTTTCACTTAAAATCCCCACAGATTTTTGCATCCTGCACCATAATATAGCAGAATTGAGAGTCAGGAGAGATGCTTCGTGTTCAGCCCATCGCTTTCCTGGTCCTCTTGATATGCCTGTCAGTTCGAGAAGCTGAGACATTTAGAGCCATTTGATTTAGTTAATTTCCCAGATCCTCCTCCCAGACATCTGGTGTACTTTCTATCAGCTTCTCCTTAGTACCACCTTCCATCCTCCGTAGGGCACTGCCTAGCGTTTTACCTGATGGCCTTTTATGGTCAGGGTACTGGGTCGCATCTCCTCCTGTCCTGGTTTTCACTGCCTCCTCTGTGACTGTTGACTCAGTCCTTTTTGAAACTCACTGAGTTGGTTTCTGGGACATCACTGGCTTCAGGATCTTCTTCTACTGCTCTGGCCACTCCTTCTCCATCTCTTTTGCAGGGCTGTCTTTTTCTATTCATCCCCCAAGTGTCATGCTCTGAGTTACAGGCCTTGGCTCAGAAATAGACATGTAACCCCCAATGTACCAATCATAGTCTTCGCTGAGACTTTTCCACTGGAACCATCAGAAGAACCAAACCAAAACAAAACAAAAGCAAACTTCTGCTGAATTGTTGAATGAATATATGTGAATTGGGGACTTTGGGGTTGCCAGGGGCCATCAAGCCCAAGAAAGTCCAAGAGAGGAAAAAAGAAGACAGAAATCCAATACTGTCATTTAAACCTTTGGATCCAGCTGTGCTTGAAGCTGGAGAAACAACCCTGACCTTTTTGGCGTCCTCAGCCAATGAATTCCCTTACTTGGATTTTTGTTGTTGTTTTCTTGGTTTTTTGTTTTTGGGTTGTTTTTTTTTTTTGTCACATACAACTACCCATATGCTCATGACTCCCAAATCTACATCAGTGGCCAAGGCTTCTCTCCTGAGCAACAGACTCATAGAAATAACATGCAGTTAACCAACCCTCACACAGATGTCCCACAAGGACATCCGAAACATAACATGTTATTTGCTAAATATGGCAACCCTAATCACACTATAAATTTATATTTGTTAATGTTTTAAAATCTTCCACCAGAATGTAAACTCTATGAGGACAGGAACTTTGCTTGTTTATTCACTGTTGTGTCTCCAGCACCTAGAGGAACACACACACAGTAGATATTCAATAAATATTTGTTGAATGAATGAATGAGTCAGTAAATGAATGAAAGCTAGGAATTTTCCTTGACTCCTGTCATAATATCATCTACCACACTCAATCAGTTACTAAGTTCTGTAGACTTTGACGCATGAATATCTCAAATCTCATATCTGATCCTGTCACTGTACCCTACTGCTTACTTCAAGCCCATGTTGCTTCTTGCCTAGAAAATGGGAAGTCTCCTAATTCCTATTCCTGGCTCCGGCCACCCTCTACATAATTACCAGGCTCTTTCTAAATTAGAAATCAACTGCTCTGGGCCTCTGCTTTAAATACATCAGTGATGCTGCAGAGTTTCTCTGGCTCAAATCTTGGCTCCTGCCTCCCTTTCCAGACTCATCTCCTGGCTCTTTCTTCATACAGCTAATGCCTAAGGAAGAGGGAATCACTTGGGCTCTCCCAAATTCATTCTCACATTTCCTGCCCCTGCATCTTTGCACATGCTCTGGTCTCCTCCCGTGCTCCCCTTTTCACCCTCTTGATTATCCTGCAAAATTCATGTCCTGTCCTTCAGAAAGCCTTCTCTGGTCTCTGTCTCCCCGTTCTGATTTAGAAGTCCCTCCTCTATGTTCACAAAGCTCTCTGTACACCCCTTTGTCTACCAAAGCACTTATGTGGCGCAGACTATTGTAGTGCTAACTAGTATCCATATTTTTACTTTTTTCCTCTTGGGCTCACAGCTGGACTACGTTTCCCAGCATGCTTTGCAGTCACGGGTGGCCATGTGACTGAGTCCTGACCAATGGAATGTTGATGGAAGTGATGTGCACCAATTCTCATGAATGGGCCTGGCCCATTAAAACCTCTCACATTTGGTCCTCCTTCTCTTTCCCCTCAGCTGAGTAGAGAGGACTCAGAATGTTTGGGAAGGAGGAGCCCCAAGGTGGATGGAGCCACTGCACAGTTCTGCAACTTGGGCTACTTGGGGTCAAAACCGGGAAATAAAAGAGGAAAAACAACAACAAAAAGAAATTTAACATAGTACTGACTTCTTCAAGTTTTATTTCCCTCTCCAGTCTGCCTGCTATTATTTTATTTTCCAAGTCCTCAGTGAACTGTGGTCGTAGTTATTTTTGTCTCCTGTCTAGAGCTTTCAGTTGTAATCAGTGGGGCAGATAGGATGTAGAGGGCTTACCCATCTTGGCCAGCACCCCGCCCCCCTTCATCTTGTGTCTGTATCCAAATTTCTGTTTGAATACCTAGTTCATAGTTGGGACCTTAACAGTGGTTTGCTTGGTGGACTTTTAAATTATCCAGATTCATAAAATCAACTATGGCATGCTCCTAGCAGAACAGTATTTCTTATTCTGCGCTTTATAATTTATACAAGTGTGAAAATGTTTGAAACCGTTCTCAGGAGAACTACAGATGTGATTAAGGATGGAAAGTAGATGCTCCAAAGAGAGGTTACACTATGTGGTATTGATGCTACTTAACTTTCCTGGTGGAAGAAGAATAAGTAGTGGTAATTTTACATATAGATCTTCAAATTAATAAAGGAAGGAAACTTGCAGATCACTCTTTTGTAAACTGTGGCTTGTTTCTTCTACCTTATGTATGTATTTTAAGCAGAGATAAGAGTTCTGTACTCATATGTATGTGCAAATGGAGAATCTAATTTGTAAATTTTTGATTCCTTAAAAAATAACATTTACAACTCTTTATTGTTGTTTATTATAAACAAATATATCACTCAGTTAACACATATTTGTTAAGACCTTCTACATGCAACGCTCAACGAGGGTTAAAAAAAGCATAAGAGTGAACTCCTGATTAAAAGAATAATGAGAAAGTCCCAGTGATGAGAACTTGACATTTTACAAAGCACTTTTATTCTTCTTATCTAATTTTTTCCCAGCGAGGTGGGTTTTAGTCCCATTTAAGAGAGTCTACAGAGGCTCAGAGAGCTCGAGGAATCTGTCCGTGATCACATAAGGGCAGAATTGAATCTTCTGCCCAGGTCTTCTGGTTCCAGTTTCTGTTCCCTTGTCATTATATCTCAGTCTAGCTGGGGAATAAAATATACCATCCACAAACAGTTATCCAATGGTTCAAGGCAGGCTATGACACATGCCAGTGGAATGATCAAATATAGCAGGGAGCACACTTTCCTACCTCCCCTTCCTAACTCTTGTTAAGGAAGACAGCATTCTAGAAAGGATACCGTTAACCTGATTGGTTAACTTTGAGCACTAAACTCGTAGTTGCAAATGTTCTTACCAATCCCAGTGAGGTTATCTTATCCAGGATATAATAAATAAAGAGTGCCAAGAAAAGACTGAGAGAACACCTAAGCCCAAACTGTGAGAAATAGGCACCTTCAAGTCAAAGTGTGTATATAGCAGACTACAAATAGTATACAAGGTAGTTCCATATTCACTTTCAATCCTTCCTCACCAAGGAACTATGGAAAGCTTTAGCCAATCGTTTCTTTCTTTGTAAGTAATTATGTGTATTTTAAAATTTTAGAAATCAAATTAAAGATGTGCCAGAAGAAAACTAGTCTAGGGTGAGAGTCAGGAAATGGACGATTGCCTGGATAGGGGCATAAGGGGCGATTTGGGGCGATGGAAATTTGCTTTAGCTTGTTTTCAGTTGTGGGTGCTCACATGTCTACAGTTCATAGGAAAGCAACCCTTAAGATCTGTGTATTTTATTTCTTATTAACTACACTTCAATTTTTAAAATGTGGAAAAGAGTGTACAGTTTCTCAAAATTCTTTTAAGGGTATGTTAGCAAGAAGTTTAATAACCATTGTTCTAGGCATATGTGGAATAAATCTCTCTTCTTTCAAGATTCTTACTCTTTCTTTAGGTGTCTCAGAACCATGTAGCTTGACTGTAAGATAAAGTCGTCAGTAGCATGTCACATTATTTATGTTTTTTGATTATTACCTTTAGTGTTTTTCTCATAGCCACCTTGGATTTTTATGCCTAAGGACATTCTCCTGTGGAATAGAAGAGAAGTGTGGGGAGTAAAATTAACTAGGGAAAAGGTTAACCTTCATTGTATATATGTACCACATCTTCTTTATCCATTCATCCGATGATGGACATTTAGGTTGCTTCCATGTCCTGGCTATTGTAAATAGAGCTGCAATGAACATTTTGGTACATGACTCTTTTTGAATTATGGTTTTCTCAGGGTATATGTCCAGTAGTGTAGTGAGGTGGATGGACCTAGAGTCTGTCATACAGAGTGAAGTAAGTCAGAAAGAGAAAAACAAATACCATATGCTAACACATATATGTGGAATCTAAGGAAAAAAAAAGGTCATGAAGAGCCTAGGGGTAAGACGGGAATAAAGACACAGACCTACTAGAGAATGGACTTGAGGATATGGGAAAGGGGAAGGGTAAGCTGTGACAAAGTGAGAGAGTGGCATGGACATACATACACTACCAAACGTAAAATAGATAGCTAGTGGGAAGTAGCCGCATAGCACAGGGAGATCAGCTAGGTGGTTTGTGACCACCTAGAGGGGTGGGATAGGGAGGGTGGGAGGGAGGGAGACGCAAGAGGGAAGAGATATGGGGACATATGTATATGTATAACTGATTCGCTTTGTTATAAAGCAGAAACTAACACACCATTGTAAAGCAATTATACTCCGATAAAGATGTTAAAAAAAAAAAAGGTTAATCTTCAGAGAGTTTGGTCAATGAATGTATTTTCCCGTTTATCTTTGTAATTGCTCCCCCCCAGAACCTTTTTTTGAAGAACAACGTAGTAATTAAAGTAACTTTTCATGTAAATGGAGTCCACAGATTGATCATCTAGTTTTAAAGAATTGCTCTTGAATTCCGTATGAATTTAGAAAAGAAAATGCATGAATTGCATGAACCAATGAACGATGGATGATGCCCCACGTCGCACTGAGTGGAGATGCTCAGTACAGATGATTTTATCCTGACCTGGCCCTGATAATCATTTCTCTGCAACCCACCAATTCAGCTTGGCCATAAAATCTTAATAACCGGCGGAATCTTCTTGCAAAGAGGGCATGACGCCCCAGGCTTCTTTAATCTTCTGGTGCTGTGACAAGTGACAACGTGGCCTGTGCTTCCATGAATAATATTCCCATCTCATGGGTGCTTCTCACCCGTGCTACACGGCTTCAAGAGATTGCTCTCTGCTACGAAGGGCCGCCTGATTGTTCTCCTGTGCTTGAGATGGTCTGTGAGCTTTCAGACCTGTGAGCCAAATCCGAGAATTCCTCTGAGCTACAGAGATCAAAAAGTCTTGTGTTGGGCTTCCCTGGTGGTGCAGTGGTTGAGAGTCCGCCTGCCGATGCAGGGGACACGGGTTCGTGCCCCGGTCTGGGAAGATCCCACATGCCGCGGAGCGGCTGGGCCCGTGAGCCATGGCCGCTGAGCCTGCGCGTCCGGAGCCTGTGCTCCGCAACGGGAGAGGCCACAGCAGTGAGAGACCCGCGTACCACAAAAAAAAGGAAAAAAAAAAAAAAAAGTCTTGTGTTGTTCTTCCCTTTTTATAAGATCTTAGGCCGAAATGATTCTTTGGCAATAAGGGACATCAGTTCCTTCATTTTCCTTCTTTTCAGGTGGGGCAGTGATGACAGGAATGAAGAGCTAATGGGTTCGCTTGGCACAGTTTGAATACTGATCTTTCCTCAGGGCCCAGCATGGAAACACCTCTCGTTTGAAGAGTGTGATTTCTTGCACTCAGTAACACTACCACGCATCCTCAGAAGCAACTTCTCCATCAGTGTCAGTACATAGGATGTAGCGTCCCCACGGTCATTTTTTTCTATTTCCATTACCTTTTGTCACTTCCGTTCCTTTTTTTTTTTTTTTTTACTTGTTTGATCTGTATTAGCGGCTTCCACTTTTATTCCAGCATTTAACTGCTGTAATGCTGACTCATTCAAAATCCACATGTCCTCCTGAGTGCCTAAAACAATGTAGGACATATCTCCCTCTCTAGGATTTCTGCATGTATGTGGTAAGGTCGGCAGCATAGGGATACCAACCTCTTCGGTTCTTTTCCTGGTGTTGGAACTTTCCTCTGCATGTTGCTTCAGTTGGTCTTGGCTTGGAATGTCCACGCTGTAGCCCTGGAGTGGCAGTGACAGGATCCCTTCTTAGCTTGTCATAGAAAGGACTTGGATATTTCACAGAGAAGTGCTGATGTCCAAGTAGTTCTCCTGGAAGATCTCCACCACAGGATCCCTTTGCCAGTATATGCTGAGCTGTATATTGCCTGACCACTGGCACAGTGCACGTGTCACCTTTGGACCTGCCACCTGCAAAATCCTCAGAAGTGGCAGCTTTATTGTACCTGTTGTACACAACAATCAGTCTGATCGATTTGGTCTGGGGAGAACCTGCAAGCACCATCAGATGTTCAACCCCGGATGGAGGTGGAAAATGCTGTCATTTTGGCACTGCGGAAATTGCAGTCCGTTGACCCGAATGTCCAGCTACTTCGTGGGTTGCTTGCTGTACCTCCACTGCATCTGGAGGGCGTCGGTAATGGGTCCAAAGGCTTCAGCAGTATTTCCAAACAGTGAGCAGCTGAGGAGTTTTAAGAGACACTTTCTTCCCTGAGACAGTCTCTGTGCTCTTCTGTTCTGGGTTGAATAGCATCCCCCCCAAATTCATGTCCACCTGGAACCTCAGAATGTGACCTTATTTGGAAATAGGGTCTTTGCAGATGTAATTAAAGATGAATCCATCCATACTGGACCAGGGTGGGCCCTGAGGCAATGAGTGGTGTCCTTTTAAGGAGAGGAGAAGACACAGAGAGACACAGAGTGGAAGGTCATGTGATGATGGAGGCAGAGATGGGGTGATGTGTCAGTAAGCCAAGGAGCATGGAGGACTGCTGGCGACCACCAAGTAGCCAGAAAGAGGCAAAGAAGGATCCTTCCCTAGAGCCTCCAAAGGGAGCATGACCCTGCCGACATGTGAGCTTGGACTTCTGGTCTCCAGAACTGTGAAAGAACACATTTCTGTTATTTAAAGCCACCCGGTTTGTAGTCCTTTGTTGCAGCAGCCACGGAAAACAAATATCTTTTCTTTCACTGTCCACACTCTGTATCATTTGCAAATGCTTCTCTAAGTCCCACAGCAGCAAGAAGAATCTTAGTGTTATGGTTCAGTGTGGTGATTCCGAAGCCAGATTATTTGGGTTTGAATCTTGACACTACCATTCATTACGTATGTGACCTTGAAACTTACCCCACTGCTCTGTGCCTCAGTTTTTCTGACCTGTAAAATGGGAGTTAAATGAATGAATAATGTTAAGGGCTTAGAATAGTGCCTGGCACATAGGAAACGCTATCATGTGTTTGTTATACGAGACGAAAAAAGTCTGTTGGACTGAAATGGCCACATGGAAATGGGAATGCTTCCATAGAAGAAGAGCTAGGACATGAGCTTGAACTTCAGAAATTAGGCAAGGTTGGTCAGAGGCCACCCAGTTGGGAGAAACAGTGTGAGCAAAGGCTTCCTGGAAGTGTGAGGCAAGGGGGCAGCAAGACTCGATTAGAACAGGATTTCTCACTCTTTTCTCCATGGTGGTCAGTGGCGAATCTTAGAATATTTGCATACACATGGGGTCAGTGAGGCTGCTTGCAGCTGGACCCTGGAGGTCACTGACCAAGTTCCTGAGAGCTAAGGGGAGACAGTACCTTGGCACATCTGAAACCCATTCCCAGCACCTGTGGGAAGCTCAGGGCTTGAGCAGCACTTCCCAAACTCGAATGTGCATTAAGACGCAGATTTTGACTCAGCTGGTGTTGGATGGGGCCTGAGAGTCTGCATTTCTAACAAGCAGGGGATGCGGAGGCTTCTGGTCTAAGAACCACCGGTATTCCAGAGGTGGTCCATGTACCAGCAGCATCAGGAGCTGGTTAGAAATGCTGACTTTCTGGTCCAGTCACCCCACCCCAAGCCTACTGAATCAGAATCTGCATTTTAATCGGGTCCTCAGCTGATTCATTTGCACATTAGCATTTGAGAAGCGCCAAATTAGAGGACTGGGCTTGGCGGTAGCCCAGCTTGCTAGAGGGGAGGACCTCGCCACCTCGGTTCTCAGACCCAGCCACACAGTAGATCCTTGTGGGCGGCTTTGAAAAGTCCTGAGGTCCAGATCAGAGTGACTTAGTTAAATCGAAATCTCTGTGAGTGGGGCCCCGGGGAATGAGTATTATTTTTCAGACTTCTTGCGTGATTTTAATGTGCGCTCAGGGTTCAAGAACCACCAGGCTAGGGAAAAACCCCTAAGCGGGGCTGGAAAGAGAGACTGAGGCCATGCAGAGTTCTTGCCGGAGTTCAAAGTCCTTTCCCAGCGGAGAACAGCAGTTTGAAGGCGTGGATTCTGGAGCAACGAGGGCCTGCCTGGGTTCAAATCCTGCTTTGTGCCACTTGCCAGCTGTGTGATGGGCAAGGTACTTAACCTCTCTTTGCCTCTGTTTCTTTACAACGGGGATGATAATAATAGTAGCTGTGCCACAAGGTATTTGTGAGGATTAAGTGAGTTAGGATGTAAAGTGCTCATTACACTGGTTGGCACACAGTCAGTGCTATGGAAGTGTTTGTTTATTTAAATACACATTTTATTCTTTCTGATGGGGAATTGTGGAAGGTTTCTCAGTTTCCTGTTTCCCTGCCCCATCCTTGGTGCTAGGTTCTTGGGCAGCAGTCACACCTCTAATTGGGCGCTCAATATATGTTTGAGGAATGCATGACTGAATGGTTACAATGCCCCCTTGTGTATTCAGTGGGAAGAAATAACAAAACATACAGTTGTTTTTTAAGGAACCTCCATACTGTTCTCCATAGTGGCTGTAGCAATGTACATTCCCACCAACAGTGCAAGAGTGTTCCCTTTTCTCCACACCCTCTCCAGCATTTATTGTTTCTAGATTTTTTGATGATGGCCATTCTGACCGGTGATACCTCACTGTAGTTTTGATTTGCATTTCTCTAATGATTAGTGATGTTGAGCATCCTTTCGTGTGTTTGTTGGCAATCTGTATATCTTCTGTGGAGAAATGTCTGTTTAGGTCTTCTGCCCATTTTTGGATTGGATTGTTTGCTTTTTTGTTATTGAGCTGCGTGAGCTGCTATTAAATTTTGGAGATTAACCCTTTGTCAGTTGCTTCATTTGCAAATATTTTCTCCCATTCTGAGGGTTGTCTTTTGGCCTTGTTTACGGTTTCCTTTGCTGTGCAAAAGCTTTGAAGTTTCATTAGGTCCCATTTGTTTATTTTCGTTTTTATTTCCCTTTCTCTAGGAGGTGGGTCAAAAAGGATCTTGCTGTGATTTATGTCATAGAGTGTTCTGCCTATGTTTTCCTCTAAGAGTTTGATAGTTTCTGGCCTTACATTTAGGTCTGTAATCCATTTTGAGCTTATTTTTGTGTATGGTATTAGGGAGTGTTCTAATCTCATACTTTTACATGTACCTGTCCAGTTTTCCCAGCAATCCCACTACTGGGCATATACCCTGAGAAAACCATAATTCAAAAAGAATCATGTACCAAAATGTTCATTGCACCTCTATTTACAATAGCCAGGACATGGAAGCAACCTAAGTGTCCGTGATCGGATGAATGGATAAAGAAGATGTGGCACATATATACAATGGAATACTACTCAGCCATAAAAGGAAACGAAATTGAGTTATTTGTAGTGAGGTGGATGGACCTAGAGTCTGTCATACAGAGTGAAGTAAGTCAGGAAGAGAAAGACAAATACCGTATGCTAACACATATATATGGAATCTAAGAAAGAAAAAAAAAGGTCATGAAGAACCTAGGGATAAGACGGGAATAAAGACACAGATCTACTAGAGCGTGGACTTGAGGGTATGGGGAGGGGGGAGGGTAAGCTGTGACAAAGTGAGAGAGTGGCATGGACATATATACACTACCAAACGTAAAATAGATAGCTAGTGGGAAGCAGCCGCATGCCACAGGGAGATCAGCTAGGTGGTTTGTGACCACCTAGAGGGGTGGGATAGGGAGGGTGGGAGGGAGGGAGATGAAAGAGGGAAGAGATAAGGGAACATATGTATATGTATAACTGATTCACTTTGTTATAAAGCAGAAACTAACACACCATTGTAAAGCAATTATACTCCAATAAAGATGTTAAGAAAAAAACAAAACATACAGTTGGTTCTCCATACTAGTACGGACAGTGTGACCAACTGTTCCGGTTTGCCCAGGAAAGAGAGGTTTCCCTGGGCATGGGACTTACGGTCGTAAAACTGGTGAAGTCTGGGGAAAACTGGGACAAGTTGGTCACCCTCAGTATGAGTACCACCCAGATGTCCATTTCCTCAAAATACTGTTTGCAGGTAAGCATAAGGAGAGACTCCCAAGGCTAACTCATTTATGTGCACGCAACCAAGGCAGTGGCAGTTCGCTTCCTGGCCATTGTGTGTGTGTGTGCTCGCGTGCGTGCGTGTGTGTGCATGAACGTACCCACATACACACATGTACACCAATAATAATAGTAGCCAGAATGTAATCACAGTGTGACACATGCTGTGTGCTGCGGTGAGCAGTTCACATGCTTAACAGGGAGCATCAGTTGGCCTTGTTCAAATCCCAGTTATGCCACTTAATGGTTTTGTGGTGATGGGCATGATTCTCAGCCTCTCTGTGCCTCAGTTTCTCCAGCTGCAAAATAGAGATAATACTATTACTCACCTTTCAGAGTTGTTAGAGTAGATGTGTTCATCCATGTGAAGCATTTAGCAGAGCGCTGGGCACTTCCTAAATTTGATCAATGTTAGAGATTATTACTATTGCTATCATTAACAGTACCAGGCAACCTGCATCCCTCCTCTGCTTCTCTCCCTTTCTCACCTCCCAATTTCTTCCCTTTGCTGTGAGCCCACTGCATCCTGCCTTCTGTTTCCTCCCCCTGCTCTCTCTCTCCCCCACCAGAGGGGCCATCAACACTTTTACCCTGCTTGGATGAACAGAGCCCCCAGTCCATGCGCAGACACACAAACTGGACACAGCCTTATGTTGTATGCCACTACAGCATTATGAATCTGTGTTAAGCCTCATTAAATGAATATGGAAAACCAGTACACCTATTTTTCTCCTTTGGTTGGCAGATCAGTTAAGAAATCGATGGCAGTGGATGTGAACTTCAGCAGACATGTGGTGAGTTCTGTCCCTACAACCTTAAAGACGAGATGGAGAATCATAGGCCAATCACTATTAAAATTAAGTTATTAATGTGTAAAGAACGAGCAAGAGTGCTAGGTAATGGAGGTTTCTGGTAGAGCAGTAAGACGTTTCTCAGTCTTATCCCATTCACTGTTTCTCACCCATAATTTGGATGAAAGTATAGAAGATACACATCAGATATGCAGGAGATTAGAAAAATAACAAATACTTTTAATGGAGTGTAGGGATATGAAAATATCAGGACCCTTGAAGCAATGGGTGAGATATAACCAGATGAAATTAACATGGATAAATGTAAATCTTGTGTGAGGGTCCAAATAAAACCCCACTTGGACGTATATAAATTAATACATATTATTACATTATATATCATGTAATTAAAACATTAATTTTTGTTATTGTATTATAGTTATTATATTACTGTAATGTTAATATATATAATTATATAATGAATAATATAATGGCATATATTACTATATATATATAGCATATGATATTGCATATCCTTTGGACCCAGAAGTTCTACTTCTAGGAATTTATCCTAAAGAAAAATTATATGTGGGGGGGGGTGGAGGGAATGGTAAAGAGAAAGCCTAGAAATGAAGTCAGTGCAGAACTAATAATAATATTAAAAAATTGGACAGTAGCCTAAATACATGTTAGTGGGGATTGGTAACTAAATTATTGCAAATGTAAACAAAAGAAAATGAGGCAGTTCTTAAAAATTGTGCTTTACCAACAGTATTTCTCCAACTGCAATCTGAAAACTTTATGCATTGGAGTTTTCTGGGATACTGGTTAAACATACAGGTTCCTAGGCCCTCCCCAGAGTACTAAATGAGTGTCTTTGGGGGAGGATCCAGGGAAATACTTTATTAACAAGTGCCCTCAGATAATTCCAATACACACTTAGAGTCTGAGAATTACTGTAGAAAAGAACATTTAATGGAATAGGAAAGTGTTCCTGATATAAGTGACAAAACAAGTTCCAAAACAGGGTGATCCCTTTTATGTAAAAATACTTATTTGTATAGAAGAAATTTTGGAAGGATAAAAGCCAAAATGATAACCATGATTAATTTAATGTTATATGGCATTAATAGAAAGACGGTGTGCTGATGGAGAGTTCCACTTTATTCTGCACTTGTCGTATAATACCTGGAATGTTCCATTTGAGGAGGTAAAATCTATTTAGATTAAAATCGTATTGGATGTAAGGACAACAGAGAGGAGGAGTCAAAGGTGGATCCAAAGTTTGGAAGAATGGTCATGCATCAATGGAGCAAGGGCGTCACAAAGAGAAGCTGGTTTAGGGAGGAAAGATGAGTTGGTTTTGAACATGGCAGGTTTGAGGTACTGGTGGCACGTCCATCAGGAAACAATCAAAAGACAGTTGGAATTCTGGGTCTAGAATTCAAGAAATTGAGTGGGGCTAGAGATGTAGATTTAAAGACAATAAAAGTTGTAGGAGTGGATTAATCAAGGAGGAAGATTAAGTAGAGATAGAAGTGGCTAGAGATCAGCTCCCTAGAAGATGCCTTTGATTAGTGGAAAGGAAAGGAAGAAAAGCCAGTAAAGGAATAAAAGAGAACATGGTCTGAAAGGTAATGGGTGAACCAGTAAGATCCAATGTCACCAACCATCCCTCAGAGGAAAGAGTTTCAGGGAGGAGGAGAAGGTCAAAGAGGATGAAGACAAAGAGTTGGCCACTGGACTGGACAACTGGATAGTGAGGACCTTCTGCAGAGTTGTTTTGGAGAGTGGTGGCATCTGTAGCCAGGTGGCAAGGAGTTAAGGAGCAATCAAGTGGTAAGGAAGGCCCGAGAGCTGGTGCAGTCATTGCTGTGTTTTTAGGGCATGTAGTAGCCTCTCCCATTGTGGAGAAATGATCTCATGGTTTTCATGCTCCTTTCAAGATGAAGCTGGGACCATTTCCCCCAGCATTCTTTCTCCCAGAAAAACTGAACTGGAATTTGGGTTGTTTGTCCTTCCATGGAACTTTCAGTCACTGGGTGCAGTATAATTTTTTTGAGAGGTAATTTGTATTTCCCCTCCCTGCATTTTTCCATTTCTTTCCCCACTCTTCTTTCTTGTCCTGGTGAAGGTTTGCGGCTGGACAAAGGGTAGAAGTTACTTACATTTTCCTTCCTGGCATTTGTTTCAAAAAACCTGGGTCCCTCCAGGTAATTGTAATGGCGTCCTAGAGTATGAGACAAGAGAGAGCATATTTTTGAGGAGAACAAGAAGGATTTCCCTAAGACTGGAAAGAAATTCCTCTGACTTGGAACAGGAAAGGTGTCTGAAAGCCTGGCGAGCCACAGATCCCTATAGTCTTCATCCTGACAGTACCAGGAGAGCAGGCCAATTTTAGACAATAGAGCTGAGGGAGGGAGGACCAAGGCCTAGGCTCCCAGCCAACCAGGGATTCCCCAGCCCCCAGCACAGACAAGAACCTGCAGTCTGGGAAGCTGAAGGGGCCCTGTGGGCTGGGTCTTTGACATCTTGATGATACCTCTGTACCTCCTTGAGATTCAGAAGGTCACCCTGATACCTTAGCACTTTCTGAGACCCAGAACCTTGACACCCCGGAAGAGTGGGGGAAGAGCCCTCAAGAATGTTTGGGATTGAATTTCCTGCTTGGCAGGACAGGGCTGGTCTCTTTATTAGAAAGTAAAGACATACAGTGTTTCTTGCTCACCTAAGTTTGTGCGTGGAGATTTGTGTCTGCTACACAGGAAGAAATCAGGCTAGCGTCCTCGAGCAAGGTGGGTGCTTTCTTCACTCGGGAAGAAAACCAAGGTGGTGGAATGGGGATCTCTAGATGATGTGACAAGTGGCGTACAGGTGGTCATCAGTTTGGTAGGATGTGTGAAGGAGGGTAGAAAACAGTGACCCCATTGTCAGAGGAAATGGATCCTCGTCCATCTCTGCTGCTTGAGCATCCTACAACTTTGGCCATATTTCACCTCCCTGGGCCTCAGTTTCCTCACGTGCAAAACGAAAGCATTAGATTAAGTGAATGCTAGGGCTCCTCGCACATTCTGAGAGACCGTTTGGCTTCGTTCTCTTCTTTCTCAGGGTAAACTTTCTTATCTCTAAGGAATGAGGTGGATTACACAGTCCTATAGCCGCTGAGCTACAGTCACCTTAGCCTAGCACTCGTGAGGAAAGCAGCAAACTGGGACAGCTTGCATTACTAAGGAGGCTACAAGTGTGTATTCTAATCTGCACAGCTCTGGGATTTCAGATGCGGTGTATGAGCCCCTCCACATTTAATTGAAGGGGGCAGAGGGTGATGAAACTACCAAGTTTGCTTTTTAAGGTTGGGCCATCCAGTGAAGATGGGTTTGCATACTAGTCTCAGAAGGCTAATTTATCACTCTGGACAGCAATTTCTCATTAACACAATGTCAATACTGCTGGGGATTGGCTGGACCACCTTTGGAAGCGGTTAAATTACCTTTTAATCAGTGTATGGAAGAACAATGCTTCTGCTCCGTCATGGCATAGCAGCCTTGCTAATTTGACATCTTATAAAAGCCAAGGCAGTTCTACCTATACTGGTGTGATATGACCAGGATTATTTCCAGAGAGGCAGAAGACAGGAAAGGAGGGTTTCTGTGGCTGTTATCCAAACTGGCATAATTGATGTGGGTGCAGTGGGTTATAGCTAATGGTCTGTGTTTAATTATGGAGGCGGTGACACAAGGGCTGGAGGATGATAAGGCACTAACCAGATGATGTACCACTATTTCAGTAGGAGCTCGCTGAATAGGGTCAGTAGAGTGGTAAGGTGGTCTAAATTCCATGTTTCTCCTGGGATTCGGGCTTGGTCCCCGAGAGGCACAGGGCTGTATTCATAAGATGTGTCCAAATTCACACTGAAGAGGTCTCCTAGGAGAACAGCCAGTCACACAGGCCCCCGATGAAAGTGCTTTGAAATCCACTGCTCTAGGAATTCATTCATTCATTCATTTAAACCAGGATCATGTGCATTGATAAATTGATATATATCTAAACCTCATCAGCCACAGTGGAAAGATAGGGCTTTTCATCTCTCGTTCCTCAGAGCAATAAAACAACGAACAATTCTTTATCCACTAGCCTGAAAAATAATGACAATACCTGTTGTCAAACTGCATATTATCCACCGTATCCATTATCAACTTTTAGCAATAGAGCCTTCAGGTTTTAGCTGGACACATGGCTTCCCAGCCAGAGTATATTTCTCAGCCTCTGTGGCAGCAGTGTGAGACCATGTAACTTAGTTTTAACCAATAAGAAAGGAACAGAAGTGATGTTCCTCCACTTATTCTTTTCTCCTTCTTGTGGGTAAGAAGGAGTTTGTGTCGGGTGGTGGTTTACTTTCAATCTAAAAGATAAGAAAGGACTTCCCCGGTGGCACAGTGGTTAAGAATCCGCCTGCCAGTGCAGGGGACATGGGTTTGAGCCCTGGTCCGGGAAGATCCCACATGCCGCGGAGCAAATAAACCTGTGCGCCACAATTACTGAGCGTGACCTCTAGAGCCTGCAAGCCGCAACTACTGAGCCCACGTGCCACAACTACTGAAGCCCGCATACTTGGAGCCTGTGCTCCGCAGCAAGAGAAGCCACCGCAAAGAGAAGCCCCTGCACTGCAATGAAGAGTAGCCCCCGCTCGCCACAGCTAGAGAAAGCCCACGCGCAGCAACGAAGACCCAATGCAGCCAAAAATAAATAAATTTATAAAATAAATAAAAGATAAGAAAGATACCTGTTGTGATAATGGAACAGTAACAGAGAAGGAACCTGGGTCCCTAGGTGACCTTGGGAAAGAAAGTCATCCTACCTCCATCAACTGCCTACGAGCTTGGACTTTTATAGAGAACTGGATCTTCTATCTTATTTAAGCAGCTGCTATTTTGGTCTCTGTTACAATAAATACAGTGATTTACATGGGTAAAGGACCTTGCAGTTTGCAAAGCACTTTTATATGTTTTATCTCTTAGCTTCACATGACAAGCAGGTGGAGTAGACAGATGGGGGAAGTGGTCAGAGCATCTACCTGACAAGGAGGGAAACAGGCTCAGAGAGGCTGTAACTTCTGTCCTCAGTTACATACCTATGCAGACATGGAGCCGCATCTTGAACCCAGGTATTCTGACTCCTTCTGCAGTGCTCCTTTTACTATAATATTGCCTCTTGGTCCTTGGAAACCTTAAGACATAGTCCGATATGTGCATGAGAGGGGAATCTCCATTTATTAAAACTCTTGCTGTTTGATGGGTTAAGCATCTCCATCTAGCTCTTCTCCTCTCCTTCCACCTCCTACATACCATGCCCCAAACAGCAAAAAAAGCAAAGCTCCATAAAACAGGGTTTTTAAAAATAGTTGGTGGACTTGCTTAATATCAGAACTGCCAAGGTTCTGGGGGGAAGGGAAGTTGCAGTGGGAGGAGTATTTTATCAACGACATTGTTTACAATTGTCAGCACATGGGGTAATAAAAAGCAGAACAACTTTTAGTCAGTTTTATTATTGTTTTTAAATTCTCTACAGACATTAAATTGTTTTTAAATTCTCTTATTACCTGTACCCCCCTTTTTGCCTGCACCTTGTATGGACCACTTCTATCATCCCCTCACTAGTATGCCACAAAATAATAGCAATGAAGGAAAGCAAGATCATAAAATGGAAAATCCGACTGACTCTTGCCCTGCTCTCTTTGATGTGTATACATGTGCAGGAAATGGCTGGAGTGTTTGGACCAATTGTCGCCTGTTACATTTAGAAGAGCTTCTGTAAAGAAAAGGAAAGCTTGTCTGTTTCCTTGGGTTTTTCCTACCCTCTTATTTCCCTAGTTACAAAAGTTGGTTCTGTGCATTTTTTTTTAAGCTGGCATCTTGCCCAACTCAGATTGATTATAAAGGTTGGGAGGGACAGTTGAGATCTGCAGCTTGATTCCCCAGTAAGTTGGCTGTTTAGAAAGATAGCATTGACAGCCGAGACAGCCTGCAGATGGGAAGGCAAGTCTGGAGATTCCCTTGTTTATTACGGAGCCACTGAGTGACTCACTAGGTTGGGCTCTTCCTTGGAGGAACACAGAAAGATAAGTGCCTAAGTGCCTGGGAGAAATTAGCGGAAAGGTTCTTTCCTCAAAGGCTTTACAGTAGGGTTGCCAGATTAAATATAGGACACCAGTTAAATGTGCATTTCAGATTAACAGCAAACGCTTTTCTTGTGTGTAAATATGTCCCGAAATATTTCATGGGACATACTTATCCTGAAAACACAGGTGCTCAGTTACATTTACATTTCAGATAAACAAGAAATAATGTTTACGTATAAGCATATCTCATGCTTATTTCTCATTTATATGAAATACAGATGTTTTATAATTAATTATTCATTTTATTTCTTTAACTTAAAATTTTTAATTTAATTTTTACTTTATATTGAAGTATAGTTGATTTACAATACTGTGTTAGTTTCAGGTGTACAGCAAAGTGATTCAGTTATACATATACCTATATCCATTCATTTTCAGATTCTTTTCCATGAAATGCAGATTTTAACAGGGCATCCTATATTTTTATTTGCTGAATCTGGTAGCCCTACTTATAGAAATCTAGCAAGATTTTATGAAATGTTCTCTTTCAATTCAGGAATGGCCAACACTGTTTTTCTCTTAAAGGATTATGTAGGCTGTTGGTTTTACTTATTGGCAGGGTGGAGACATACAGGGGAGAAGGTCAAGGGGAAAGAGACTGGACTGGAAGACAGGAGACTGGGGTCTGAGTCTTGTTCTGCCAGCAAATGGCTGTGTGAAGTTGAACAAGGCACTTCACCTGCCCGAGCCTTAGTGTCCTAAAAGGAGAGGATTGACTAGTCCTTCTAAGGATAAAATGATTCCATTGTCCTATGCCATTCCCTATGTTACAAATATTACGATGGAATTCATTTTCCCAGGAGATGATACAGGTTGGCACTGTCCAATAGAAATAAAATGCACATCACATGTGTAATTTTAGATTTGCTAGTGGTCACATTACAAAAGTAAAAAGAAACAGGTGAAGTTAATTTTAATGATACATTTTATTTAACCAATTATATTAAAATATTATCATTTTAATATGTAATCAATATTCAAAGTATTAATGAGATAACTTACATTCTTTTTTTTGTACTAAGTCCTCAAAATCTGGTGTGAATCCTTACAGCACACCTCAGTGCTGGACTAGCCACGTTTAAAGTACTGATAGCCACATGTGGCTACTGTACGGCACAGGTATGGGCTAACTAAACAACTAAATAGATAAATAGATAAATAAATAAATTTTAGTAAGTTAGATTCAGGAATGAGCAATCTGTAGTGGGTTAGGGAGAGAACTTAGGCTATTGGGGAACATGTTCATAGGCTTTTAAAAATTAATATACAGTTGATCCTTATTATTCATGGATTCCATATTTATGAATTTACCTACTCACTAAAATTTATTTGTGACCCCCAAATGAATACTCATGACACTTTTGTGGTCATTCGTGAGCATGGCATGTGCACAGGGTAAAAAAATTGAGTTGTCCAGTGCACACATTCCCACCTGAGGTGGAATGAGAGGAAGCTCTGTCTTCTTGTAGCAACTCGCATACTACAAACAAGTGTCCTTTCTGTGGTCTGTTTCGTGCCAAGTTTTGGGCATTTTTGTGCCTTTTGTGAGTGATATCGCCGTTGAAAATGCTCCCCAAACATAGTGCTGAAGTGCCGCCTAGTGATCCTAAGTGCAGGATGGCTGTGATGCGCCTTATGGAGAAAATACACGTGTTAGATAAGCTTTGTTCAGAAATGAGGTAAAGTGCTGTTCACCACAGATATTTAATATTAATGAATCAATTGTATATTAAATGAAGTGTCTTTAAACAGAAGCACACGTAAAACAAGCTTATGCATTGATCCGAAAATGTTGTGACCAGAGCTCTCAGCTAGGGGTAACGGCTCAACGTGCACCAGTTCAGTGTTTGCGGAGATGTTATAAAACATAACTGTCAGAATACAGAGAATTGACTGTACTCTATTGTTTAGAATAGTTTTAGATTTACGGAAAAGTTGAGCAGATGGTACAAAGATTTTCCATACACCTGCCTCCTGCACCCAGTTTCCCCTATTATTGACATTTTACTTTAGTATGGTACATTTGTTACATTTAATGAACCAATCAATACATCATTATTAACTAAAGACCATACTGTATTCAGATTTCCTTTGCTTTTACTTAATGCTCTTTCTCTGGCTATCAGGATACATTACATATAGTCATGACATCTCCTTGGGCTCCTCTTGGCTCTGAAGGTTTCTCAGACTTTGTTTTTGATGACCCTGACAGTTTTGAGGGGCACTGGTGGTATTTTGTTGAATTCCACCCTCACCCCCCAACCCTGGGATTTGGCTGAGTTTTTCTCATGATTAGAGCGGAGTTATGGATTGGGGGAGGAAGATCACAGTGACGCAGTGCCATTTGCATCGCATCTTATCAACAGTATGTACTGTCAGCGCGATTCATCACTGTTGATATTGGCCTTGATCACCTGGCTAGAGTAGGACTAGTAGGTCTCTTTTCCAGGTCTCTCCACCATAAAGTTAGTGTTTTCCCCCCTTTCCATACTGTCCTCTTTAATTAATTTATTTATTTTTGGCTGTGTTGGATCTTTGTTTCTGTGCCAGGGCTTTCTCTAGTTGCGGCGAGCGGGGGCCACTCTTCATCACGGTGCGCGGGCCTCTCTTGTTGCGGAGCACAGGCTCCAGACGCGCAGGCTCAGCGGCCGTGGCTCACGGGCCTAGTTGCTCCGCGGCATGTGGGATCTTCCCAGACCAGGGCTCGAGCCCATGTCCCCTGCGTTGGCAGACAGATTCTCAACCACTGCGCCACCAGGGAAGCCCCATATCGTCCTCTTTAGAAGGAAGTCACTCTATGCAGCTCACACCTAAGGAGTGAGGAGTGAGGCTCCACCTCCTTTAGGGAGAGAATCTACATAATTTATTTGGAATTCTTCTGCATAGGAAACTTGTCTCTTCTCCACTTATTAAGATATTCAATCATTTATATCGGTATGGTCTCAGGGGTATTTATTTTACATTTTGGGTTATAATCCGATACTACTTTATACATTTTGTTACTCAAATCGTTCCAGCTTTGGCCATTGGGAGCTCTTTTACTTGACTCCTGTGACCCTTTGACACAATCCCTTCAGTGTGTGTGTGTGTGTGTGTGTGTGTGTGTGTGTGTGTGTGTGTGTGTGTGTGTGTGTGTGTGTGTGTGTGTGTGTGTATAGCTGAGCACTTCCTTACTTTTGGGCTCTACAAGATGCTTAGGCTCATATGGTGTATTTCCTGCCTCAGCCCTAGAATCTGCCATTTCTCCAAGGAGCCCTGGTTCCTTTTATTGGAAAATGGTGTTAGAAACCAAGGTCTGGGCACTAGGCTTTGTTGTTACTGGAGTGTCATTCCTTTTAGGCCGTCTCAGCTGACAGAGTAAAGAAATATATGTGTGTATACTAACCCATGCATACATACATATCTATAAATATTTCTTTATATATCCATCTGTATCTATATTAAGCTAAACATGAGTTCATACCGATGTCTCCAACTAATCCATTACCACATGGATCATTCTAGCTCCCTGGCTGATCTGTAAATTTCCACTCCAACAGTGGGAAACCTGGCTCCCACCATCTGCCATCCGTTTACTTAATTGTTCAATTCCAGTGAACACGTATGAAAGTATTAGCTAGACATGACTATCATAGGCTTTTATGAAATACATTTATTTCCATTATAAAAACAATACATGTTTAACAAAGAAAATTTGAAAACGAGATACAAATTGGGAAAAGCATCAAAAGCACAACCTTTGCTGACGTTTAGGGTTATTTCCTTTCTCAGTGACCCTTTAATCCAGCCAAACTCTCCCCACACCCCCTAAAGCTGCTCTCTGCTGATGTCATCACACGTCCACAGGCTGTCACTGGCTACTGAAATGAGAGGAGAGCCAGCTTTTCGGGCACCAGGCACAGAGATCCCAGAAGAATTCATGATCCTAGATGGTTTAACCATAAAGTGAGCACAAAATGAGAAAGGAAAAGTTAATGTGGCATGCTGAACAAAGAAATAGGGGAAGTGGAGAGGTGGGGTGATTTCTCCACAGGCACTGACTTAGTTAAGCAACATAAAAACTTCTTGATTTTTTTTAGAACGAAAGAAAACAAAAAAACAGATGCTCTCTAACTGCATGGTCTTTTGCATGACACTTGACTGCTATGGGGTTTAGTTTATGCAAAATGATCATGTTAGCCCAAAAGTGTCTTCTAGGATCCCATGACCTATGAACTATAGAATGGTAAGGAACACTTCCAGAGCCCTGAGAAAAGCCTCCTGTTACATATCTTGATCTGGCTGGTGGTTACACACATGTGTTTACCTTGTAAAAATTCATTGGGCTGTGCACTTATGATTTGTGCACTGTCTTTATGTATGTTATTCTTCAATTTCAAAAGTTTACAAAGGAAATAAAAAAAGCCTGTCACCTTATCCATCCCTCTTCAAATATGGAGCCTCACATAGTTTTTCAGAGTCCAAGAGTCATAGAAACGGCAGAGCCCGGAGAAGGCGGCCATGAAGCCATGAGCTACCAATGAAAAGGTCCTACAACTCCATTCCAGCTCCCACAAGGCCACCTGTACTGCCATTCCTTCGAGGTGTAAGCACAAGATCAAGATCACTGTGACCTTTATTTAATCTCTCAGCTCCTCCATGCGTAAAACAGGGGTAATAATGATAATGCCTATTTCTTAGCATTTTGTGGAGATTAAATAAGTCAATACATGTAAAGTGCTTGGAATAGTGCCTCCCACGTACTAAATGCTCAGTAAACATCTGTTAAATTGATGGTGAAGATGATGATAATTTTCACAAGTGTTCTTAGGCCCACAAGACCCAAGGCCACCGGAGTGACTCTGTAAGTTTCAAACAAGACTCTAGTTATTTTAACAGGTATTTTAATTCCAAAGTGTATGGATCAGTATTAATTCCATGCTGGCCTTACCTCCACTCAAACTTTGCTTCCAAACACAGTCTAGTGTCCTCTCTCGAGGCTGTCCTCTAAAATGGTTGACTGTTTAGTTTAGGTTTATTTAGTTATTTTTGGCTGCGTTGGGTCTTCATTGCTGCGCACGGGCTTTTCTCTAGTTGCGGTGAGCAGGCTTCTCATTGCGGTGGCTTGTCTTGTTGCAGAGCACAGGCTCTAGGCACATGGGCTTCAGTAGTTGTAGCATGCGGGCTCAGTAGTTGTGGCTCGTGGGCTCTAGAGCGCAGGCTCAGTGGTTGTGGTGCACGGGCTTAGTTGCTCTGCAGCATGGGGGATCTTCCCGGACCAGGGCTCAAACCCGTGTCCCCTGCATTGGCAGGCGGATTCTTAACCACCGTGCCACCAGGGAAGCCCTGGTTGACTGTTTATTGTCGTGGCTATTAGTAGTGGCTTCACCATCATATGAAGGGAGCCTGTGGATGTTTTAGGCACTAGAGAACTTCTGGCAAGCTAGAAGCGCAGAAACCTTACAGCAAGGCTGATCTGAGCAGTGAAGAAGGAAGACACGCTAGGTATACAGATGTGAACTTGGAATGCAGAAATACCTTTTAAGATGAATGGTAAACTGGAAATGTGTGCTCAATTGGTAGAGCATTCTTGTTTTTAATTGAAGTATAATTGACTTACAATATCATATTATTCAGGTATATAACACAGTGATTCAATATTTTTATACATTTCAAAATAGTCACCATGATAAGTCTAGTTACCATCTGTCCCCATACAAAGTTATTATAATATTATTGACCATATCCTCTGTGCTGTACATTACACCCTTTGACTTATTTATTTTATAACTGGAAGTCTGTACCTCTTAATCTCCCTCACCTAGTTCACTCCTCCCCCCAACCCCTTCCCTCTGGCAACCACCTGTTTGTTCTCTGTACCTATAACTCTATTTTGGTTTTGTTGTGTTTGTTCTTTTTGATTCCACATATAAATGAAATCATTCAGTATTTGTCTTTTTCCATCTGACTTACTTCACCTAGCATAATACCTTCTCAGTCAGTCCATGTTGTCCTAGATGACAAGAAATCATTCTTTTTTATGGCCGAGTAATATTCCACTGTATATATATACAACATCTTTATCCATTCATCAAATGATGGGCACTTAGGTTGCTTCCATATCTTGGCTATTGTAAGTAATGCTGCAGTGAACATAGGGGTGCCTATGATCCAGGATTCTAATATGTGTCCTCCTCCCCTGAAACCCTGACATCTTGAAGCCTGCCAAAATGCCAGGTTGCCAGGGCTTCTGGGAGAAGATAATTGTCTTAGCTTGGGTTCCTCCAGAGGCTGACTCCAAAACAGGGACTCAAGCACACAGAGCTGATTGGAGAGTTGGTCCGAGGAAACACAGTAGGGGAGCAGGGAAGTGAAACAGGGAAGAGAAGGCTGCCAATAAAGAGTGTGGTATCAAGCCAATTATCACTGTGGGCAATTGGCATTAATTACCCAGCACTTCCGGCCTACCACATGGGAGGGCAGTGCAGACTTAAGGGGCCAGAAAAGGCAAAGAAATACAGGTTCTGGCACATGGAAATCAGGCTGGAATGCGCTGAAGTGGTAAGGACAAGGGGACACAGGCCAAACCCTGACAGTGTCTGCTACAGTAGCCCAGGCCTCATTTGAAGTTGTGGCTACGTGTGCACTTCTGGGGATCAGGTGGTTGTCTCACAGGCCATACTGACAAGCTGCAATTTGTCATTTTGCAAATCATTTGGCTTGAGACAAATGTGATGGTTCTCCTAAAATGGTAATTGCGTTTTCCTGGAAATCAACCCAGGTTTGTTTATGCGCCACTTGGATGTTGCAGCACATAACACATGCAGATCTTGAACATCTTGAAAAAGCAGTACAGGGACCCAGCACGAGTCTGTTCACAGACCTGCCCAGAGGACACCAAATGGTATGTTATTTCCTCCTCTCAACTGCATGTCACCAACAAAGGAACCCTACGTTCTGGAAGCAGTGCTTGTTGGAGATCTTGCAGCAGGCTACAGACGTGAGATTTCTGTCAGTGACAGGTCTGGCATCCTTTCTGCAGTGTGTCAGTGGCACGGATGAATACTCAGGATTGGGACAGTTGCTATTTTAATTTACATGCTATTGCTACCCGTTTTGGCTGGCTTACCCAGAATGCCCCAGATACCTATTTGAATGGGAAGTGTTCCATATTTGAAAGACAGACCATCTTGTGGAAATTGGTGTTTTGTCACTCTCCTGAACCGTGTGAAGTTAGGAAAATGGCTTGTGTGTCTTGTTTGTGTTACAGAATTCTGGCATTTTTTTCTCCCTGTCTTTCTTATCAGCATCTTTCTCAAGGGAGCTGGGAAAAGCCAAAAGGATCCTTTTTACCATTTTTTCAGAACCATCCAACATGAAAAATACAACCTTCTGTTACACCTTAATTATTATTTCATTTTTTTATCTTTATTAGAGTATAATTGCTTTACAATGGTGTGTTAGTTTCTGCTCTATAACGAAGTGAATCAGTTATACATATACATATGTTCTCATATCTCTTCCCTCTTGCGTCTCCCTCCCACCCTCCCTATCCCACCCCTCCAGGCGGTCACAAAGCACCGAGCTGATCTCCCTGTGCTATGCGGCTTTGAGAATTTCTTCTTTTTATTTTTCTCTTGGAATATGAATAAAATAAACAAAAGTGGTCCTTTGTCCAAGGCCCAATATGATGGTCTGATTTGCTTGAGATATTTACTCTTAGAAGCCGTATAATTTCTTTTATATCCTATTATTTTTAGAACATATTTCTATGAATTATTGAGTTATCATATTTTCCTTCATTTTTATATATGAATTTTGTTTATAGAACACTCAAATTGCCGTATATAATATACATGCATATTTAAAATGATAAAGAGAAGCATTCAAGATCTAACAAGAGTCTCATATAATTGCAGTGATGTAATATAATATAATGCAATAAAAATGCAATTTATCCCAAGGACATCTTTGGCAGAATGCAAAGGTCATTGTTTTCTGACCCTAATTTTCAAGCTACTGTCTGACATTTACATTGTATATCATTAAGAGCATACACAAGTATATCGTGTCTTTTTGGGACTAATTTTACATAAATTATGTGTCTCTATGATTTCTTTGCATGATGGGGTATTCAGTCCATATTAGGAATGTCACACAGATCATCCTTCAGTCCCCTTCCCACCCCTGTCACAAGAACGCTGGAAGTAAATCAGAGTAAAGAGATCGGAGAGTTCTTCTGAGACATTCTCAAAAGAATCAACAGCAGACTCCTTCCAACAATAAGACAGACTAAGACCTTTCTCCTATTACTAACACATAGTAATGCTGTAAAGACATATCCCCAGAATTTAAATACATATATGCGCTCAGAAAAGGATAAAAGGGCAACCCCCACATGCCAGACAGGAAGAAAGGAATCATAGAGTAGTAAGGCCAAATAGATACCACAGCAGACGATGAAGATTTCACACCCAGATACAGGACCCAGAGACTGGGGACTGGGGTTCTCATACCTATATGGTACAGGAAATGAGGGTCCAGACCTTGACGATGCAGGGGAGCCATCGTCTCAGATAGCCGTTCCATCCAGGTTCTGAAAAGGGGACTGGGAGACTTGCTAGGGAAGCAACTGCGGCCCAGGGCATTTATGAGGAGGCTGGCTTCTGGGACCTCGAGTAGAAAGAAGTCATCTGCAGGAATTGAAAAACCCAGGACTGCACCCTACTCAATATTGAATTCACATTCACAGCTCCTGTATGGCAGGGGAAACCCAAGCCAAAGAACTATCATTAAAACGTATCTAAAACCTTTGACACCTCCAGAATTCCCAACTGAAACAAAAGCAAAACCAGTCCACAGGTCCATTCTCACACCTAGTGGCTCACAGGACGCCAGGAAAAAAAAATAACCTGCTAAAGAGAAATTCACAATAAAAGATTATGGATGTATATAGAATAATGCATCCATTGTGAGGGACAGATAGAAAACTCAGCAAATAAGAGGATTAGCACCACACATTAGGTATAATAGATTAATTTTAAAGACACCATAAAATAAGTATATTTTAAATAGTTGAAGACATAAAAGAGAGAAACCAAAATGAAAGCCCAAAATAATGTGAAAAAAGACCAGAGAGATTTGCATGAGAACCAAACAGTTTCTAGTAATGAAAAATATAGGCATAGGAATTAGTCAACAGGTTAAACAGTAGTCTAGACAACGGTAAGAAGAGAATTAGTGAACTAAATGATATGTGTAAAGAAATTACCCAACATGTGGCACAGAGTCGGGGGAGGGAGAGAGAGAGAGAGGGAGAGAAAGAGAGAGAGAGAAATGGACTATGGGAGTAATTTAGAGGAAGTTCCAACATATGTCTAATCAAAGTTGCAGAATGAAAAATTAAAAGGAAATGGAGGCGAAACAATATCCTAAGAAATAATGGCAGAAAATTTTCTAGGACTAAAAAAAGACACGAATTTTTAGACTAAAAGAATATCATGTCCCAAGCAAGATAAATTAAAATAAATCCACACATAGAAAAATGTAAGACTACAGAGCATTCCTGCAGAGGAGAAAAATCTCAAAAGAAACCAGAGAGAGAAAAACAAACAAATAACCTGCAAAGGAACCACACAGGTTGTAATTTAGTCACATGACCAAACCTAACTGCAAAAGGAACTGTGTGTTTGAGAAGACAAGAACGTAACTTTTGGAGACCAGATACGATCTCTACCATGTATACATGTGGCCCTCGGTATCCATGGGTTTTGCATCTTTGGATTCAACCAACTGTGGATGAAAAAAATATTTGAAGAAAAATCTTCCACAAAGTTCCAAAAAGCAAAACTTGAATTTGCGGCTCACTGGCAACTATTTACATAGCATTTAAATTTTATTTACAGCTATTTACATAATATTTGCATCATATTAGGTATTATATGTAGTCTAGAGATGATTTAAAGTATACGGGAGGATGTGCGTAGGTTATACGGAAATACTGCAGCATTTTATATAAGGTACTTGAGCAGCCGCGGATTTTGGTATCCACAGAGTTCCACTGTGGAACTAGTCCCCCACAGATACTGAGGGCTGACTTAATTATCACATTCTGAGTGTTGAGCTCAGACTTATGGGAGAAGGGAAGAAGAAGGATGCTCTTGGGAAATGAACCTTTCCAACTATCTCCAAATCATGGGAATCACTACACAAAGCACGGGAACTTTCTTCTCCGATATTATTTTGGCTTTAGTATTGCAAGCGGTGGTGAAGGAATTCTCCCACCCAGGTTGAACATAACATGTTCTAGAAATGAATCTTGTCCAACTTAAGCTCACAGAGAAGGGTGAAAATTTGGATTTGTTTCTCAAACATCGAGCTGAGCCCCAGGCCAATGCACCAGGAGTAACCAGTGTCTGTCTCATTTGTGTGTGACACGTAACAGACTCCGCAAATGCCTATTGAATACATTCACTGATTCTTACATTCAATTCAAATATTTTTTGGATGGCTACACTGAGCCATTGTTCTAGATCTGCCCTGTCCAATAGGATAGCCATTAGTCACACATGGCTATTTAAATAAACTAAAATTAGAAACTCAGGTCCTCAGTCACACCAGCAACATTTCAAGTGTTCAACAGATACACGTGGCTAGTGGCTACCACATTGGACAACACAGATGTATAATATTTCCATTGTCACAGAAAGTTCTATTGGATAGTGCTGTTCTAGATGCTGGAGATACGGTAGTGAACACAATGGGCACTTCCTGTCTTCATGAAACCTAAATGCTATGTCAGATCGTAATAAGTTTATGGAGAAAAATTAAGCAACAATGGAAAATAGAGAGCAGGAGTGGAGGAGTGGAGGAGAAGTAGTTACAATTTTAAATATGGTAGTTTGGGAAGCTCTCACTGAGAAAGTGACTGTATTAGTTAACATAATGCTAGCTGATATAACAGATAATCCCTCACATCTCAGTGGCTACACACAATAGTTTATTTCTTGCTCCAGTCAAGGGTTGTAGGGAGAGACTGTGGAATCATTAGATGGAATCTGTTCCATGTGGTCATTCAGGGCCACAGGCTAACAGAGGATCTGCCATCCACAACCCAGAGCTTCCAGAGTTGCCCTGGGCGTCACCATCAACCCAGCAGATGGGAGAAGAGAAAGAGTGTTGTTTAAGAGGTTTCTGTGGGTTTCTGTGGGTCAGGCCTGAAAATGGTGTAATCATTTTCACTGGCATTCACTTGGCCAAAACTTAACCACATGTAGGGTGACCAGCTGTACCAGTTTGCCAGTTATTGAGGGTTTTCCTGAAATATGGGGCTTCCAATGCTCAAACCAGGAAAGTTCCAGCCATACTGGGATGACTTGGTCGCCTTAGCACATATCCTTACCTAGATGCAACAGAAACTATACCATTTTCTACACTATTGAAGGGGAGCATGAATTTTGGTGGCCAGCTAATGTTACTGCCATAGTAACATTTCCCTCAAAGAACTGAGGAAGCCAGCATGCAGATCTCGGTGGAGGGGGCGGTGGAGGGGGGGGAGAGAAGAGCATTTTAGCCAGAAGGGACAGCAAATGCAGAGGCCTGAGGCAGGGTGTATCTGGCACAGAAGAGGGGAGGAAAAGCAAGGGGGCCCAGCAGGGCTGGAATAGAGTAGATGAGGTAGAGTATCCCAGAGTATTCTTTCAGGTTCCCACTGACCCACCAGCAACCCTCTTGAGATGTGACTGTTCACTTCCACCCAGTTGGCCATAATTTGTTTATGAAGAAATGATGGTAGGATGGGTGGGAGGGAGGGAGACGCAAGAGGGAAGAGATATGAGGACATATGTATATGTATAACTTATTCACTTTGTTATACAGCAGAAACTAACACACCACTGTAAAGCAATTATACCCCAATAAAGATGTTAAAAAAAAAAAAAAAGAAATGATGGGCTTCCCTGGTGGCACAGTGATTAAGAATCAGCCTGCCAATGCAGGGGACACGGGTTCGAGCCCTGGTCCGGGAAGATCCCACATGCCGTGGAGCAACTAAGCCCGTGTGCCATAACTACTGAGCCGGTGTGCCACAACTACTGAAGCCTGCGCGCTTAGAGCCTGTGCTCCGCAACGAGAAGCCACCGCAGTGAGAAGACCGCACACCACAAAGAAGAGTAGCCCCTGCTTGCAGCAACTAGAGAAAGCCCGTGTGCAGCAACGCAGACCCAATGCAGCCAAAAATTAATTAATTTTTTTAAAAAAGGAAATGATGAAGATCTTGGCTAACTCCTTCGCTGAAATCCAGATACACAGTCTATGGCCTTTCCCTGGTTTAATAGTTTGATAGCCCTAGCAAAAAAGTTAACTGGCATGCGCTAACAAACCTTAAGTTTCAAGGCCCCTCACCTGCACAGTCTTGGAAGGGGCCCTAGCAATGTGTTCAGATGTCATGTATTTTTGCAAAATTTGCAAAAATAAGATGTTCTGACCACAGTTGGTTAAGTCCTCTGTCTCAAGTTCTTACCTCCCCTTCAAGTCTGGTGGTGGTGAAGTGGCCATGGACATTTTTGAGATCAGGCTGGGTGATTTGAGTTGGGGGTACACTTAGTTTACTCTCAGTGGGAGATATTTATGTGGTTCACAGTGACTTGGGTATATAGTTAGTTTATTGCTAGCCATCCCATTGTAAGAGTGACTCCGGAATCCTTCTGCTACCCACTGTGCCAACACATGCAGCCTTGTGACATGAAGACTCAGGTTATGATATGACTCCTGGCCGTATTGAGATATCAACTGGACCTACAGCACCTAGTACCAGAGATATGTGAGTAGTGGATGAGGAAGGTTTGGAAACTTTGGTAGCTTGATGTTGTAGAAGACTCTTCCCATCAACGGACACAGGTGGAGGATTCAGTTCTCACTGATGCTTAATCAAATTGGAAGTTCTCCTGGATGGACCTAGAGACTGTCATACAGAGTGAAGTAAGTCAAAGAGAGAAGCAAATATCGTACATTAACACATATATGTGGAATCTAGAAAAATGATATAGATGATCTTGTTTGCACAGCAGAAATAGAGACACAGACGTAGAGAACAAATGTATGGATACCAAGGGGGAAAGAGGGGGGTGGGATGAATTGGGAGATGGTGATTGACATATATACACCACTCCGTATAAAATAGAGAACTAATGAGAACTTACTGTATAGCACAGGGAACTCTACTCAGTGCTCTGTGGTGACCTAAATGGGAAGGAAATCCAAAAACGAGGGGATATATGTATACGTATAGCTGATTCACTTTGCTGAACAGCGGAAACTGACATAGCAGTGTAAAGCATCTATACTCCAATAAAAAATAATAAGAAGAATACATGGAAGTTCTCCTGACAGGGATATACTGGATGTGCTGGGTTGAAGAGTGTCCCCCCCAAACTCATGTCTACCTGGAACCTCAGAATGTGACCCTATTTGGAAATAGTGACCTTGCAGTGTAATTAAGATGAGGTCATACTGGATTACAGTGGGCCCTAAGGCCAATGGCTGATGTCCTTATGAGAAGAGGAGAGAGGCACACAGACGCACAGAGAAGAAGGCCATGTGAAGATGGAAGCAGAGGTTGGAGTGATGCTGCCACAGGCCAAGGAATGCCAGGAGCCACGGGGAGCTGGAAGAGGCGTGGAAGGACTCTCCCCCACAAACTTCGGAAGGAGCACAGTCCCGATGACACCTCTATTTTGGACTTCTGGCCTCCGGAACTGTGAGAGAATAAACTTCTGTTGTTTTAAGCCACCCAGTGTATGGTAATTTGTTACAGTAGCTCTAGGAAATGAATACACTTAATAAATGCAATGTTTACAATTATAAGCACATAACATGTCTTTTTTCTTTTATTAATTGGAAGAAATAGAAATAGAAGTCCTGTGCTTATTTCCATAAGCTTGTAGCAGTACTATAAAGGATAAGAACGCGTGTGTGAAGTCGCACGTTATATGCATCCCAGCTATCAGTCTTTTTATGACGTATTTCATTTGGCCATGATGGAAGTAAGCTGAATTATTTCTGTTATTTCTATAGAACATGATATTATAAAATTATTATCACATGAAGATGTGATCAAAGAGGATCCAGCCCAAAATGGAAGGAAAAAATATTATAAATATATTTCAGGAAGTTAATTAATACAAAATATTATCTTTTTATTTTTTTTTTGTTTGGGATATTTATCTTTTTTTTTTTGAAATTTACAATTTGTTCCGAGTTTTGTTCTCATTCTTAGTAAATACTTATGTTTGTACCTAATTTTGTATCTGCTATTTTGTATGCTTTTTAAACCATCTTCCCTCACCAAATTCTATAAAGCTTCACGGCCCCCCAAAAATCTTGTCTGTCGTTGGGCATGAAAAACTGACTCCAGTTTTTGCATCAGCATCTGTTCACAGCATGCTCTTCAGAAATCTACCAGCAATTTAAGCCTTCTGGAAGCTTATATCCTAAGCGAACCCAGTAATCTCTAGATTTACAACTATCCTGCACAAAAAGGATTTTCATGAGGTAGTGTAAACAGCTCGAAAATTGCTTGTGCTTCTTGTGGTCTTTCAACAGCACTTTGAATGGCATCTTGGGTGGGACAAAAGTTTGGTGTTCCAGACTGTCCCATGTGTGCAGAACGTTTGGCATCCTGGCCCCCTGCCCACTAGATACCAGAAACAGGCTCTGTCTTTGACAATCAGAATCCTCCTCAAACATCACCAAATTTCCCTTAGGCTCATTGTGGGGGAGAAGTACTGTCCCCACTGAGAACCTCTGGACGGTAGATGGCCCCAAGATATTCTTTGTAAATCTCATTTTATCCAATTAAAATCAAATTAGAATTTAATGTGAGGGCAAGGCCCCCTGCTCTGTATCTCACTTATCAGGCAGACCCTCCCCAGCCTTTCCAAATCAGCCCCACTCCACCACAAGCGAGGCCTGGGGAGCATCTTAAAAAGGCTCCCCATGTGACTCTGACAGCCACTGAAATTTGAGAACACTGATTCTCAAATGATGGTGACTTTGCGCCCCCAGAGGACACTTGGCAATGTCTGGAGACATTTTTGATTTTGACAACAGGGGAGCGGGTACTAATGGCATCTAGTGAGTGGAGGCCACGTTGCTGCTGAACATCCTACAGTGCACAGGACGGCCCCCCTACAGCAAAGAGGGATCCAGCTCAAAATATCAGCAGCACCAAGGTTGACAAACCCTGATCTAGACATTAGGTGGGTCCCTGAAATAGTCTATTTCAGTCCCGTTTTAATAAGTCCTATTTTAACAGCATTGAGAGACTTGAGGCCACCAGGCTCTCTGGCTTTCAACCAGCTGACTTGCCTGGGAACCATAAGTAGTGTGCCTGTGACATTCCTATCATCCCCTGAATTGTTGGGAACCCTCCGGCTCTGCTCCCCATCCCTTTCCCACGTCTGTCAGGCTGCCCCAGCCCTTCTCGGGTCTGACGGGGTTGGTCTGAGCTCTCAGCGGGTCCTGGTCTTGCTTAGCCTCTCTAGGTAATTATGACACAGCCAGACTATAAGTACTCAGCGGACTGTCTTGTTGGGTATGCAGGAACCTTACACTTCCCAGCCTCCCTTGCAGTTAGCTTGGGGGCCATATGACTGAGGACTGGCCCATGAAATGTGGATAGAAATGACACATGCCCTTTTCCTGGCGATCTTGGCTCTGGGATAGCAGGGAAGGCTTCCAGAAGAGCCCTGTGCAGTGGTCCCCAACCTTTTTGGCACCAGGGACCGGTTTCGTGGAAGACAGTTTTTCCACAGATGGGGGCAGGGGCGGCGGGGGGGAATGGTTCAGGCAGTAATGCGAGTGATGGGGAGCGGTGGGGAGCAGTGGGGAGCGGCAGACGAAGCACTCGCTTGCCCACCGCTCACCTCCTGCTGTGCGGCCCAGTTCCTAACAGGCCGCGGTGGACCGGTACCAGTCTGCGGCCCAGAGGTTGGGGAGCCCTGCTGTAGAGGGAAGCCAGCAGTAGCCTTGATGCTGGCTGGTGAGCCCACCAGAGGAGGTGCTCTAGGTGGGGGCAGACTGACCCCAGGACTGAGGACTGCAAGGTGAACCCCAGACCGGGCGCCTTATGCGGGCCCAGCTGGACTTCGGGGGATACACAGCCCGTGTAAGAGCCGGGAGAGAGGATGTGGGGCCCTGAGTGGCTGAGTCCCAGTTTTTCCAGCAGCAGAGACAACAGGGTGAACAGGGGCAGAAGAACAGGGATGTTACTGCCGTTGAGGCCTGCCAGGACTTGATGAGTGTCATGAGGACATGGCAGGTCTCTGACTCCCTACCCACACCCCCATCACCTGAGGATGCTGAGTGGAGGGACTTTTCTCAGATCTTCCCCCAAATTTTTATTTCTAAAATTGTTAAACGTTAAGAAAAGCTGAAAGAATAATACAATTACCCCCTGTAAACTCTTCACCAAGAGTCCCCTAACATCTCTCCATTATTCTAACATTATTCCATTATTCTCCCCCCACCTCTCTCCTTCTCTCTCTCTCTCTCTCTCTCTCTCTCTCTCTCTCTCTCTCTTTCTTGCTGAAACATTTGAAAGTAAGCAGCATAATGTGCGTTATAACCCATTTCTGTCATTAGTCTTTGTGGTGGTAAATTTTATGTGTCAACCTGACTGGGCTAAGGGATGCCCGGATAGCTGGTAAAACATTAGTTCTCAATGTGTCTGTGAGGGTGTTTCTGGAAGAAATTAGCCTTTGAATCACTAGACTGAGTAAAGAAGATCCAGCTCACCAATGTGGGTGGACAGCATCCAATCCCTTGAGGGCCTGAATAGAACAAAAAGGTGGAAGAAGGGCAGGTTTTCTCTCTCTGCTGGAGGTGAGACCTCCATCTTCTCCTGCCCTCAGTGCTCGTGGTTCTCAGGCTTTCGGACTCAGAGCAGGACTTACACCGTGGCACCTCCCTGGTTCTCAGGCCTTCAGACTTGGACTGAATTCCCCCACTGTGTTTCCTGGGTCGCCAGCTCACACATGGCAGGTTGTGGGGCTTCTTGGCCTCCATAAGACCTGAACCAGTTTCTACAATCAATCTCTTATTGATCTATTTATCCTTCCTATTGGTTTCGTTTCTCTGGATAACCCTGACTAATACAGAGTTTGGTACCAAAAGTAGTACTAGAGGAACAGAATTTTAAGGATGAGTTTTCTGAATTGGTTCTGGGCTTTCTGGAATTGGCTCTCTAACCTCATTAGATTTAAAGATGCTAATGACTCTATTTCCAGTAGTAAAGAGAGTGAATGTAGTTTTATGACACATTGCCAAATTCTCGTCCATAGTGGCTCTACCAGTTTTCACTTTCACTCGCCATGTAGGACGCCTGTTTCTGCACAGCACTGCCAGCAAAGTGTTTTGTCAAGCTTTTGGATTTTTGCCCAGCGGATGGATGTGGAATGTGTAGTTTTAACTTGTCATGTGTGAAGTTGAGCGTATTTTCTTATATTTAAGAATCATTTGTTCATATTTCTTTCTGGACTGTCTTATTTATATTTGTCCATTTTTTTTAAATTTGCTTTTGGTCTTTTTCTTCTTTAAGAGCTCTTTGTATATGTGAAGGAGATTAACCCAGAAGAGGGTTTTTTTTTTTTTTTTAACTGAAAAGGAAGTTTTAGAACTGGGGGAGATGAAGACATGATCAATTAAAAAGTCGAACTTGCTCTGCTAATAGACAGGAGGGGACGTGAGGATGGTTAGGTCAAAGACAGAAAAATAAGATCGTTTAAATTTTTTCCCCACATGAAAGTCTAGTGTGAACAGAGCTGTGATGCATTACATATGGCTGATGCTACAGAAGAATTTCAAATCCAATGGGCCTTCTCCCTGGACTTCCTAAAAGTGAGACCAGTTGCTGATATATGTAGCAAATGTGCCAACCAGCTCCTTTCTTAAGAACACAGTGATGTTGTGATCTCAAAAAGAAAACTTGGAAAGGAGACGACACGTTTCTAGCTTTTAGAGACATTAACTGGTACCACAATTAGAGGATAGCTATTTAAGTATCCCAAAAGCCAGGTGTTTCATAACTAGCAGCAACGCTCTCTTGGTCCTAATTTGAATTTGGGGGGGTACGTTTAAAGTATAAAATAACAATAGAAAAATGTGGAACTCAAACTAGTCTCTAGATAAACATCTTGCAAGCAGTGATAACTTGAGGACGTTCTGAATTCAGAGTTTCAACACTGTCATGCCGCGTCTGCACGGGCATTCTGTTTGATAGAAATAAAGGGAAGAGGAAAATAAATCAACCACCCTAAGGGAAGGCAGCTTGATTCTTCCTTCGAATCTTTGCCGTGGCTGAGGTGTTCTCCAAGAAGAGAGGCCTTGGGTGGGACAGGTCCCAGAGAGATTGATTCAAGTTCCATTCTCAACCTTAGAAAGAGACAGCAGCAGCTCTAGTGGCAGCCTGTGAAGCCGCCCTTGCAGGGGTGCTCAGGGAATGGGAGTGGCAGTTTCAATGGAGTGATGGACAAAACCCGACTGGAGTGGGATCGAAAAAGAGGCAAGTGAAGATGGCAAGTATAAACAACTCATTCTAGGGATCTGGGTGAAAAGGGGAGCAGAACATTAGGGCAGTAAGTGACATTGGACATCGAGTTGAGGGAGGTGCGTGTGTTTTAAAAGTTTTGAAGTATGTTCAGTGTGCTTGTAAGCTGGCACTGCATTCTCCTGTACAGAGGGGGAAATTGATGAGAGAAAGGCTGGGGTGAGTCCTTGAGAAGGCACGTGGGTAGGACTGGCATCCAGGCCTGCAACCCACGCAGGTGCCCAGGGCCCCATGCTCAGAAAGGCCCTGTGCTCGGTTTAGTGCCCTCTTGTCACCGTCTTGAAATTCTTGGTATTTCTTCCTTTGTAAATAGAGTCTAAAGGAGCAGAGGAACACGTGCCAGGGGTTGGAGCCTCGGCTCACACACAGTCCTGCCTTCTCCAGCTCCCTGGAAGAGGTTCTTACACACCTGCTCCCCAGCCCTTTAGTGCCCCAGGTCCCATCTGGCTTCCACCCTCCCCAGTCCCTGCCCCGCCAGCTCACTGCCCTCTGCCTGGGATGGCGGCTGGGTTGCCTTGCGGGGAGATGAGGGGGACCCGATTTCTGCTGTCTTCCTCCACTCCCAATGGGACCTGGGGACAGGGTGGTGGAGCTCAGGCTTGCACACCCCGGGGAGCTTTAGGGCAGACTGTGGCGGTGGCCGTCTTGCCCCAGGGTTGGCGTTGCCGCGGCATGTCCAGGCAGCTTAACAGGCTGCATCTTGGTGGGGACAAGCCTGTCGCCCACTGCCAATCCAGGTACTTCGTGTGCCCTGGCGCACAGGTTTAGATATCCTTAAGGGTCATCCAACTGCCTCGGATCAGGGAGACAAACCCATGGGGAGCTGGGCTGGACTTCCGCAGAGCTCACCCCAATCTCAGTGCAGTGGGTCTGCATGGAGGCTAGTGGGAGGGGAAACCCGGCAGCCAACAGGCCCAAGTGTGTGCAGTAAAATTTATGCTAATAATTTAAACCTTTGACCCTTTTCTTTACCTGGAATGACACTGAACAGCAAATAAAAGTGCCATGACAAGTTGAGAGAGAGACTGAGGAAGAAAGGAAAAGGCTTTATACTCGAGTACCTTTGCCCCTGCTTTTCAAACAAGGTGGCCCATATTTTCATTTTGAACCGGTCCCCACAAATTTTGTATTGAATACCTACTCTATGCCAGCCACTGTGCTAGATATTTTTTACATCAGTGACCTCATCTGATTCTCCTGGTAATTCTGCCCTAATGACACTGTTCTTAGAGCTGAGGAAGAACATCCTTGAGTGAGCTCGATGCTTAAGGAGGGACAGGACCTCAGGTCTGTCCTTTTCCCGGGAAGCACCTTGAAATTCTCCAGCCAGCAGAAGTGAAGCAGTATCTTGCCTTGAGCCTTTATCTTAATATCAGCTCTTATCAATTTTAGTAGCCACCTACTAATCCCTAAGGCGCTCTGTTTGTAAATCTTCCCTTTAAAAATGTATAAGGGCTCAGATTTTTGGAGAAGCATGGGGGCTTTTGCAGGTGGGATGGTGTGCAAGATACAGAATGTTAGATGTCTGGAGTCGGAAGAGGATGGGCAAGATGGCTTTATCTGCCCTCCCTTCTCTCCAGTGGAGTGCTGGCAAATGTTGAACAACCAGCTCTTAGTAAAAATTAAAAACCTGATTTATAGCCTTTGCCAGTTTCCATGGTATAAATCCTCCCACCATGGCTGATTTCAAGCTACCAAGGTGAAGACGAGCTAGAGAGGGACGCGCAGCAGGCAACACAGCATCATATACTATTTCCATCGTACAGACGCGAGACATTAAGAAACCCTTAGGAGCATAGATAATATAAAGTATAATCAAATGAGTAGTCAATGATGAGCACTGAGTGTTTAGTACCTTTGTTTTTAATATAATTTATGAAATTGTATGTTTATTCAATTTAATTTTAAATAATGGCTGTTTCAATTCCTAAAAATTGAACAATCGGCTCTCGTGAGCCAGTGTGCGCCGGTATAAGCAGTGTGGGCAGATGTGAGTTGGTATGAACCAGTACAAGCCAGCTGCAGCACATCACTGCTTTAGGGGAGCCAAGCCAGGGAGTGGGGGTGAGATGTGTTTATGCAAGCTCCTGGTGGCTGGGTGCCCAAGGAGGTAGGATACGGGGATCCCCGTGTCAGAGCTTTAGCCGTGGACCTGTCCCACTTACTCCCATTGTATGCACTTTCCTTTCCAGTTGCTCTGAAGCGCTTGCTCGATCTCTCTGGCCCCTTTCTCCAGCTTCTTCCCAGCTGTCCCCACCCCAGCTCAGAGGGAACCACTTCTGCCCTGCCCACAGCTGGAGGGGCTTCACAGCCCCACCTCCAAGGAGAGCCCTGGGCCTGATCCTGGGGCTGAAGAAAGCCTCCCTTCCCTTGGGTCAGTTTTCTTTCTTGCTGTGCACATCCCAGGGCAGAGACGGAACCCCAGAGTGGGAAGGGCCGTGGGAAGCTGCTGGGTGCCTGCCCATTTTACAGATCTGGAAATGGAGCCCTAGAGAATGCAAGGGGCTTGCTCCCAGTGCACTGCACACCTGTGGACCGTGAGGATCTTGGGCAAGCTGCGCATCTTCTCCCCCATGCAGTCAATACAGGTTTTGAGGGTCAGTTCTGCACCAGGCACCATGCCAGGTGCTGGAGACTCACCAGTGACAAGCCTGTTATGGGGCCCGTGTAGGGGGCAAGGAGCAGGTTCAAACCAACCCAGGTCTGCCTCTTGACTGTGCCATTTAGAAGCCGCGTGACAAGGCACTTCAGCTCTCTGAGCCTCGGTTTCCTCTTTTCCTACGTGGACAATGTAGCACTTTTCTTGGGGGGTTGTTGTAAGACTTTAACAGGGTGATGTAAGTGTCTGGCCTGGAGTAAGAGTTTACCGTGTGAAGAGAGGAGGGGCACCTGTGAGACCACGTGGTAGCTGCTGCAGTTTGCCCAGTATCCTGGGCTACCCTGAAGGATGTGGGGTGGAAGTGCGAGATCCCACTCTCCCTGCTCTGCCTGCATGGACCAGACAGCATGTGCTCCCAGCGCCCCAGGGGCCCTAGGTGGGCAGACCTCCTTCTGCCTAACCCTGGACCCAGTCATCTTATCTCTGGAGCAGGGCCTGGCACTGGCCATGTTCCTGGAGGCCCTGCCCATTCCCCTCTACCACACAGTACCTCCTAGGGGTCTCCCGCCACATGCTTCCCTAGCGACGGGCAGCCTGGGTGGGGTCTGCTTGACCTTTGTCCTTAACTCCCTCGATGTGGCCCGGCAGGGTGGTCACTAGTTCTGTCCAACTAGGGAAGCCAGCGGCCCCAGTGCTGAGCATGAACACCATGGGCCCTCTGCCTGCCCTGTCGCCAGGCCTGGGTCTCCCAGGGAAGATGACCAAGCCCACAAGTACCGCACCTGCACTGTGGCCAGTACTTCCTGAAGCTCAGCATTTAGGAGAAGCACATCCAGTCCTACACACACGAGAGGTCATTCCTGTGTGCCACCTGTGGCATTGATTTTGTAACCCCAAGCAACCTATATAAGCACAGGCAGATCCAGACACACCTCAGCACCTCCAGCTGTCCTGAGTCTGATGGGGACAGGGTAGCCTCCCGGAGGAGGGAGACAGGCTGAAGAGACACTCAGAATGGAGGAAGGTTGATGGGGCATCAGAGGGACCTCCTTCTCCGGGCACCCAGGGTGGTGGGCAGTGTCCAGTGTCCACCACGCATCTGCCCCTTGCTGCTAGGAGCCTAGACCTGAAATCAGAAGCTGTTCCCTGTCCAGGCCCACATGTAGGGACTGCCAACAGGGAACCCCTTTGGACTCTAAAACGTGGCTTCCCCTGGGTTCCTCCGGGCATAAGATGCCAGAGTAGACATCGCTGATTGCCTCTAAGCCTTGGCGGTGGCAGTGACAGCAGACAATATCCCTGGAGAAGTCCTGGGACAGACACCGAGGCATCAGAGGGCAGGCTGAGAAAGAGAGAGGGCGCAGACTCAGGCTACCTGCCCCACTCCAGCAGCGCAGAGTGGCTGCTGACCCCCTCCAGCACCCTGTGCCTGCAAGGGCTCCTTCCATTTTGATATCCAGGCTCTGGAGCCCAGTGGAGGAAGTGCACTGCCCTCTGCTCGGCCCTTCCGCCTGCACTCCTCTGGCCAAGTCTTCTTTCACTCCGTTTCCATTCAGTTCTCCACCCCCACGGAGTGCATATGTCATCAGGAGCAACTTGCTGCTCTTCACCAACGGCAGCACCACACGATGCACCCTTGGAGTCCTTTGGTGTCTCCTTAGCTTCTTCTTGGGTTGTCCTGAGGCATGCAAGGCTGAGGGCAAAGGAACTCCCGTTTCATTCTGTGGCTACCAGGTAGTGTCTCAAGACCCCAGATGGCAGTGGCTCCCTGCTAGCCACCTAGCCGTGGCTTCCTGGGGGTCCTTGCTTCTCTGGAAGACAATGCCTGTTCCCCAAATTACCTCCTCAGGTTACCTCAGAGAGAGACCCACTCACCACTGCCAGGATTCTCTCTGTGGGAGAGGGTGGCCCAAGGAATGGGCATCCTTTCTTGGGCCAGGGATGGAGGCCAGTTTCATGGACATGTGACCTGTGTGGTCACACAGGACTCTGGCCTCAGAAGGGCACCATGCTGGGCTTAATGTTCTGCTGGTGGTGTCTTGACATTTTTAATAATTTTCGAATAAGGGACCCTGCATTTTTATGCTGCACTGGGCCTCCCAAATTGTGTAGCTGGTCCTGCAAGTGGGGATGGTAACCAGTGCACAAGTGAAGGGTCAGCCTTAGCTAAGAACGGACAGTTTGTCCATAGTGGAGGGGAGGCACAATCAAGGTAGGTTGGTGGAGGTATCGGTGGTGGGAACCTGAGGGGCTTCTCTCTCACTGCTTCTGCCTTTCCAGTGGAATAAGAAACAGGGTCATCAGCTACTACCCAAGGCAATCTACAGATTCAGTGCAATCCCTATCAAATTACCAATGGCATTTTTCACAGATCTGGAACAAGAAATTTTTTAATTTGTATGAAATACAAAATACCCCAAATAGCCAAAACAGTCTTGAGAAAGAAGAACGATGCTGGAGGATTCACACTCCCTGACTTCAGACTATACTACAAAGCTACAGTAATCAAAACAGTATATGGCACAAAAAGAGACACATAGATCCATGCAGCAGGATAGAAAGCTCAGAAATAAACCCACACATATACAATGGAGAAAAGACAGTTACGTCAATAAGTGATGCTGGGAAAAACTGGACAGCTACCACGTAAAAAGAATGAAATTAGAACATTCTCTAATACCATATACAAAAATAAACTCAAAATGGATTAAAGACATAAATGTAAGACCAGATACTATAAAACTCCTAGAGGAAAACATAAGCAGGACACTCTTTGACATAAATCGCAGCGATATTTTTTGGATCCGTCTCCTAGAGTAATGGAAGCATAAGCAAAAATAAACAAATGGGACTTAAGAAACAAGGTCGTCAGGTGTAAGGAAGAGAGAGAATTGTTTGTGGTTTGAAGAAACAAGATATGGTGTGAAATAGTAATCTGTGAGAGTGGGCTGACTTGGTCCTTCCCAACGTCTGGGACGATTCATGGACCCCTCAGGGGCACTGTGTTTAGAGGGTCTGAGAGGGTCAACTGGCCAGGAGGAACTTCCATTCCACCCAATAGACAGGCTGCTGGAGCCAACCTTGACAGTGTTGTCCAGTCTGGGGAAAGAGCTTCAAAAACAGTCCCACCTGATTGAGGTGAGAGCTGATCAAGCTGTCTCAATGGCCCCCACCAGTCCCTGAATGGGAACACAGGATGGTCTGAACTGCAGGTAGCCAAAGATAAACCACTGAAACTGCTCTTATAAAGGATGCTAATGACCTCCATGTTGCTAAATCCCATGGCCAGTTCTTAGCCCTCATCCTGCTTAACCCATCAGTAGTCGTGACACAGTTGACCACCATCTTTCCCCTAAATTCTTATTTTGTCGCTGAGACACCACCCTCTTTTGGTTTGCCTTTTCCTTACTGGATTCTCCTTCTCACTCTCCTTTCCTCTAGTACTTCCTTACCTTCCCGACCTCTAAGTTTTGGAGCACCCCAGGCTTGATCTTCATGTCTTTTCTCATTTCTTTCACTTCCTAGTTATTTTTATCCAAGCCCACAGCCTAAAACACCTGTATACTGATATCTCCCAAATTTGTAACTCTAGCTCAGACCTCTCTTCTAAACTCCACATTTGTATGTCCACCTGTCTACTGGACATCTTGACTAGGAGGTCTAATACACATCTCAACTTAAATGAGCCTGAAATGGAGCTACTGTTATTTTTCTCAAACCTTCTGTCGTAAAGACTTCTCCCTCTTAATGAACACCCGAAGCTCTGCCACGGCTGCCTCCCAGAAAGAAGGCTTCTTCCTCCACCACCCATCCCCCAGACCAATTTTGCATGGAGCCCACTCCCTTCCGTCTTAAATCCTGATTGGCAGAGCCTTGTGCCTGCTCCCCAGCTGCACTGGAGGCTAGGAGCATGAATTCTGACTTGTATCTTGAGGAAGGTAATTTTCCAAAACTAGGAAGGGTTTTCAAAAGATGCTGAGTAGTCACAACTTATAATTTCCTCATATTTTATGAGGAAATCTGAATACAAACTCTTTTGAGAGTTTTTAAATATTCACCTAATATTTTACACCTGAAATCTACTACATCCAAACCAATAGCCTTCTCTTTATATCCCCAGCAACTTGCCTTCATCAAGCCTATCCAATAACTCTCAGGCTTTTTATAGTCTTTCTTCCATCAATTTAGGTCATATCTAATTAGATTACAGAATTCTAATGACAGCTACAAGCATAAACAGGTTTGGGGACAAATTCAGCTCACTCTTTGCTCAATATACAACTCAACCAGTGGGAACATCTGGCATCTTAGAGAGTAGCCTTCTAGCTCTGAGCAGTTTCAGGTCCTGGCATCAGTATTATTTCCAGTGGAGAGCATTGGTTAATCAGGTGAATCAAGTAAGCAGAGATGGGTTGAGAGCTTCTGCGTGCTTTACTTATTACTATTATGGGAGTGATTACTTTACATTTACTGTCTATCTGGATTCCCCCCCCCCACTTCTTTTTCTTTTTGGCCACGCTGTGCGGCATGCAGGATCTTAGTTCCCTGACCAGGGATCGAACCTGTGCCCCCTGCACTGGGAGTGCGGAGTCTTTTTTTTGGCTGTGTTGGGTCTTCGTTGCTGCGTACGGGCTTTCTCTAGTAGCCCCCGCTCACGCGGGGGCTACTCTTTGTTGCGGTGCGCAGGCTTCTCATTGTGGTGGCTTCTCTTGTTGCGGAGCATGGGCTCTAGGTGCCTGGGCTTCAGTAGTTGTATCACGCGGGCTCAGTAGTTGTGGCACGTGGGCCCTAGGGTGCGTGGGTAGTTGTGATTCGCAGGCTCTAGAGCGCAGGCTCAGTGGTTGTGGCGCACGGGCTTAGTTGCTCCACGGCATGTGGGATCTTCCCGGACCAGGGCTCGAACCCCGTGTGCCCTGCATTGGCAGGTGGATTCTTAACCACTGCACCACCAGGGAAGTCTCTGGATTCCCTTTTGATGTTGAATACTTTGAGCTCTCATGTGTTCCCTGCCCCATACTCAAGGAAAGGCTGGTTCTTTTCTCCTTCAGAGCCCTTTGCTGACACATCAGTCTATTGCCTCCTGGAGGAATAATGTGTACTTCCAGCCTGATTCTGAAACAATCTGATTGCAGGGAGAAATAAATCGTATATACATACATACTTATGTGTTTGTTTGTTTGTTTATCAACTAACAAGGACAGTTTTGAGTGTGAATAAAGGGGGCACTATTAAACGTTAGGGTGGGGCAACAGGTGTAAAAACTGAGATGTTTGTCTTGGTAAAGTGGAACATCTGATAACCCTGGTACATAAATGCTCATGCAATGGCAGTCTTCTCCAAAGCTCACAGAGAGGCTTGTAGGGATTGTCAACATGGTAAGATTTGCTTATTGTATGTCATATGGAGGATGCAGTGACTTTAGGGATTGAGATCAACCGTTTTATCTGTGGTACAGCGGCATTGCAGAAGGATAGACTGCTTGGGATATACACACAGGGATAATATGATCCTATCTGGTAAGGTTCTGACCCATACCTGGAAAACCAACATCTGCTTCTGGTTCCAAACCAGTGAGTTCTGGTATGTACTTAGACTGTGCCAACTCAGAGAGTTTGAGGGTGATGGATACCACTTTGTTTATACTTGAAAATACCGTACCCTGCAATTGCATTGTGTATTGTATAACTCCAAGATTGATGAGGTGTACCTGGACCAATGGTTTGAGTCTTCCCAGCCCAGGTGCCAGACTATATGAATGAGTGAGCTTTCAGATGATTTCAACCCCAGCCATAGGCATCCTTCTGAGAGATCCTGGGCCAAAACCTGCCCAGCCAACCAATCTCAAGTTCCTGACCCATAGAAACTATGAGAAATAATAAATTATTGTTATTGTTTGAAGCCACTAAGTTTATGGGGAGATTTCTTAGGCATTAATGAATAACTAGCACAAGTACCTATGTGCTGTCTCAACAGAGTGTCCAACAATCAATAGATTTCATGAATTAGAACTTCAAGGGAGAGCTCAATGCTGAAAACAATAATTTGGGGGAGAATCTGAATATATATAATGGTTAAAAGGACTGAAGATGAAACCAGAGGCCAGTGCTCACATGAAAAAGGTCAAGGAGGGATAGTCGGAGAGTTAAGCCTTGGTTTCCCAAACCCCACTTTCTCATGGCTCTCCTCTAGCTCAATGGCCATTGTTTCTCAGGGTCTTTGCTGCTTTCTCCTCATTTCTCTGGCCTCTAAACTTTGGAGTCCCAAGCTGCTTCTCTCCTATACATATTACGTAGACAGTCTTATCTAAACTCATGACTAAATATGATCCTTGTGCTGGTGACTCCTCACTTTGATTGTCCAGATATAACCTCTGTTTTTCACTCCAGACACATGTATCCAACTGCCTGCTATACGTCTCCATTTGGAATTCTACTAGGAATCTCAAACTCAACATATCCAATACCAAACTCTCAACTTCCTCCAAAACATGCTCCTTTTTCAGTCTTCCCCATCTCAGTAAATAATGAATCCATCATTTAGATGGCTCAGGAAAAATTTGGAGTCATGTTTGAATTCCTCCATTTGTTTCACATATTTGGTCCATCCACAAATCCTTTTGGTTCTACCTTCAACATACACCCAGAAACCACCCACTTCTCACTATTTTCACAACTTCCTCCCTAGTCCAAGTCACCATTGACTCACACCTGGTAGATGACAGTGATGAAGAGAGATAGTGAGTGGTACAGCCAGAAGATGATGATTCAAAACAGGAAGTTTATTTTGTGTGTTTTTATTAAATTAAACCCTTTATTTAAGATAATTGTAGATTCCCATGTAGTTAAGAAATAACACAGAGAAAAAAAAAGAAATAACACAGAGAGATCCAGTGTTTCCCCAAAGGGTAGCATCTTGCAAAACTATAGTACGATATCACAACAAGGATATGGACACTGATATGGTCAAGGTACTGAACATTTCCATCACCACAGCGATACGTCTATTGCCCTTTAATAACCACATGCACCTATCTTTCACCCCTCCACCCCATCCCTAACCACTGGCAACCATTACTCATTTCTCCATTTCTAAAACCTTGTCAGTTCAAAAACGTTATATAAATATTATCATACAGCTTGTAATCTTTAGGGATTGGCTTTTTTCACTCAGCATAATTCCCTGGAGATTCATCCGAACCTTTCTGTATGTGTCTCAATAGTTTGTTCCTTTTTGTTGCTGAATAGTACTGTAGCTTGTTTAAGCATTCATCTGTGGTGGGGCATCTCGTTTTCAGTTTGAGGCTGTTATGAATAAAGCAGCTATGGACATTCATGTACAGGTTTTTTTGTGAACATAAGTTTTCATTTTTCTGGGATAAATGCCCAACAGTACAATTGCTGAATCATTTGATAGTTGCATGTTTCATTTTTAAAAAATAATTGCAAAACTATTTTCCAGTGTAGCTGTGCCATTTTACATTCCCATCAATAATTTGTGAGTCATCGAGTTTCTATGCATCCTTGCCAGCATTTGGTGTTGTCACTGTTTTTTATATTAGTCGTTCTGATAAGTGTAGTGATAGCTCATTGTGGTTTTTATTTGCATTTTCTTTAGTCGTTCACGATGTTGAACACCTTTTCTTGTGTTTATTTGCCATCTGTATACCCTCTTCCGTGAAATGTCTGTTCATGTGTTTTGCCCATTTTCTATTTGGCTTGTTCATATTTTATTGCTGAGTTTTGAGAGTTCTTTATATATTCTAGACAATAGTCCTTTGTTGGATATGTGGTCTGCAAATATTTTCTCCCAGTCTGTAGCTTGCCCCTGTATCCTCTTACAGGGTTTTCACAGAGCAAAAGTTCTTAATTTTGATAAAGTCCAATTTATCAGTTTTTCTTTTTATGGATCATGCTTTGGTGTCAAGTCTAAGGATTTTTTTGCCTAGATCTAGCAAAGATCTTCTGCTGTGTTTTCTTCTAACATGTTTTATAGTTTTACGTTTTGCATTTAAGTTTGTGATCCAGCACCATTTGTTTAAAAGGCTATCCTTCTTTTGAATTGTTTTTTGCACCTTTGTCAAAAATCATTTGGACATATTTATGCGGGTCTATTTCTGGGTTCTCTGTTCTGTTCCATTGACCTATGTGTCTATCTCTCTGCCAACCACACTGTTCTGATTATGGTAGCTCTTCAGTAAGCATTAATGTTATGTAGAGCTATTTCTCCCAATTTATTCTTCTTTTCCCAAATTGTTTTAGCTATTCTAGTTCCTTTACCTTTCCATATATATATTGTAGAATAATCTTATCTATAGCTACAAAAAATCTTGCTGGGATTTTGATAGGAATTGCATTAAACCTGCATATCAATTTAGTGAGCACTGACACTTTTTCTATTTTGAAAAATGGGCAAGGTATGTCTCTCCATTTATGTGTATCTTGTTTGATTTCTTTCATCAGTGTTCTCTAGTTTTCAGCATATAAGTCCCACACAGGTTTTGTTAGATTTACACGTAAGTATTTATTTTAGGGATTGTAAATGGTATTGCATTTTTAATTTCAGTGTTCATATGTTCATTGCTCGTATACAGAAATGTGACTGACTTTTATATGTTCACTTTATATACTGCCACCTTGCTGAACTCATTAATTCTAGGACCATTTTGTAGGTTTCTTGGGATTTTCTACATAGACAATCATGTTATCTGCAGATAGGGACAGTTCATTTCTTTCTTTCCAAACTCTATGTCTCCTTTCTTTTTCTTTACTTATTACACTGGAAGAACCTCCAGTGCTATCTTGAATAGGAATGAGAAGAGCAGACATTCTTACCTCTTCCCTGATCTTAGAAGGAAAGCAGTCAGTCTTTCATCATTAATGTAATATCTATAGTTTTTAGTAGGTGTTCTTTATCAAGTTGAGGAAGTGACCCTCTATTCCTAGTTCTGAGATTTTTCATTTATTATGAATGGGTGTTGAATTTTGTCAGTTGCTTTTTCTGCATCAATTGATATGATCATATGATTTTAATTCTTTAGCCTGTTATTATGATTAATTTTTGAATTTGAACCAGGCTTGTATCCTTAGAATAAGACCCACATGGGCACAGTGTGTAATTCTTTTTGTATATTGGCGAATTTATTTGCAAAATATTGTTAACGATTTTTGTATCTATATTTATGAGAGATATATATTTTTGGTACTGTCTTTGTCTGGTTTGGTATCATAGTAATACTAGTTTAATAAAATGAATTAAGAAGTGTTCCTTCCTCATCTATTTTCTGGAAGAGGTTATGTAGAATTGGTGTTAATTATTCTTCAAACATTTGGTAGAGTTCTCCAATAAATCCTTCTGGGCCTGGAGATTTCTTTGGGGGGAGTTTTAAAATTATAGATTCAATGTCTTTAATAGTTATAGGGCTATTCAAATTATTTATTTATTGTTGGGTGAGTTGTACTGGTTTGCACTTTTTGAGGACTTGGTCCATTTCATCTAACTTGTCAAATTATATGTGTACAGTTTTCCTGGTATTTCCTTATCCTTTTATGTCTGCAGAGTCTGTTGTGATAACCCCTGTTTAATTCCTGGTATTGGTAATTTGTGTTTCGCTCTTTTTTATTTTTCAGTCTTGCTAGAGTTTTGTCAATTTTATTGATTTAAAAAAAACCCAGCTTTTGTTTTATTAATTTTCTCTATTGTTTTTCTGTTGTCAATTTCATTGATTTTTGTTCTTATTATTTCCTTCCTTCCGCTTGCTTTGGGGCTTATTTTGCTTTTCTTTTTCTAGGTTCTTGAGGTGGATATGCATAGTATTTTTTTGAAGTTTTTCCTCTTTTTTAATGTAAACATTTTGTGCAATAAATTTCCCTCTCAGCTTTAGCTGGGTCTCACATATTTTGATGTGTGTATTTTCATTTTTGTTCAGTTCAATGTATTTTTAAAATTTCCCTTGAGACTTCCTTTTTAACACATGGATTATTTAGAAGTATGTTTAATTTCCAGCTGTTTGGAGATTTTCCCATTATCTTTCAGTTATTGATTTCTAGTTTGAATCCATGATGGTTGGAGAACATACTCTGTATTATTTCAATTATTTTAAATAAGTTGAGGTTTGTTTTATGGCCAGGATATGGTATCTTGGCATATGGTCTGTGGGAACTTGGAAAGAATATGTATTCTTCTGTTGTTGGGCAGGGTGTTGTATAAATATTAGATCCTGTTGGTTGGTAGTAGTGTTGAGTTCTTCTGTATCCTTCTTGATTTCTTGTCTAGATGTTCTATCAATTGTATTGTAGTTTCCAAATATGATTGTGGATTTGTCTATTTCTCCTTTCAGCTTTATCATTTTATTGCTTCACAGATTTTGCAGCTCTGTCATTTAATGCATACACATTTAAGATTGCTATGTGTACTTGATGGGTTGACTCTTTTATTGTTATGTAATATGCCCCTCTGTCTCTGGTAATTTCCTTTGCTCTATTTTATCTGATATTAATATAACCACTTCTGCTTTCTTTTTACTGTTTGCATGATATATCTTTTTCCATCCTTTTACTTTCAACCTACCTATATCATTATATTTAAAGTTAGTTCCTTGTAGATACTATATAGTTGTGTTGTGTTTTTTTATTTTGTTTGTTTGTTTGTTTTTTGCGGTACGCGGGCCTCTCACTGTTGTGGCCTCTCCCGTTGCGGAGCGCAGGCTCTGGACACGCAGGCTCAGCGGCCATGGCTCACGGGCCCAGCCGCTTCGCGGCATGTGGGAACTTCCCGGACCGGGGCACGAACCCGCGTCCCCTGCATCGGCAGGCGGACTCTCCACCACTGTGCCACCAGGGAAGCCCTGTATCGTGTTTTTTATCAACTATGCCAATTTCTGTCTTTTAATTGGTGTTTAAATCAGTTACATTTAGTGTAATTATTAGTATGTTAAGGCTTAAGTCTTCCATTGTATAATTTTGTTTTCTATTTGTTCTCTATGTTTATCATCTCTGTTCTGTTCTTCATGCCTTCCTGTGGGTTACTTGAACATTTTTTAGAATTAAATTTTGAGTTATCTATAGAGTTTTGAGTATCCCTGGGCAGCTTCTTTAGTAGTTGCTCTACATATTACATTATATATACACAACTTATTGCAGTCCACTAGACATTTTACCATTCAAGTGAAGTACAGAAACCTTAACTCCTTTACCCTTCTTCATTTATAATTGTCTTAAATAATTCCTCTGCATACATTCAGAAACACATCAGACAGTGTTATAATTTTTGCTTTAATCATGAAACATAATTTAGAAGACTCAAGAGAAGGAAAATGTATTTAGCCGTATTTTTGCTCTTTCTGTTGTTCTTCCTTCCTTCCTTCCTGGTGTTCCAAGACTCCTTCTTTTATCATTTCTTTTCTGTTTAAAGAACTTTCCTTAGCCATCCTCTTAAGTTAGTTCTTTTAGTGAGAAATTCTTAGTTTTTCTTCATCTGAGAATGCCTTTATTTCCTCTTCATTCCTGAAGGATATTTTCACTGGATGTGGAACCCTGAATTAACAGTTCTTTTTGCTTTCACTACTTGAAAAGTGTTGCACCACTTTATTCCGGCTCCCATGGTTTGTGATGAGAAATCTGCTGTTATGTAAATTGTTTTTCCCCTCCAGGCAATTTGTTGTTTCTCTCTCACTGCTTTCAAGATAATAAAAATAGTAAATGTATTAAGTGCTTATTAGATACCATTTTTCTGATGGCTGCTTTTAAGTCTTTGTCATATAATTCTAACATCTCTGTCATCTCAGTGTTGTCATCTGTTGATTGTCTTTTTCATTCACATTGAGATTTTCCTGATTCTTTGTATGATGAGTAATGTTTTTTATTGAGACCTGGACGTATATGCTGTGGTACTCTGGCTGTGAGTTAAGCCTTCTGCTTTAGCTGGCTTCCTCTGACACTGCTCTGACAGGGGAAGTAGGAATGCCATTTTCTTCCTGCCAAGTGAGTGCAGAAGCCCAGATTCCCCACCTAGCCTCTGTTGTCATCCTAGAGCAGTGCCAACTCCCCATATAGCCTTCACTGATGTCTGGGTGGTTGCCTCACTATCCTGACTTTCCACTAGGCCTCCCCTGGCATCACGCAGTGGGGAGGGGAGGGCGAGGGGTGTCTCATTACTGCGAAGTGGGGATGGGGGTCCACGCTTCCCACATGGTATCCACTGACACTGCAAGGGAAGTGTGTTTGTTACCACCAAGCAGGGATGAAAGACATGGCTCGCTACTCAGCCTCCTCTGACACCCACCCTGGTGAGAGGGTAGTCTAGACTACAGTTCTTTGGGTGGTGTTTTTCTCAAGTAAGCTGGTTATTTTCTAAAGGTTCTGTGTTGCTAGGCTGTCCTTTTCCTGGTACTTTGGCTGGAGACAGCAGGCTTTTGTTTGGACTTGTTTTTTGTCTGCACGTGTTTGTTGTTCCAGATTGTCAGCTTCTTCAGCTCATATTCTGTGATATATGAGACAAAAAGAAAACCCAGAGGGCTTCCCTGGTGGCGCAGTGGTTGAGAGTCCGCCTGCCGATGCAGGGGACGCGGGTTCGTGCCCTGGTCCGGGAAGATCCCACATGCCGTGGAGCGGCTGGGCCTGTGAGCCACGGCCGCTGAGGCTGCGCGTCCGGAGCCTGTGCTCCGCAACGGGAGAGGCCACAACAGTGAGAGGCCTGCATACCGCAAAAAAAAAAAAAAAAAGAAAAAGAAAACCCAGAGAATTCACCACCCTGTTGTTCCTCAGGTCCTGAGGTCCCTAGCCAGTCTCCTTTCCTCTTTCCACCTTTCAGACTCTTCTTATGTTTGTTTCATATATAATGGCTAGGGGTTTTAGTTGTACTTAGTGAAAGGAATAGGGAAAAGTACATCTATTCCATCTTCTTGGAAGTGGAAGTTCCCCAGAAGGTTTTTATATAAAGGTAGAGGAACAACAGTCTGGAGGAAGGACAGTTGGATGATGATGATAATTTCCATGAAACCCAGTAGAATAAGCACTATCTGCCTAAAGGAGCTTTAGGAAGTAGAGCTTCGTGGGAGAGCCAGAATTCATTTAACACTAGGTGACGGAGGAGTGGCAGTGCACAGGGCTACTTGCTGTGGAAGTGGGCACTGGAGTTCCAGTGGACACAGTGGACAGGATTGGGAGGGACAGGAAGAGCAAGAAAGGTGATAAGCAGAGCAAAGAAACCCTTGGCTGAAAGTATGAGAGGGGAGAGATGACCTGTGGGGCTTATATTTGAGAGGTGACACGGGTGTGACAAGCTGGATTGACTGCCTCAGCAGTCACAGATAAATTTGGTGTCACACCAGAACCCAATCACAATACACTCTTGATCTCTTAGTGGCTGGGAAATGGCTCTTGCTACAACGGGGTGCATGTAGGTGAGAACAGGAGTGGCACCTGCAACCTTTGGGTTCCATTTTCTCATAGGCACAGCCAGCCCTCATACAAATAACCTAATGAAGGGTTTAATTTCCAAAATGTTCTGGAAGAGTGGTAGACTACTCATTAATTAATTCCCACCCCTCATTTTTTCATTCTAGTAAGGTTCTCAAGCAAACCAGGATTATTCCTTTGCAGCAGGGCATTATCTGGTATAAATTTTTGGAAGATCTGAATATTGAGGTTGTCACTTTAAAATAAGTTATTGTTGCTATTGCAATAATAATAAAAATAGTAAATGTATTAAGTGCTTATTAGATACCAGGTGCTGTTCCAAGTGCTCGAAGTGTTTTAAGTCATTTGATCCTTAAACCACCCTATAAGGCAGATACTAATTATTGCATTCACTCCATTTTATGCATGAGAAAACCAGGGATGTGGCAAAGGAATTAGAAATATGTTCAAAACCTCCATTGAATTAAAAACTGGCATAGCCATCTTCTTTGTTACCACATTCATTCCACGAGAATCACAAAGAATGATGTTTTCCAGTGCTTTCGCAAATAATTGCTACAATCCAGTTCTTGTATTTATTTCAGTTGCTGGGATAAAAAGTAACGGTGCTAGTCTCATTCATTTCATCCCTGGCAAATCACTCGATCCATTATCCCTATTTTTCCTGTCTTTAAAATTGGGGCAGTCGTACCAGGCCACCACCCCTCTAGCCACAAAGAACAAAAGCAATAAGTTTTTATTGCAAAGCGTTTTGAAAAATATTGAACTTGTACTAAGTTATTATTCAACCCGTAGGGAGCTGGGTGGTGGCTAAACTAGGAGAAAAGCAGGAAATAGGAGAGAAACCACAGAGGAGAAGAAGGGTTGCCTGGTGAGGTGGAACCCAAGAAAACAAAGGATCCGGGACATTTCCAGCTGCCAGAGTTTGTTTTCAGCTGTACCCGCCCCCATGTTGACTCTCAACTCCTTCATGCGGGGTCCGTGGGCTTACCTTGGGGCCTCACAGATGGCTACATCAATGTTAAATAATGACTTGAGAATAGATAAAGCTTCCTAGTATTGTTTCCCAAGTCTTCCCCCTTGTCTCCCATTTCCTCTTCCATCTACCTTTCCAAAGGTTCCCAACAGATGTTTCTCAGGTTCACCCATATTGATTTTGCTTCATGCAGAGATATGCCCGAGCATCTCTCTCAGAGCAGAGACCCGTCCAACGCTCAATGGTGTGTGTGTGTGTGTGTGTGTGTGTATCTCCTCAGAGCACAATTCTCTTGCTTAATTTAGTATCGGTGTCACACACATTGCATTTATCTTCACAGAGGAAAGAAAAGAAAATTTCAGCATGATCTTATTATAAACATTTTCTTTTCCGTTTTATTGACATAAATGACATATAGCATTTATAAGTTTAAGGCGTATAGCACAATGATATTTGACTTACATACATCACGAAATGATTATCACAATAAGTACAAACCATTTTTAAACACTGAAAATTCCCCCTTTGTGATGCACTCCCAGGGCGGGGCAAATTTGGACCTTTTTTGAGTCAAGACTATAAACAGAAAATTCCTCACTCCTGGGTTGAAGGCTACCACGGATCAACTTACTGCTTGAAAATCTGCAGATTCTCCCATCAAATTGGCTCAGGTTCAGAGCAGACTTGAAGATTTCCATGCTGTCACTTTTTAGGAAAACTTGCATAATGGAAGACCAAAGCTCAAATTCCATTTGTTTGCCTCTGTCTTCTTTTCTGAGAGGAATGCTGGCCCAAGCTTCTCACCAAACTTTAATTCCCCGAGAAGCACCCCTTTCCTCACCTCTGTTTGGAAAGAACACTATATAAAATAGACTTTTAAACAACTTAAATAAATTCACAAGCTCTTTCATGTACTTTCCATGTTTATCTCTTCCTCTCCCCTGCTCCACACCATGGAATATCCTGCAACCAGATTAAATAGTCCTAAAATAAGGTTTCCATCATGTCCTGTCACCACTCAAACACATTCATTTACTCCCAGTTGCCTGCAGGATGAATTCCAAAATCTTCAGACAGACCTTTACATTCTTTTCTCCCAGTCTTCTTTTATACAATCTCTTCACTTCAGAATCCTCCTAAACACATCTTCCACTTTCCCAACCTTATTCCTCCTAACACTGCCTCATCTCAACCCTTGACATAGACCGTTGGTGTGTCAACTACCAATGACGAAAGCAGGTCCCAGAAAACTCTTGATTTGGGAAAGTTTGTTGGCCCAGTTCTGATTACTTAAGACAAAAGGTCTGTAAATGGTATCTCAGAAAGGTCAGTCTGATCAACCACTAGGACCCCCATCCTACTCCCTGGGGAAGTGACCCTTCTCAACATGGAGGGCCTCATGGCCAAACATCATGAGAGGTAGCTCATCCTGTCTCAGAAGGTAAAGTGAGGGCCCCACCCTTTCAATACCATCTTCTTCTATAATTTTCTTCCCTTCTTGCCCACCATGAATCCTGCATTCTGATATCTTCATCTGCAAGACAAACTGCTCTTAAATTCCATGATGCCCAAAGAGAAGTTAGCCAACCAAGTTGCGGGAGCTTTGTGAGAACAGAGGGAGAGAGTCCTTTGTAAGACACTTTGGGGCAAAAAAAAGGGGGTTTATGATTTTTGTTCTGAGACTCTACTGTGGCCTGAGGTATTTCAACAGGATGTGTGGTTAGTGCTCATAAACCATTCTGAGATTCCAACCCCGCTTAGAGGAGTGAGCTCTAAAACTGTTTTGATCCAGGGCACCTGTATCAATAAAAATATTTTGTGCACGAACCACCAATACAGACATATTTGTTTCTAAATTATATGTGTGTGCTCCTGATCTAATAATGTACTATGTACGTAATAAGTCACATACACAAAAATATACTTTGAAAGAATGGGGTGAAGGTAATTGTGTTAGCTTCCTACTGTAATTTTCTAAAACGTCAAGAAATTATACACAGTCACAGAAAGGTTCGTTGTGGTTACAGGCACTGTCGGTGTCCAACCAAGATCCCCTTGGCCCTATCGGTCACCTGCAGAAGTTTCCTGTGTAAGCAACAGCTTCCTGTGTCTCTCTTCATGAAAGCATTCTCTGACTATTAAAGCATGGTCAGTATGCACAGGAGAGGCTGGAAGTGCCAAGGACCTAACACACCCTAGGAATGACGCTTAACCAATGAGAGATGAGAGTCAATGGATAAATAGCCCAACTTCCTTAAACATCAGAGGGGCAATTTTGTTCCAAGAAGTCCCTCAGAGGGTCCCCAGCGGGACAGAGTCCTGGTCGCCCAAAGTCGTAATCCAGTCATCAACATATCCTTTAGTGGCTTTGCTGCCTTTTTTTTTTTTTTTTTTTTTTTTTTTTTTGCGGTACGCGGGCCTCTCACTGTTGTGGCCTCTCCTGTTGCGGAGCACAGGCTCCGGACGCGCAGGCTCAGCGGCCATGGCTCACGGGCCCAGCCGCTCAGCGGCATGTGGGATCTTCCCGCACCGGGGCACGAACCTGCGTCCCCTGCATCGGCAGGCGGACTCTCAACCACTGCGCCACCAGGGAAGCCCCCTTTGCTGCCTTTTTATGTCACTTCCCCACTCCCTCACTGTACATCCTGGAATCACCTCCCAAGTAAGATACTTGCATCTAAATCCTGGTCTTAGAGTCTGTTTTGGGGGGACTCCAAATGAAGATAGTTGTTAATAACATATTTTTAAATGATGTCCTTGACAGTTTCTACTTTAAAGTAATCTGAAGGAATTTCCTGGCAGTCCTGTGGTTAGGACTCTGTGCTACCTCTGCAGGAGGCCAGGGTTTGATTCCTGGTCGGGGAACTAAGATCTCTCAAGCCGTGAGTTGAGGCCTAAAAGCTAAATAAATAAAAACTCAAGTAATCTGATTAGAATTCCTTATTTTATGTAATATGCTGAGCTATTACTAGGATGGGAGGATTGGCAGCGCTGCCAATTTTCCTATATTTTTGTGAGCGTGAGTTAATGGTAGTATCTTGATCTATGGTTTCTTTGCAGGGATCTTTTAAAAGTTACTTGCCAGTTTTGAAAGAGTTATTAATTAAAACTGGATAGCATAATTTGTAATGCCACCTGACCAGGAACATGTAAACTGTAATACTTTGCAATATGCTGAAAGGCACAATCACGTGAGGGCTCCATTGTCAACCATTCCCAGCGTGGAACATTCACTCCTTCCTCAGGACACCTTGTAAAACATGAAACATATGACCCTCTCATACAGACCAAGAGAGGGCACTGGTGACATTCTGTATATCAAATAGTGGTAAAACTGAGTCTATCTGTCTCTTCATGCTGACATTTGTTCCCTATGCCGCAGTGTGTTATGTCACTCACTCCTGGGGTGTGATCACCCCATTTTGGAGACCACTGCTCTAGAGACTCTAAGGCCATGTCTAAACAGCCAAAGCGAAGTGGAGGACTGAGGCCAATGAAGAAGCCACTCTCTCACAGAGAATCACCGCTCGGGGCACAGGGGGTATGGTAGAGTGGGCAGTATGTCTCTGAATTGATGTCCATGAGTCCTTGAGTTCTGTATCTGAAGGAAGAAAGAAGAATTAGATGTATGAAGTGTGCAGGTAGAGAAGGGTGGGGAAATTAGAAATCAGTACAACAGATGAGAAGGCAAGATTTTTGTTCTTGCCTGGTTTGGTAGAATGGTTTTGAGCCTTCATGGAGGAAGGTACTACTGAGATCCAACACGGAAGGAGCCATTTTATGAGGCAGTCTGATGAGACTGAACACAGCGTCTTTGTTTGGGGCTCAGGTGACAAAGAATACCACACATGGACCATTTAGCGAGCATGGCAAGAGAGCACACTCGGTGAGGAAGTTGGAATTCTCACCAGCAGCAGCAGTAACACCGGGAAGAGATTCTCACTCCTCTTTTGAGCAAGTGAAACTGACACAGGGAAGCTGTGGCAGGAGAGGAGCAAAATTTGATCCTAGTGGATATGTGGGACTTGTAGCTGCCATACTGGTTCCTGAGCTCCCTGTGAAATCTCCCCAGGGACATCCCAGAATACTTCATTGGGAGGGGGCTTTTCCAGAAAGCAGTCTGTTTGGGCTGCTATAACAAAATATCATGCACTGGGTGGCTATGAACAATAGAAATTTATTTCCCACAGTTCTGGAGGCTGAGAAGTCCAATATTGGGGTGCCGACACGGTCAGGTTCTAGTGGAGGTCCACTTCTAGGTTGCAGACTGCTGACTTCCTGCTGTGTCCTCACATGGTGGAAGAAGTCAGGGAGCTCTCTGGGGTCTCTTTTATAAAGCACTAGTCCCAGTGATGAAAGCCCTGCCCTCATGGCCCATCACCTTCCAAAGGCTGCAGCTCCTAATGCCGTCAGCTTGGGGGCTAGGATTCAACAGATGCATTTTGAGGGGGACAAAAATATTCAGACCTCAGCACTGGTGACTCTGAATTAGCAGGTGGAGTTAAGGGCCAGGAAGTTTGGATTAATTTGACCTCATTCATATCCCCCAGGAGACATTTGGTTCACAATAATAATTTGGGTTCTTTTTACTATCAAATAAGTAAATGATTATTTAACATCAAATAATCATTTCTTCACTTTGCTTTGGTACTGCAGAGCCAGCCACACTGCAGAGAAAATAACAGTGACTTTCTGCCTGTTCATTTCCCATGAGGGCAGGAGAATATTGTGAAGCATCAGTTGATGATATGATATTGAAGAACAAATGAAGAAGAGAATTAATAATATTACTGCTTCATCCAAGCAGGTTGGAAGGGCAGACTTGCTTCCTGCTGCCCTGAGTTGCAAAATTATAGGTGTAAGAACTTGCCCTATGAATGAGTGTATCACTCCTCTTGATGCACCACTTGTACATCATACGAGTGATAGTTTGTGGCTCTGACCCTTAGATTCCTCCAGGTTGAGTAATAATTTATACTACTGGATGAATTTTTGCACCTGTAATTTATAAACTTGATCATTCTTACCCAGATCCTCGCCATCTCACCTCCTCATAGAGTCATGATTTAATAGCTCAGCTGTGAGGTAAGGTCTTAACAAAGCATTGTAACTTTTACCACAAATACTACAAGACATGCAGGAGGAAGTTAAGACCCCCCCAAATCAGTTACACCTCATATATAGGTGTCAGCTAACTGCATGTGGACACTTTGGGAAGCTCGGTTCACTTTTTGGGGATGCTGGGAAGCCATTTAATGCGCCAGAAGAAATTTGGGGGTGGGTGAGATGGCATCCTAACGTCTTAAAAGTTAAGAGATTTTCCAAACATACCTTAATCCATTTCCAGTGAGTAGTTTCCTGTGGCTCAGTATAACGAATACTCACGCCCAATCACACTGATCAAAATATATAAACCTGTTATATTGGGTAGCGAAGATCTAAATTTCATCCAGGATGCTATCTGCAGTCTGATTTCATTTGGAGGTAGTTTTCCTGGAGGATTTTGGGGGGAAGAAGTTCTCTTCTCTTCTCTTGAGTTTCCTTTTTTTTTTTTTAACATCTTTATTGGAGTATAATTGCTTTACAGTGGTGTGTTAGTTTCTGCCTTATAACAAAGTGAATCATTTATACATATACATATATCCCCATATCTCCTCCCTCTCGCGTCTCCCTCCCTCCCACCCTCCCTATCCCACCCCTCTAGGTGGTCACAAAGCACCGAGCTGATCTCCCTGTGCTATGCGGCTGCTTCCCACTAGCTATCTATTTTACGTTTGGTAGTGTATATATGTCCATGCCAGTCTCTCACTTTGTCCCAGCTTACCCTTCTCCCTCCCCGTATCCTCAAGTCCATTCTCTAGTAGGTCTGTGTCTTTATTCCTGTCTTACCCCTAGGTCCTTCATGACCTTTTTTTTTTTTTCTTAGATTCCATATATATGTGTTAGCATACGGGATTTGTTTTTCACTTTCTAACTTACTTCATTCTGTATGACAGACTCTAGGTCCATCCACCTCACTACAAATATCTAAATTTCGTTTCTTTTAATGGCTGAGTAATATTCCATTGTATATATGTGCCACATCTTCTTTATCCATTCATCCTATGATGGACACTTAGGTTGCTTCCATGTCCGGGCTATTGTAAATAGAGCTGCAGTGAACATTTTGGTACATGACTCTTTTTGAATTATGGTTTTCTCAGGGTATATGCCCAGTAGTGGGATTGCTGGGTCTTGAGTTTCTTTTAAAAACAATTTCTCTCTGGGAAAAAAATCTAAATTTTATATATATATAAATGTGTGTGAGTCTTTCATTAGATTTCTAAAAATTGACCCTGAAAAAGGCAGAAATATAGATACCATTATATATAGAGAAAGACTCTAATGAAAGATCTAATGAAGCACATTTAATTAGGACATGGTCAGCTTTTATCTGAGATCCTGTATATACCATTGGGAGCAAAGGTTTAGTTTATATGGAAGTGACCATGAGCAAATGAAACTCAGAAATGTGACATTTTAGAAGTTGTCAAGGATAAATTCTAGAAGTCAGAAGCTTAAAGAAGGATAAGATACAGTTTCACAAACTTATCCAAACGCCAATTATAATTTAATACTCTCCTTCTAGGAGTAAGCACTCCATTGGTAATTATTATCTTGAAATGAATTCGTGAACATTAATTAAGCCCCCTCCAAGCAGGATGATTAAAAGACAGTTAATTAAAAGACATTTAATACTTGTCAAATTTACTAAACATTTGTTGCTATTGAAATTTTGTGTTCTTTTGCCAGATAGGTAAAAGGTACTTGACTGTTGCCGTATATCTTCTAGCAAAGGTTGTGTTTGGAGTTTGAAAGTGGCACCGTGGGAAACAGTGTGCTGTTACCATGGTCTTGGAATGTCATAATCCTGAATTCTGCAACCGTCCTGTAGCCAAATGGCAGAGCAATTTGGGGCAAGCAACCTAATGCTTGAGCTCCTCTGGTTTCTAATCCCATAATAAAACAAATATAATAATAACCTCTCTCAGCTTCTTAACACTCTTTCTACCCTTGGCTTCAAGGCCCTTCTTCAAAACCTTTCTAATCTCTCCTTTTACTTTGCTCACTCTCAGTGGCAAAGCTAGTATATTTGACACCTGAACCAGATCATTTTTTAAAATGCCCTTTATTTCCATGCCAAAGTTATTTCTGGTATCAATCATATAATAATCACAATGATCATCTTCTTCCGTTATTCTTTGGTCTTAAAATAAACAATTAAAAGAAATTTTGTTCTGGGCAAGATGGCTCGGACCCATTTCTCCCTGATTCCCCCTGCTAAGTACAACTATAAACCCTGGAGAGAACTTAAAAGGCAACCAAAGGAGCACTCTGAAATGTGGAAAGAGGAGCTGTTTAGGGATCCCAGGAGAACAACACAGCAGCAGGATGTCTTACATCTGTACCTCCCCTCAACGGAAGAAGGCAACCCAGGCCTAGCATTTCTAGACTCCCAACCTAGTGACACAGGGTAGCCCAGGTTGGCTCATTCCTCCATCAGATGAAATAGTAGGCCCTCTGACAACACCAGGTGAACCTGATAGCACGGGCAAGGGGGATGGGTCAGGAGCCCCACTAAAAACAAGCAGCTAAAGGAAGTGCTCCTCTCTTTTGCCAGACCCGAGACTCCTCTCTCTTGCTGAGAGACACCTAGTGACACACGTTGGCACTGGCAAGAGAGATTCTGCCGCACACAACAAGCTGCCTGGCCCAGGAAACACGCGTCGTCCCTATGGGCCCCCTGACTCCCTTCCTCCACGTAGAGACATCAGATGACCCTGCCTGGAGCAAGCCCTTTGGCCCTCTCAGGCAACACCGTCAGGGACCAGTGGGAGCCCCAGCAGCAGCAGATAAACCAAGCACGCCAAAAAAATACTGCAGGAGCTGTCATTCAAACCACAATCCACAGAAGTAGGTCAGGACCTGCATGCTAAACCTAAACAGGTGACTACCTGCTAAAATAAAAGATTTAAATAGGAGCTAGAGTCTTACAACATAACAGTAAAAATGTTTTTTAAATAAAATTTATTTACTTATTTTTGGCTGCGTTGGGTCTTCGTTGCTGCGTGCGGGCTTTCTCTAGCTGTGGTGAGCAGGGGCTACTCTTCTTTGCGGTGCCCGGGCTTCTCATTGCGGTGGCTTCTCTCGTTGCGGAGCATGGGCTCTAGGTGCACAGGCTTCAGCAGTTGTGGCTCGTGGGTTCTAGAGCGCAGGCTCAGTAATTGTGGCACATGGGCTTAGTTTCTCCACGGCATGTGGGATCTTCCCGGACCAGGGCTCGAACCCGTGTCCCCTGCATTGGCCGGTGGATTCTTAACCACTACGCCACCAGGGAAGCCCCAGGATACTATTGAAAATCACTCATCAGGGAATTTCCTGGTGGTCCAGTGGTTAGGACTCCGGCTTCCACTGCAGGGGGCACAGGTTCAATCCCTGGTCAGGGAACTGAGATCCCACGTGCTGTGCGGTGCGGCCAGAAAAAAAAGAAAATCACCCATCATATCAAGAGCCAGGAAAATCACAGTATGATGTTGGAATTATCTGACGAGGAGTTTAAAGTAGCCATAACAATAACAAAACAAAACTTCAACAAGCAATAACCAATTCTCTTGAAACAAATGAAAAAATAGAAAATCTCAGCAAAGAGCTATGTTATGGGAAAGAATTAAATGGAAATCTTCTAACTGAAAAATATACCAAAATTTTAAAAACTTGCTTGATGGGGTTTCCCTGGTGGCGCAGTGGTTAAGAATTCTCCTGCCAACTCAGGGGACATGGGTTCGAGCCCTGGTCCGGGAAGATCCCACATGCCACAGAGCAACTGAGCCCGTGCGCCACAACTACTGAGCCTGTGCTCTAGAGTCCACGAGCCACAAGTACTGAGCCTGCATGCCACAACTACTGAAGCCTGTGTGCCTAGAGCCCGTGCTCCGCAACAAGAGAAGCCACTACAATGAGAAGCCCACACGCTGCAACGAAGAGTAGCTCCCACTCACCACAACTAGAGAAAGCCCGCACGCAGCAATGAAAACCCAATGCAGCCAAAAATAAATTAAAATAAATAAATTAAGAAAAACTTGCTTGATGGACTCAATAGTAGAGTAAATATGCCAGCAGATATAATCAATGAACTTGAGGAAAAATTAATAAAATTTACCCAATCTGAAAAAGACAGAAAATAGATTAGAAAAAAATGAAGAGACTCTTGGGTACCTGTGAACAATAAGAAAAGATCCAACATTCATGTCATTGGAGTCCCAGAAGAAGAGGAGAAAGAGAGCGGGGCTGAAAGAATATTAGAAGAAGTAATGATGTAAAACACCCCAAATTTAGCAAAAGAAAACATAAAGATACAAGAATCTGAGCAAACCCCAAACAAGATAAATTCAAAGAAATTCATATTCACACACCGTAGTTAAACCTCTGAAAACTAAAGGCAAAGGTAAAATCTTGAAAGCAGCCGGAGAGAAATGATGATTACCTATCATCAGGGAACACCAATTCGAATGACAGTGGATTTCTCACCTGAAACCATGGAGGACAGAAGGAAGAGGTACAATATATTTCAAATTCTGAAAGGAAGGAACTGCCAACCCAGAACATCCTTTAGGTGAGAAGGGGATTCAAGGCATTCGAAGATGAAAAACATTAAGAGAATTTGTTGCTACCAGACCTACTCTTAAATATTGGCAAAAGGATGTCCTTCAAGCAGAAATGAGCTTATAAAAGAAGGAATCTTGAAGCATCAAGAAGGAAGAAAGTTCATTTTGTATGCTGAAACTTTACTGAATGTTTATTATTACTTCTAACAGTTTTTTTTGTGGAGTGTGGGATTTTCTATATATAGGATCATGACATCTGCAAACAGAGATAATTATACTTCTCTTTTTCCAATGTAGATGCCTTTTATTTCTTTTTCTTGCCTAATTTCTCTGGCTAAGATTTCCAGTGCTTTCTTAAATAGAAGTGGTGAGAGTGGTCATCCTTTTCTTATTCCTGCTCTTACAGGAATTGCATTTACCTTTTCACCCTTGGGTATGATGTTAGCTATGGGCTTGTCATATATGGTCTTTGTCATGTTGAGATACATTCCTTCTATACCTAATGTGTTGAGAGTTTTGATCATGAAAGGATGTTGAATTTTTTCAGATGCTTTTTCTGTATATGTTGAGATGATGTGGTTTTTATCCTTCATTCTGTTATGTGATGTTTATCACACTTGTTGACTTGTGTGTGTTCAACTATCTTGTATCCAAGGGATGAACTCCACTTGATCGTGGTGAATGATCCTTTTAACATGCTGTTGAAGTCGGTTGCTAGTATTTTGTTGAAAACTTTTGCATTGTGTTCCTCAAGAATATTGGCCTGTGATTTTCTTTTCTTGTAGTGTACTTGTCTGGCTTTGGTATCAGAGTAATGCTGGCATAATAAAATGAGTTTGGGAGTGTTCCTTCCTCCTCAACTTTTTGAAAGAGTTTGAGAAGGACTGACATAAATTCTTCTTTAGATGGTTGATAGAATTCACCAGTGAAGCCATCTGGTCCTGGGATTTTCTTTGTTGAGAAGTTTTTTTATTACTGATTCAAACACCTTAATCATTATTGGTCTGTTCAGATTTTCTATTCGTGATTCAGTCTTGGTAGGTTGTACGTTTCCAGAAACGTATCCATTTTTTCTAGGTTGTCCAATTCACTGGCACATAATTTTCATAGTAATCTCTTATGATCCTTTGTATTTCTGTGGTATCAGTTGTAATGTCTCCTCTTTCATTTATAATTTTGTTTGAGTCTTCTCTTTTTTTTCTTAGTCTAGCTAAAGGTTTTTCAACTTTACCTTCACAAAAAAACCTCAGTTTTATTGATCTTTTTATTGTTTTTTCTAGTCTTTATTTCATTTATTTCTGCTCTTATCTTTATTACTTACTTCCTTGAACAACAGAAAGAGCAGAATATGGGTGAATATGGATGAATACAATAGACTGTCCTCATGAATTTTATAAGTTATATTTTACAATCGAAACAAAAGTCATAACACCGTCTGATACTCAAGACAACGGTATTTGAAAGCAGTGAGAGTAAAAGAGACCTAATGGAAGTAAGATTTCCACACTTTACTTGAAGTGGCAAAATGCTGATCTTTGACAAAGAAGCAAACGCAATACAATGGAGTAAAGATAGTCTCTTCAACAAACGGTGCTGCCGCTAAGCTTCCAGAGCCTAAACAGTGCCTGGCACATAGTAGGTGCTCAACAAATATTTGTTAAATGAATAAATGAATGATTTAAAAAGTCAAAGAATGACCCTTACTCCAACGCCAGTGGACAATCCAGAACTCTAATGCCAGTCAGCAATCCAGTAGACTTGAAAGATTATGCTCCCTAATGGTGATTATTCTGTAACGAAATCATTTTTAAATTCTAAAGAAACCCCAAAAAACAAAAAAACAAATGGTGCTGGAACAACTGAACATCACATGCAAAAAAAATCACACAGACCTTACACCTTTCGTAAAAATTAACTTAAAATGGATCCTAGACCTAAATGTAAAATGCAAAACTATGAAACTCCCAGAAGATGACACAGGAGAAAACCTAGATGCCCTTGGAAATGGCAATGGCTTTTAGATACAACACCAAAGGCACGATTCATGAAAGAAATAATTGGTAAGCTTCATTATAAGTTAAAAGCTCTGCTTTGCAAAAGACAATGTCAAGAGAATTAGAAGATAAGCCACAGCCTGGGAGAAAAGGTCTACAAAAGGCACATCTGATAAAGGACAGTTATCCAAAATATACAAAGAACCCTTAAAATTCTACCATAAGAAAACAACCCAATTAAAAAATTGACCAAAGACCTTAACAGACACTTCACCAAAGAAGATATATAGATGGCAAATAAGCATATGAAAAGATGCTCCACATCGTATGTCATAAGGGAAATGAAAATTAGAAAAACAATGAGATACCACTACACACCTATTAAAGTGGCCAAAATCTGGAACGCTAACAACACCAAATGCTGGTGAGGGTGTAGAACAACAGGAATTCTCATACACTGCTGGTGGGAATGCAACATGGTATAGCTACTTTGGAAGATAATTTGGTGGTTTCTTACAGAATTAAACATACTCTTACCATAGGATCCAGCAACCCTACTCCTTGGTATTTACCCAAAAGAGCTAAAAACTTATGTCTGCACAAAAACCTGCACATGGATGTTTATAGCAGCTTTATTCATAATTGCCCAAACTCTGAAGCAACCAAGATGCCCTTCAGCAGTTAAACAGATAAATAAACTGTGGTACAGCCAAACAGTGGAATATTATTCAGCACTAAAATGAAGTGACCTGTAGGCCGTGAAAAGACATGGAGGAAACTTAAATGCCTATTATTAAGTGAAAGAAGCCAATCTGAAAAGGCTAAATATTGTATGATTCCAACTATATGACACTTTAGAAAAGGCAAAAACTATGGAGACGTTAAAAAAATCAGTGGTTGCCAAGAGGTGGGGGTCAGAAGAGAGATGAATGGGTGGAGCACAGAGGATTTTTAGGGCAGTGAGAATACTCGGTATGTTTATGACGATGGATACATGTCATTATACATTTGTCAAAATTCATAGAATGCACAACATCAAGAGTGAAATCTAAGGTAAATCACAGGCTTTGGGTGATTATGATATGTCAGTGTAGGTTCTCCAGTTGTAACAAATGGACCCCTCTTGTGGGTGATGTTGATAATGGCAGAGGCTATGCATGTGTGAGGGAAGGAGGTATATGGGAAATCTCTGTACCTTCCTCTCAATTTTGTTGTGAACCTAAAACTGCTCTTTAAAAAAGTAAGTCTTTTCACAGACCTACTAGAGAATGGACTTGAGGATACGGGGAGGGGGAAGGGTAAGCTGGGACGAAGTGAGAGTGGCATGGACATATATACACTACCAAACGTAAAATAGGTAGCTAGTGGGAAGCAGCCGCATGGCACGGGGAGATCAGCTCAGTGCTTTGTGACCTCCTGGAGGGGTGGGATAGGGAGGGTGGGAGGGAGGGAGACGCAAGAGGAAGGAGATATGGGGACATATGTATATGTATAACTGATTCACTTTGTTATAAAGCAGAAACTAACACACCACTGTAAAGCAATTATACTCCAATAAAGATGTTAAAAAAGTCTTTTAAAAAATAAATCAATGAAATCTATCATATCAATAGAATAAAGAAGAAAAACCAAATAATCAATATTAATTGATGGAGAAAATACATTTGACAAAATTTAATACTCATTCATGATATAAGCTCTCAGCTTTGTTCCTTCTCAAGATTGCTGTGGCTATTTGGGGTCTTTTGTGGTTCCATAAAACTTCAGAATTGTTTATTCCACTTCTGTGGAAAATGCCACTGGAATTTTGATAGGGATTGCATTGAATCTGTAGATCACTTTAGTTAGTGTGGACATTTTAACAATATTAATTCTTCCAATCCATGAACATGGGATATCTTTTCATTTATTTGTGTCTTCTTTAGTTTCTTTTCATCATTGTCTTATAGTTTCCCATATATAGATTGTTCACCTCCTTGGTTAAATTTATTCCCGGGAATTCCCAGGCGATCCAATGGTTAAGACTCCACATTTTCACTGATGAGGGCCCAGGTTTGGTCCTTGGTCGGAGAACTAAGATCCCACAAGCCTCGTGGCACAGCAAAAAAAAAAAAAAAAATTATTCCTAAGTATTTTCTTCTTTTCGACTCTATTGTAACTGGGATTGTCTTCTTAATTTCTTTTTCAGATAGTTTGTTGTTAGTGTATAGAAACACAACTGATTTTTATACGTTGATTCTTTTATCTTGCAACTTTACTGAATTTATTAATTCTAACGGTGTTTTGGTGTAGTCTTTAGGGTTTGCTGTGTGTAAGGTCATGTTATCTGCAAACAGAGGCAATTTAATTTCTTCCTTTTGGATTTGGATGCCTTTTTTTTTTTACATCTTTATTGGAGTATAATTGCTTTACAATGGTGTGTTAGTTTCTGCTTTATAACAAAGTGAATCAGTTATACATATACATATGTTCCCATATCTCTTCCCTCTTGCGTCTCCCTCCCTCCCACCCTCCCTATCCCACCCCTCTAGGTGGTCACAAACCACCTAGCTGATCTCCCTGTGCTATGCGGCTGCTTCCCACTAGCTATCTGTTCTACGTTTGGTAGTGTATATATGTCCATGCCACTCTCTCACTTCGTCCCAGCTTACCCTCCCCCCTCCCCATATCCTCAAGTCCATGCTCTAGTAGGTCTGTGTCTTTATTCCCGTCTTACCCCTAGGTTCTTCATGACATTTTTTGGTTTTTTCTTAGATTCCATATATGTGTGTTAGCATACGGTATTTGTCCTTCTCTTTCTGACTTACTTCACTCTGTATGACACACTCTAGGTCCATTGGACGCCTTTTATTTCTTTTTCTTGTCTAATTGTTCTATCTAGGACTTGCAGTACTATGTTAAATAGAAATAGTGAGAGTGGACACCGTTCTGTTATTCCTAATCTTAGAGGAAAAGCTTTTAGCTTTTCATTGTTGTGTATGATATTAACTGAAACACAGGGAAAAAGCTCCTTGACAGTGGTCTTGGCAGTGATTTTTTTTATATGACATCAAAAGCAAAAGCAATAAAAGCAAAAATAAACAAGCAGGAGTACATCAAACTAAAAAGCTTCTAGACAGCAAAGGAAACAATCAACATAATGAAAAGGCAACCCGTGGAATGGGACAAAATATTTGCAAACCTTATATCTGAGGTATATAATATGAGAGGTTAATATCCAAAATATATAAGGATCTCACACAACTCAATAGCAAAAAAAAAAAAAAAAAAAAAATCACAACCTGATTTAAAAATGGGCAAAGGATGTGAATAGACATTTTCCCAAGGAAGACATACAGATAGCCAACACATATATGAAATGATGCTCAACATCACTAATCGTCAGAGAAATGCACATCAAAACCACGAGATATTGCCTCACATCTGTTAAGACAGCTATGATAAAAAATACAGCAGGTAACAAATATAGGCAAGGGTGTGGAGACAAGGGAACCCTCGTGTACTGTTGGTGGGAATGTAAATTGGTGCAGCCATTATGGAGAACAGTATGGAGTTTCCTCAAAAAATTAAAAATAGAACTACCCTATGAACTCTCACTTCTGCGATTTGTTTGTCACGATTATGACATACATTTATTTTGTATTAAATAAAAGACACACACATAAATAAAATGCAAACATTATGATTTAATTAATAAGTGAGTGAAAGCAGTAAACTCACAATTCCCTTAGGTATACGAGGAGAGGGCACACAAATAAAAATGGCCCGTCTCCCTAGAATCAGTGAAATATAATTTAAAACAAAATGAGACAAATATTTTGGTGTAGCCTAGTGAGTACTCATAAGGCAAGTACTCTCAGAGCTCCTATTTGGGGTTGTAAGTGGAACATCCTTTTTCTTTTTTTTTTTTCTGTACGCGGGCCTCTCACTGTTGTGGCCTCTTCCGTTGTGGAGCACAGGCTCCGGACGCGCAGGCTCAGCGGCCATGGTTCACGGGCCCAGCCACTCTGCGGCATGTGGGAACTTCCCGGACCGGGGCACGAACCCGTGTCCCCTGCATTGGCAGGCGGACTCTCAACCACTGCGCCACCAGGGGAGCCCTGGAACATCCTTTTTAAAATCAGTTTGGCAACATGTAAGTGTTTCTGTGTCTGCCCCAGAAATATTACAGCTGTGTATTTATTCTGAGAAATAATTATTAATAGGAAACATTGATATACACAAAGATACTAATTGTAGGGTTCTTTACAACAGCAGAATCTGGAAATAACCTACACTTCCAAAGTAGGGCAAAAGCTAAGTATATGGTGATGAATCCACTTAATAAAATTATTCATTGAACCATTGAAAATGTTTATTTTGATTATGTAATATTATTAGAATGCTAGTGGAAATACTTATTAGTTGAAGATATTAAGAGACAAAAGCAGGACTAAAATTATATACAATATTATTTCACTTGAGTAAGTGCTCTAAGGAGAAAAACTTGAAGGGAATATACAGATATTTGAGAGTGGGTGTGATTGAATGTTTATACTGAAGATAGAATAGCCTTTTACACTTATATTTAATTTTTAATGAATGTTATAATGAAAAATCGTTTTTAAAAGAATAAATTATATGTATTGTACAGTACTTCTACGTTAAACGTGAATATTTTCTAAAGCAATAATGTATTTTTTAAAAGGTCGCCTCTATTTGCAAATAATATGTTCGTTCTTCAAAAAAACAAAAACAACCACTATAAATCTCTAACGAGGACCCATCTAATAGGAGTGAAAGAGATAATCCAGGATGGTGGTAGTCTGCAATTTATGCAAATGCTCTTGTCATGTTTGGGGGCGGTCTCTTTAAGGCAGGATGTCAGTGAATGAGAAACCAGCTCTATCCTATACAGACAGCAATGTGGACCTCAGAGACTGATGGGGATGCTGGTGAGTGAGGTTTGGTGGTGGAGCTCTATTTCCCATGCAAGTCATGAGAGCTATGCAGAGAAACAGACCCAGAAGCCTAATCCTAGGGCTGGGGCCAATGTGGGGGAGGGTCGTGGAGAGGACGACCTGGTGAATGCTGTGACCTGGTGAATGTGGCTGAGCGATGCCTCAGGGGCACTGGGAGAAGCCAGCTTCATCTCAGATCCTCACACTGGTGGTCTGGCTCAGAAATGAGGCAGGGATAATCCTAGGAGTGAAGAGCATTGAGATTCACCTGGAGGGGCCAAGGTAGGCAGGGGCTGATGGAGAGTTATCTCGTGAGAGCACTTGGATGTTGACCCGTCAGAGAGGCCACAAATGCCAAGGACAGCGATGCAAACTGCTAGCCATCCTAGCCAGAGAGATTTTTACTCCTGCTCTCTTTGCCTCCTTCTATAAAATTGTTCTGTTCATAAAATTCTGTGATTTGAGAAATTTCCCAACTGAAGAAAAAAGAAATGATTGAAGTCCGTTCTGTATTATACATTGATGTCCTGTTCAAAATGAATGACCTTGCAACTCCTTTTACCCTTGAAATTATAGCAACAGAAACCTTGTCAGTTCTGTTGGAGAGACTTGCCACTCTTGAATCGGACAAACCTGACAGTCCATCCACACACTGGAGCTGCAGGAGGGTGCAGTGCATTTTGCGGCATAAACCATTTGTGAAATTGATGGCTGTGTTCTCGTTTGTTTATAAGCTGCGTGCTAGCTAGGTCAAATAGGGTGTATCTATGGGAGAGCTAGCTAATCACTCCCAACAGCCGATGGTTGGATGGCTGAGAAGGCCCTCAGTTACTCGAGACAACTGCAGAGATAGAATCTTGTCCTGACCACAGCCCCAGGCACAGGGGACTGTGGTTTTCAGTGACTGGGGATATTAAGGGGCCACTGTTTGTTGTCCCCTTTACCATGAACACTCATGCCTTGGAGTGTCTCAGCAGTTATTTTTTAGGATGGTTTTGGCTAATATTCTAATTGTCAGTGCTCAGTTACTCCAGGGTAACTTTGTCGATTTTTCCTTTCTTATTGGGAGATCAGTCTGGCTCATTTGTGAAAGGATCTTTAAGAAAGGAAAAGGTGAGTCTGACGCCTGGAAAGAGAAGAGGAGTTGGCAGGTGTAAAGGTGTGTGTGTGTGTGTGTGTGTGTGTGTGTGTGTGTGTGTGTGTAGTTCTCTGAGCATCATTTTCCCCATCGAAAGGCTGGGCGGTGTGGGACCATCTCTGAGCGAGCCTATCCTTGGTCCTTTGTGTGCCAGTATTTCGACGACACTCATGTCATAGTTGGCATTGTTATCCCATCCAGCAAATTAAGTTGCCTCTCCAAAACCAAATCTGCGTCTGTTTTCCACTTAACCAAAATCCACTGCCTTATTGTTTCACGCCCCTGAGTCCAACTCTCTCTCCCAGCTCTAATTTTCGTTTCTGGTCCTTTCCTGGTGACGAATGTGCATGCTACTCTGTCTCATGCAACCTGGCTTCTCACTTGGCTTGTACAGGGCTCTCCATTGATTTGGACAAACCCTGAAAGCCTCAGGTGATGATCACCTGGCTTCAACCCCCAAACTCACTCAGTCCACATCCTCCCACCACATGGAAAAAGAAAGTGCATTTGACAGTTGTAAGACTTGTACAAGATGGGGAATATTGATGCTCCTTAGTAATAAGACCAAAGCACTTACTGAGTGAGGGGAGATAATCATGGATTTAACCGTTACCTTTTTTTAGATTTATTTTTAATATATTTATTTTTATTGAAGTATACTTGATTTACAATGTTTCAGGTATACAGCAAAGTGATTCAGTTATACATATAACTATATTATATACACATAATATAACTATATATATATATTCTTTTCCAGATTCTTTTCCGTTGTAGGTTGTTACAAGATATTGAATATAGTTCCCTGTGCTATCCAGTAGTTCCTTATTTATTTTATACTTAGTAGCGTGTATCTGTTCATCCCAAACTCCTAGTTTATCCCTCCCCACCTTTCCCCTTTGGTAACTGTAAGTTTGTTTTCTATGTGTCCGCGAGTCTATTTCTGTTTCGTAAATAAGCTCCTTTGTATCATTTTTTTAGATTCCACATATAAGTGATATCATATGGTATTTGTCTTTCTCTGACTTACTTCACTTAGTATGATCATCTCTAGGTCCATCCATGTTGCTGCAAATGGCATTATTTCATTCTTTTTTATGGCTGAGTAATATTCCATTGTATATATGTACCACATCTTCTTTATCCATTCCTCTGTCGATGGACGTTTAGGTTGCTTCCATGTCTTTAACAATTACTTGTCGAAGTCCTCCTACATAAAGAGAACTAAAGTAGGTTTTGTGGGAGATGTAAGCCATGGGTCCTCCCTTGATATTGACAGTCAAGTCAGAAAGACAAGACATAAGGGTGATAGCAGCTACTGCTGGTACAAGGGATCCAAGTCCAAAGAGAGAACCTTGCTGGCTCAAAGCCACTCAGAGCAGTGAGAGGACAGGAGATAGAAACAAATTCTCCTGACCCTGGGCGCAGGACTCTTAGCGCTCTGTCAGAGTCAGGAGAGTGCCTCCAAGATGCTGCTAGTGTGAAAGCCACCACGTGCACAGTGGGCTTCCAAATTCAGCAAAGCCATGTACTTCAACCACGTTCCAGTTCAGATCATTTTCTGCACTTGTCTTCAATCAAATTAAAATATCAATTACTGACCTACTTCCTCCCTCCACTTATTTTTGTTAGATCTCTTGATTTCAGAACAGCCCTTACCCCTTATCTGGGACTCAAGCAAAACAAAACAAAATAAAAACAATCCTGTAATCCTGCATGTACGTCTTATGACGCTTTCAGTTGCAAGCAGTAGAGACCTGACTCAAAGAAGAAGCTTTGAAGCAGTGTAATGATGTACGTAATAGGAAGTGCAAGTTCAGGTGGCCCCAGAGGTGGCTGGTTGTTCTAGCAAGTTCAGTAACATCCTCACAGTTCCAGGTTCTTTCTCTGTTTCTGTTGTGCTGCCTTGAGCATCAGCTCCCTCCTAGCATCATAGTGACCATCCATCCTGCTTTGCTGGGAAAACCCAGTTTATGCCTTTTGCCCTGACATAATTAGCAACAGCAACCCCTTTCATCCTCAGTAGTGTCCCTGTTTAGATGATCAATTATATGGTCACCTGCATCGTGTTCTTGCTGCCAGTTGCAACTATGGTTACATTGTCTTCACGTCCATTGGGAGAGGGTGGTACTCTCTCCTGGAATGGTAAGAACTTACCCATAAAGCCCCCAGCAGATCTCTCCTCTCATCTGTTTGGTCCAAGTTATAGCAGGAGGGATGCAATTAGCCTCAGATCAAACAGACCCCACCCTAAAGTTAGGATCAAATTTAAGCTACATGATTTCATAGGAGAGGGATGGATACCTGAACAGCATTAGGTTTCTGTTAGGAAAGAGGAATGGAGAATGCAGAATGGAGCAGCCACAAGCAATGCCCTTTCTAATAAGCCTCCTTCTTGCTCTTAACAATTTACCCAAATCCTCTGAAATCAAATGTCCCCTGATTGAGACTACACAGAGCTACAACTGGACTGTGAGAGACTTCCGTGCCTGGCAGGGACGGTACCTCATTACTCCGGGTGTTGTAGCATGTAGCTTATTACTGTAAAGTAATAGCTGTTTGAGATACGCTTGTCGATTGCCTAACTGAAGGACCACTCACAAACCCTTTGATTCACTCTTTGCTAAAATTATCAAAGATTTCACATGGACTCTACTGTGGTCTTTGGATAAAATCAGAGCATAAGAAATTTCGTATGAAATCTCTGAATGAAGAATACTGAAGCCCCCATGCCGACCACATTAGAAGTTGCTGTTCTATCAAAATTGTCAAAGCCTTTCCCTTACCCTGTGGCTCTGTATATTCCTTAGGTTAAAATGTCATTGCAGCTGGACTGTCTCTCTCAATGCTCTTCATCCTCTTTCCCGGAGCCTGGGTTGGATTTCAATCCTCTGTGATTTAATTACCCCTTGCATTTTTTTTTTACCAGTATTTGTCCCTTTTGCATTGTGACTATGTTTTCAAATGCCTGCCTTGTTCAATCACTTAATCATCCAGTAAATATTCTTGACCACAGAAAAATTTTTAAAGAGTTTCGATTTTAAATACATTATTCAACTTCAGTAAAATATAGGCCCCTTAAGAATTTCTTTTAAGCAGTGGACCCTTTCCCCCAGTCACATTCATACCTATGAGCGTTAACTGACATCAACAACTTCATGGCTTCCAGGAACTCTTACAGAAATCCTCAACAGTGTTCATGCAGATCAGATCAAATCACGTTGGCATGGCCCAGGGTGATGGGCTCAGTCAACAACTCAAGTCACATGTGTCTTCTGCGGCGCTCGTCAACACCCACTGCTTCGACCAACACCCAGAGCCCAGTAACTCCCTAATCTAGGTCTGCAGCTTAGATTTTGAACTCCAAAATCTAGGCAAATGCCTGTTGGGCTTCTCTATGTGGCTACCCAACAAGTACTTCCAACTCAAGATGTCCTAACCAGAGCTCCCTGGAGCGCACACTGACCGTGCTCCAGCCCCCTCCCTGGGATGCTACCATTTTAACGTGCTTCACAGACGTCCAGCTGCCAGTATCTTCTCCCTGTACCCGAGAAGGACTCGCTGCCTACGCTGGGTCGCAGGTCAAAAGTGCCAGGAACTCAGCACCCCCTGGGCCCTTAACCAGCTTCCTCACCTCTTGATGGGACAATTCTGAAGTGAGTGTTTTTCATCGTGTCCAAGAGTTTGCCTGTGGGATTAAGCTGCAGCTGCCCATGGTAGAAATTGGCCTTGATAACATCCCCGCTATTGGCTGCCGCCCCTCTCTCTCCCTTCTCTACTCCCCTACCAGCGTTTCCTTCACTTTCACATTCAGGATCCGCTTCTGGGGGGCCCTACAGCATTCATCATCTCCAGCCCCAAATCTGCCTCTCTTCCTAAGGACCTCTGTCTCAGTGATCACACCCTCACCCACTCTGTCACCCAATTCAGAAAGTCAGGCGTGAGTTACTCCAACTCCTGTTTCCTCCGGCACTAAGCCCTGTTGATTCTGTATCCCGAGCATCGCTTGACTCAAGTTCCGATCCTTCATCTCTGCTGGCACTGCTTTGACTCAAACTCCGATCATTGCTACAGTCTCTGTCACCTGGTCTCCCTGCTGCCAGTCTCACCCCCCTCCATTCAGCCCTTTACACTCAACACCAGAGTGATCATTCCTCAACCCACATCTTTCCTGGTCACTCCCTTGCTTAAAGTCCTTCAATGGCTCCCCACTGACTACAAGAAAAAGCTCCTTTACAGGACAGACCAGGGACCTCAACTGACCCCTAGCTTCCTCCACCCCTCTTTGCTGCTGTTCCTCACAGCCCCTGCTCCAGCCTCACAGAGTATTTGCAGCCTCCAGAACGTGCTTTGCATCCGAGCTTTGGTGCCTGCTGTTCACTTGTAATGACTTTTTCTTACTTTGAAAAACTCCCATTCATCTCTCTGCTCTGCTCTTGTCACCATCTCTATGCCATCTTTTCTGACTGCCCTGCTCCATGCCACTCCCACACAGTGATGGGCCCACTCCTTCGGGGTTCGCCTAGCCCGTTTTACAACTCCTCATGTACATATAGTGTCGCACTGTATTGTTAATAGCTTATTCACTGGCCTGTGAGCTCCTTGAGCTCAGCAACGTATGTTGACCATCTCTCTCACCGCAGTCCTTAGCTCAGTGACTGGCATAGAGCAGATGCTTCATAGATGTCTATTGGACACGTGAATGAATCACTCGTCTGGCGAGTATGTGAAAACTAGATTATTAATAGATGCTGTATTAGAGAAGCAGGATATAGATCAAGAATCAGATCTGAAATGGGAACTTTCCTGAGTCCTTATTTAAAATCACCAAATATTTGAATTATAGATCTCAAAAATCACCCTGATCAACCCTGAAAGATTTTTTTGCTTCTTTCCTGCTGTTTGGGCATGTCCTTTCCTCCCTCCATTTTCTGTATGAATGCAGCTCTTCCATATTAATGTCCTATTTCTGTCCCCAAACATCTCCTCCCCGCAATCCAGACCCTCCTTTATGGACTCCGCAAGGGCGGCCACAGTGAAAATACAGAGGGGTGCCACTGCACATTTCTCTGGAAATGGGGGCCCTGATGCCTGTTTATTATGCATTAATCTGAATCAATATAGTCCTTCCTGAAAACACAAGCACCTCAAAGGGCAGCAAATATGAATCACAACTGCCAGTGAGGATCAAACATTAACCCAGGGCTGTGATGAGGCCAACAAAAGAAATAGGCTAGTAATTGCCTTCCAGGATATCAGTCCCTACCTTATACACACATACCCCCTCAACACACACAAAACCTTTATGGATCTTTCAGCCATGAACTTGCCCGATTATAATTGCCCGGCTGTGTCTTTAGTTGTATTCAGGCTTGGTCCTGGCAACCGAGACCTCACGCACCTGACCCAAAGACTCAGTTCTGAGATCTATAGAGGAAGTTTTCGGTTTCTGAAATGGTTGAAGACGAATTCACAGACAAATATTTCCACAGGTATCATTAATGACTTGGAGCTGACTTAAAACTCCCAGAGGCTGACTGAAACAAGTAGGAACTGGTACTTTTTGTTGATATTCATTTCTATCAGTTCTTAAGCTTGCATTGTGTGTCTTTCTGCCCTTAAGTCGATTGGGTACTCCTTAGTCGAACTCTTTTTTTTTTTCAAAAGAGGAAATTCAGTATCAAGGAATGGTACCACCAGGGCTGACTTCTCCCTTAGGACCAGTAGGCACGGTGCCTGAGGCCCAAAATACTTCTCAGGGCCTCAGGGAAATGTTTTCATTTCTTTTAAAATCAGAAGAAAATGTGATCTTTGAGGTCGAAGAAGTTGTTTTAATATATAATATTAATTCATTCGTCTTCACACCAATGCAGTCGTAAAATGTAGTTTTTTACTATTTTTTCTATGGAGGAAAGAGTCCACAAAGGCAAAGGGCCCACGAAAGGTATAACGTGGTCCTGGTTTCTACCACACTATGCTTGCAACACGACAGGGTTAGAGTAGAACCTTTCAAACACAAGTTCAGGTGCCCATACTAATCATGAACTTGCCAGACTGCTCTCTATGTACTGTACCCTCTGGCCACCCCAAATTCTACAAGAGGGAAGTCATAGCCACTACTCATGTGAGTGTTGAAACTCAAGGAGGTTTGAACACGCAAAGGACAGCTAGATTCAGACTGCTCTCAGCTCTGATTCAAGTAATTTCTTCTCTGCCCTTCTCTCTCAAATGTCTGCATCCTGTTTTGATTACCAGAAAAAAAATCTTTTCACCTTTCGGGATTAATTAAACCAGTGGAGTTGCTTCCTTTGCCCTCTTAAAACATTTATAGGATTTAGGTTTTTTACTTTGTTTTAAAATGATCAATACTGCTACTGACACCTATGATTTATTTACTGGTTAGCGACCACATAGTCATCATCTCTGTAACGCCAGTTCTTAGCCCAGTGTCTGGCAAACACTAGGTGCTTAATAAATGTTAACATTAACAGATGAATCACCTTAAAGGCAAGTATGCGGAAATGAGATTATGTCTGTAGGCTAATTTTGTCTTTAATAATCTCACCCCTTGTGAGAAGGATCTCCGACCTGTATCACAATTGGCATTTTAGGAGGTGGTCGCTGGGCCCTCACCACCTCTCCGGCCTCCATCCACCAGCCACTTCCTCCCTCCTGGGCTATGTTCTCTCTCCTCTGCATCCTGGGGTCTGAAATGGTCCCCAGCCCGCCGGGAGGCAGCAGGGTCCCCGCTCCGCCGGCTCTCCCCGGCGTCGGCCCCGCCCCCCGCGCCCCGGCACCCCTTCCACCCGCCACCCCGCGCCTCCGACAGCCACGCCCTCCCCGTGGGCGAGATCACCTGTCCCTCCTCCGCCGCCGCCTCCTCGGGTACCCTTTCGCCCCCCTCCTGCTCCCCCTCCTCCGCCACCTCCCCCAAGCCCTCCCCTTCCCCGCCTCCTCCCACCCCTCGGTGTATATAGTAAAGGCCGGGCGCCGCACGCAGACACACTCGTCTGGACACAGGCGCACACACGCTCACGCACGACCGGCAGCAGCGGCGGCGACAGCAGCTCGGTGACAGCGGCGACGGCAGCTCCCACCGCTGCGCACCCCCTTCAGGCGGCCGGCGGCGAGGCCAGACCGGAGAGTTCCCGCACCCGCGACCACCCCTTGGCTTCCTGGAGGCGGCGGCCGCGATTGCAAGGTAGCGGCCGCGACGCCCCCGTGCGGGCCGGGGTACCCCCCCCGTGCCCTCCCCGCGCGGACCTGCCACCGGGACGCAGGGGGCGCGCCGGGCTGGGCGCGCCTGGCGGGGCCCGGCGCCCGGGGAGGGGCCTGCTCCCGGAGGCAGGACGGCGCCCGGAGGCCGGGGCCAGCGGGGAGGGCCGGGCGGGGGCGGGGACGCGAGCCGAGGCCGCCACCCGCGCGGCGTCCCCGGGCCCCGCTCCTGCTCCCGGCGCCGCGCACTGGCCGGCGGGGCTGGGGCCGGCCGGGGAGGCGGCGCCGGGCGGCGGGGCGGGGGCCCCGAAGTGGGTTTCGGGCCGCCACCGGCGCTGGCACCGGGCGCAGAGGGCGGCGCGCGGCGGACTCCGCGCCCGGGCATCGCACCCGGGCCGCCTTCGGCTCTGCCGCTCTGCCCTGGCCCGGAAAACCCGGCGCCTTCCAGGCCCTTCGAAAGATGGATTCTGTTGACGTATCTGGCGGCCCTGGCGAGCAGGGTGGAAAGTTGGGTTTTGCCAGATCTCACTGGGCTCGTCTTTGTGACGCTCGGCCAGCCCCGCATCCTTCCGGAGCTGGGTGAGTGTGCGTCGGCGCCCCGCGAGCCTTCGTGCCCCCCAATGCCCAGACCCGGGGTGGCCGCACCAGCTCGGGCTTTCTGCCATGTTAGGCACCGAGCAGCCTTCTCGCTGCATTTTTGCGTGCGTTTCAGCGGTGCCTTTTGCTGCGGAGGGAGTTCTTGCCTTCCTCCGCGTTGGCTTTTTCGGGGTTGGGGTTATGCTCTGTGTGTTTGCTTGTTTGCCGTTTAAAGCCCGACTATTGTTCAGGATAAGCTCCGCCTGGGTGGGGAAATGGCATCCCACCACAGTTGCCGGCGAGGGGGTAGAAATGTTGCCAAACAGCTGCTGCTTTGTTTTTCCCTGTCAGAAGTCCCTGGAGTGGGTTTGGGGCACGACGGATGGATGCAGAGAGGGATGGGGCACGGAAGAAGAAGGTGGCTGTGGAGGAGCGAATTGTCACCCACCCCAAGGCACGCAGTCAGCTTCCCTCTCTGCCTGCCAAACTTTTATGAATATTCCTTTTGTGATGGGGGAAGCTTAATGAATTCAGCCCAGTTTTCCAGGGAAAAGCAACCCGGCTTTAACAATGGTTTGAGAACTTAATCAATGAGAAAGGCAGGGGGAGGAGGAGGAGACGCTGACACCGTATCGGGGATGTGGCTGCTTCTTACAGAGTCAGGTAGGGGAGAGGTGGGCAGGGCAGGGCGCAGCGCCTGCGTGGCCGCGTTGCCGGAACTGTCAGCAGCTTTTACCTGTGCCCGCTGGAGCCACCCACCGTCGTTAGCCACCTCACGGTCTACCCAGAACTCGGCGACGGGGCTTGAGGGGCCGCTCGCGGCAGTGCGGGGGCGGCCCCCCTCATCTGGCGTTTTTAAGGATGTGTAAATATTTTGCTGAGGATAAGTGACATCAACAGAATGATATTCCGCAGAGCCCGGGTGTGCAGCGATGATAAATAGATACGGCCAAACAAAGTTTTGATAACCGCGGATTCTCAGGCTGGCTCTGTTTCATTTGGGTCTTTGTTTTTGTTGGTTTAGCATTATCTCTCATCCTCTAGTGCGAGCCCTTTATTTAGCTGATTCTTGGAAGCTGCTCTTTAGAACAGAGAGAAAAGCAGCCAGCAGGGAGAAAACAATTCTTAGCCTTGCGTGCATCGGGCAAGGTTTTGTGTGCTTTTCCCAAGGAATCTCCCACCGTTTTCTAGACGTCTCTCTTCCTCCTTTTGCGTCATCAGAATCGTTTGTTGATTGACCAAGAGACTTTTGATAACTTTGAAAATGTGTTGTGATATGCCTTTGTTCCAGTAGAGGGGTGGCAGCATGGGAGGAGGGCAGTGGGGCGCCTAGTGAATGGGAGCTGCTCACCCGAGCAGCATCATGTCCCTACCCACTGTTTTGTCCTCGGTGTTTTCTTCTCAAAGGGGAACACAGGGAGCTGTGCTACTTTCTGAAGGCGGGGTGGCTGGAAGGCTATAAGCCCGGTGGCATCCCAATTTCTCTGCCCCTTGGAAGCCCAGAGAAGCCACCTGCCCCCCACCCCACACACAATATCCTGTGAATGGGCGCTTCCGCCTCGTTCTGACAGATGCCCACTAGAGACGTCGACAAGGTGGCCGGGCACCACGAGCCAAGTCAGACTGGATCTTGGGGTACTGGCTGCTTTGGCACCAGCCCATGGTACCATTCGGCCCGCCAGAGAGGTCCTTTATCATGCAAAGAAGCCCCAGACCTCCACAGGTGAGTTTTGGCCCAGGAAAATCTGCCCGTCTCAGGAACAAATGAGAAAACAGCTTTCCAGGTGATGCCAATTGCCAATATGAGAACTCGGTTGATGGGCATTCTGGTCAAGAACTGTAAAATAAACGAATAAATGTCTTGTAGCCAGAAAACAGAGCCACCAAGACAGGACCCCTGAAATGGAAAAAAATAAGAAAAGAAAGAAAGAAGAAGGCTGGAAGGTGTGTGACGAGGTGTTGCTGGAAGCGCTATAGCACCAGAAGACCAATATAGCCCTAGCTATAATGACCTGAAAACTAGATAGGACTGGTCTCCCCAGAACCATCTGACCCAGAGTGGAGGTATTCTGTGTGTGCAGACATCCACACACAGTGTGCTCTGAATGTACAGGAAGAAAATAGCAAGTGTCTATTCTCTGGCTCCTCCTGTAACCTTAGATTCAGGGAAGGAGGGTAGTGGAGGGAAATAAGTCAAGAAGGAAATTAACATTTGTTGTTGCCCTCTGTCTGCCAGACACTTTACATGTGGGAAACCATGATGTAACAGAGGCATTATTTTACAGATAAGGAATCTGAGGCTCAGAGAAATTTCCAGTTGAGTGTCTGATTCCAGACTTCGGTGGTTATGACTTAAAGGGGCAACATGTTCCTCTACCCTTCCCCCAAGTCTCTTATTTATTTCTCCCGGAGACCGGAGTCCTCAGCCCCTACCAAATATAGTACCTAACTGGGGGAGGGGGGCACCAGTGAGGCAGCCCAGCCACCCAGGGTACATGCTTGTGTGCCAAGTAGATAGACCCCAAATAGCCCTTAACTATTTCAGATGCAAAGACTGTGCCTTTTCGTCTTGGAATTCCCAACACCCAACCGTTGCTTAATGAATGAGCGTTGAGTGACTAAATGATGGAACTGATGGAGTGAATGGTGGTGGGAGGGAGCTGTAAGTTATTATCAAGGGAGACCAGCAGGGAGAAATCCAGAGATTTGTGTCTGGTTGGGGTCTCGGAGCGCCTGGTGTCATGCTGCAGTTCTAGCCCTGGGTAGTTCCAAGCCGACGAGCCCATGTGAGATGAGCATTAGCGTTCCCACCTTATACACGAGGAAACTGAGGATGAGACAGATTAAGTAATTAGCCCGAGGTCTATGGTGGGCCCAGAGGGTAGGTAAGGTATTTCTGACTCTCAAATAAATAAACTCTAAATAAAGATAAGGTGGGTTCTTGCTCCGCAACTGCACCATCAAAGCAAGTCTTTTAGCCCCCTTCCAACCAGATGGTGGCCTTTAACCCCCTAGAAATTCTGGGGCCACTGGGAGAGCCAGGATTTGAATCCACATATGAGGTGTTTCTGACTCTGCTGCCTCCATGATCAGAATGTGAGGGGGACCTCAGAGAATGAGGCTCTTGAGGAAGGGGAAAGATGGCTAATTGCGCTCTCCCGTGCACAAAAGCCTGCGTGGGACCCTGAATTAAGCTTGATTTGGGGATCAGGGTGACATCCTTGCTGCAGAGTTGGCAGCGCTTGTCTCTGGAGAATGCCTCTGATTGCCGCTTCTCCCTCCCACCTGACCGTCTGCCCGGATGCCCATCATCTCATTTTTACCAGACTCAAGGCGTCTCCTTTGTGGCTCGCGATTTCTGATGAGCCTTTCAAGGCTGCCGCTCTGCTGTGTTCTGACGGCAGCTGCTGAGGAGGTGATTTGGGCGGCCACGTTAGTACTTCTGGATTTCGCACATGACCCTCCTTCTCTCTCCAGCCAAGAACACTCATAGGAACACACATGCACGCGCAGACGCAGGCGCACGTAATTGGATCATGTTTCTGTATCTGCTTCACCAAATTAGATTGCAAACCCAGAATTGTTATTGAAAGAACATACGTGACTTTGGTGATCTTCTGTCCCAGCCCCTGCCTTAAAGAGATCCGAAGAGCTAAGATACAGGCTGCTCAAGCAGCAGATGCCTTAAGTAATGATTGTACTCGCCGGCCTTGGGCAGCCCGCAGCCCCGCACCATGTCGGCATGGGCCCTGGGCCTTTCGTAAGAGCCCATTTTAATCTCCGCTTAGAGGTAGGGCTGGGCTCCTAGAACATCCCAATCCTTGCAGTTCCCATTTCTGCTGTAATTCTTATCGCCCATCCTGCTCTCACACGTCACTGTTCTTTCCACAGCTTTTTTGGTCTTTCAGCCCAGCACTGTCTAATAGAACTTTCTATGATGACGGAAATATACTATACCTGCACCATCCCGTATAGTGGCCACTAGTCTCATGTGGCTTTTCAGCAGGTGGAAAGGTGGCTAGTCCAAAGCAGGGTATGCTATGACGATAACATACGCACAGGATTTCCAAGACTTAGTACAAAGAAGGAATGCAAAATAGCTCATTAATAATTTGTATATTGATGACATGTTAAAATGATAATATTTTGAATATATTTGTTAAATAAGCTAGCGTTAAAATTAATGTCACCTGTTCCTTTTCATCTTTTTAACAGGCCCACTAGAAACTTTAAAATTGCATACGTATTTCTATTAGGCAGCTCTGCTCTACCAGCCTGTGCCTTCAGCCTCATAGCACCTCCAGAAGTTTTGGGGGGCATAAACGCCCTCCATCCCCGTGGCAGGTGGGAGGCATGGGACTGACTCAAGAGCCACAACAGTCTGGCATCAGGCGACTTTGATTATCAGTAACTAAGGTGCCATTTTGCGTGTTTGCTCAGTCACCTTCCGTGAGGAACGTGGGCTCCTGAAACTGAATGGAGATGAGAGAGCAAGACAGGGGTGGGGTGGGCAGGGCTGGCCGTCCTTTCCTCCAGCCCAGGCCAGTGTCCTTGCCCCCTGGAGAGCTGTCTCCCTCCTGAGCGACTGATTTCCTTGACACCTGCTCTAATAATATCCTTCCCGGGGATGTGTGTTTGGAGAACAGTGTCCCCAGTAGGCAGCCTTGTGCTGAGCGTGGGTTATTTGGGTCTGGGGCCAGTCTTAAAGAAGAGAAAGGAAAAGAGGGGGACGCACATAGTCATTTCCTGACAGCTTGACGAAAACAAGAGCAAGGGAATAAATGCAGTTTCTGCGAGAGAGACAGGATGAACACCAGGAAGGCCAGTTTTACACACATGTGGTACCACCGATGAGGAGCCCTGAGCAAGGGGCAGCTCAGGAGGGCGGGGGAAGGCTCACAGCAGGCACTGCGGTCTTCCTGGGCCCTACCCTGGGCCCTGGGCATGGCCCGAGGAAACAGAAAGAGCTGGAATAATGAACTTGGGGCTTCGGTGATTTATAGGTCAGGCGCCTGTGGCTCTGGCTCCTGAGGGGGCTGCCCCCACAGGGGACCCTTGGCTGACCTCCTGGAGCTCCTCGGAAGGAGCTGGTTTTGTTTCCCATGGCAGAAGCAGACTGTTTACTGGAGCACAGGAAGAATCCGACATTCTGGCGAAAAATAATTCATTAACAGCCAGGGTATTACCAGTTCCCTGGAAAAGCTCCTCCAGCTGCACTGTAGCAACTGTTCTTTCTCAGCAGCGGAATTGGGCCTCACTGGCAGCCAAGGCTGGGTATGCTTTGGCGTTTTTGTCATTGCTGTTATTTTTGCCTTTGTGTGTTTGCCTACTTTGGCCTTATAATTCACGGAAAGGAACGGTGGCCTGGAAGGGTCGAAATGCTATAGCTGTCAGCCATTCTTCCCTCCACGGTTTTAGCCTGGAAGCTCTAGGCCAACTCTAGGAACACGCTTTTTTTCCTGCCCGAAGCCCATCCTCATGCTGGGGACACCACACAGCCACACAGAATGTTCTAGAACTAAAGGAATTTTAGAGAATCTCAGCACCTGCTCTTAAGACTTTATGGAAACAATTGACTGAAGGACTCCCACACCCACCTCACACACACACACACACATGCGCGCGCACACACACGCGCGCACACGCGCACACACACACACACACACAGTGGGGCCACAAAGTGTGTGATTCATCATCCCAGTTTTGAGGGTATTTGGAAAGCCGTGCAGGCATAACCAACAGAATGGGCTGCATGTTTTGTTCACTGAAGAATGATTGAATCTATAGTAAATAAAATAGAATGATTCAGAAAGCTTTTTATGCTCTGGAAAAATCTGCTTAAAAAAAGGGGGGGCTTTGTCTGCTTGTTTGCTTTTTAATGCCTCATGCTCAGAAATGTGTGCCCAGCTAGCAAGAAATGGGAAAGAATGGCATTTCCTTGGTTTAGTTCTTTAAAACACTAATTGCAGGTTAAGTAAGATGCAGTGTATTGATTTTGGTTTTGTATGGAATGTAACTAGATAATCATTTTATTTTATGAGAGATTAATTTCCATCCATTTAGACTGATGAAATATGCATTTAAAATGCACCCTGCCTAGCTCCACCATCATCACAGTATTTCTTTAATGTTCCCAGATTCAGATTGAGAACCTGTTTCATTTATTTGGAAAGGAGTAAATATGTCCTTAGTAAACATATATGTAAGCCAACCTTAGATTTCAAGGAAAATGGGATTTTCCTCCTTTGATGACTGCCAAAGATACAAATATCGAAGGCCAAGCATATTTGCCTTTATCTAGAGCATGGTTTCTCCACCTTGGCCCTGTTGACATTTTAGCCCAGGTCACTCTGCTGCGGGGCTGCCGTGTGCCCTGTAGGCTGTTTAGCAGTATCCCTGGCCTCCACCCACCAGATGCCAGAAGTGTTGCCCCCCTCCCCACCCCAGTTGTGGCAGCCAAAAATGTCTCCAGATCTTGCCAGATGTCCCCTCTGGGGCAAAATGGACCCTGGTTGAGAACCACTGGTCTAGACCAAGATTTAATAGGTAATTTGTGGCTTTTGGAAATTTTCAGTTTGAAATAATAAAAGACACAATTTCCCCCTCTGAATTACATGTACAATTCATGGGGGTGATTAATTAACAGTTGGAAGTGGGTCATGTGCCTGATTTAATTTTAAAGAGGGTGGAAGGGTCTATGAGATTGTATAAGAGATTATACAGAGATTTTTTTTTTTTTTTTTTTGCGGTACGTGGGCCTCTCACTGCTGTGGCCTCTCCCGTTGCGGAGCACAGGCTCCGGATGCGCAGGCTCAGCGGCCACGGCTCACGGGCCCAGCCGCTCCACGGCATGTGGGATCTTCCCGGACCGGGGCATGAACCCGCGTCCCCTGCATCGGCAGGCGGACTCTCAACCACTGCGTCACCGGGGAAGCCCCAGAGATTTCTTTTTAAGTCAGGTGATCAAATAAGTCATAGGTAATTGGGGGGCACATTGTAACAACTAACAGCTTCTCTGTTTCTTCATGAAGAGAACAGGTTTATTTCTCCCCAATTTCTTTTTCATATGCACCTGATTCCAGGCATGCCTTCAAAGCCACCAGGCATCTTCCTCTACCCCACCCCCTCCCCCCACTGTCATTTCTCCTGTAGCATCTTAAGCCTGAGCCAATTAATTTAGCCCTTTAGTGTACTTGGGAGAGCTCTGCTCATAACACTGTAATAGACTCATTTCAGATCGTAGCAGCGCTTTACCCACCACTCATTTGTGTGTTTTCCAGCACTGTTGAGAGAGAAAGTCAACGGTGAGGAGATGGAGAATTTTTCAAAATTATTGGACGTTCAAATTCAGGTGGGCCTCACCACCCCTTCCGGTTTTCCCCCCTCTTACACACATTTATTTCCCTGCAGCAGTTCTGCTTGGGAAAGAGAACGGCAGCAGGGCTCCTTCAGCCAGCTCGGTCCTGGTAATGCCTGCAGTCAACAGTAACAGATGGAATGCTGCCGCTGGATGAGCCCTCGGCCATCTTCTTACTGGTGGTCCCTGGAAAGGCTAGAAGGGGGGTGGTCACGCCTTCACGGGGAAGGTGTCATGGGGTTGAACCATTCCCTGCCCATCCGTGGAAATGGGATGGGCGTTTGGGGGACAGAGAGAGAACAGAGAGGTGGATTGCTCGTTCCACAGGACAGTGTCCCAGGACCAAGGCTGCCCTGACAGTCGTTGGAGGGGGATGGGTGTTGGCGGGTGCTCAAGGGTATGGCCAGGTGCTCAGTGCAGACATCACTGGGGGCCACTTCATTTTGCAGCCATCCAAGGCAGGCCGACCTTTTCTAAAGAGTGTCCGAAGGAGTTCCAAGTGTCGATTGTAGAGGGATTCCTTTGCAGGCGTAGCCAGTGAGGAAAGATGGAAAGGTGTGCATGGAGGGGTTGGCCAAGCCAGCAGTTAGACCCTCAGTGGTGAGTTCTAGCCTCCCTTGAAGAGTAGTTTGACTCTTCCTTGTCAGCGTGAAGGAAGAGGCAATGCGCTGGCAGACATCCACCGAGTGCTGGGTCCAGGCAGATAAATAATTGATATGCAGCACGTGACTCTTGGTCATTCTGAATTGCCCAGCCCTTGCAGGGTAGGATTTGGGTGATGGCTGCAACAGTGGGAGAGGAAGCAGGATCATAAATCTGGGCTTTGGAGGCCAGTTTTGTGGTGCAGAGCCCACTGGGGCCACCACTGTGTGCTGCAGAAGCCAACAGACAGGTCCGAGTGGTATGTTGTTCCTCAAAATAATGGCAATGGAAATGGCTGTGAAAAACATTTAGACCCTTGTCATAAAAATGCAAACAGTCTTCCTGCTATAGGGAAAAGCTAAATAAACTCTATTGCAGCTGTATTAAGTAGAAACAGATTTGAAAATCGGGTGTTTTTTTTTTTTCCTGAGACACTTATTTATAGCAGGTTGGGCAAAGGCTGCCACTATCTTTCGCGACTCCGGAAGAGTGTTTTCCAGATGGTCCTTGCTGTTTTTCTTTTTATTAAGCTTAGCTGAACACAGCCTCTCTTGGAAAGGTTCAGAGAAACTGGTGTTATTTTTTTCAGATTACAGTGGCCGTTGATTGGCCAACAAATCAATGGATGGGAATGGATTGAGCCTGTGCCGATGAATTTCCTTTTGCATTTAAAAATAAGAAAAATGTCAAGGAAAGCTCAAAATAGAGGCGCTATTTCCACTGTGTACATTGAAGCTTTGAAAACCATTCAGGACTGCATTTTCTATTAATTTACATTTGCATTTTTTCTCAAATAATGCCCTCCTCTTTGCTAAAACTCTGCAGTGTTACCGTTTCCTTTCCAACATCTAAACAATGTCCAGATACATTTCAGATTGAGCAATTAGCTCTGGCTGCAATTTCCTTTTGTGAAAAAAAGAAATCACTAACCCGCTAGACTAAATATGAAATTATTGAATGTGAAAATATCAATATTTGTTCTAGGATCCTTTGTGGCTTACTTGCATTTTAAGAAGGCTAGAAGAGGCTGATTCTGCCTGGCCTTTCCATGTCAGACACACCCGCGCCAGAAACCTTAAGCCTTGTTTCTGCTCTTAGGAGCTGGGCAGTTGGGTTTGGGGTCATCAAGCCTGATTCTTACAGCCCAAACTGCACAGGGAACCGTTTTGGAAAGTCACATAAACCCGTGATCCCTACAGACCGGGCTTGAGGACTACCACGCCATGTGGGACAAAATTTCTACCCATGCACAGTTAAATGGAAGAAGGGTGAAAATGTACTCAGTCTCTTTTTTAAAGCTAAACCTTTTCCATTTTACAGAGCTTCCCTTTATTCTAAAATGGCCTTTCCCACTTTTCTTAGTGTTAAAGTCTCTTTTATGAATGATGACATTTGTAGTTTAACATCTTTTTTTGACAAAGTCGGAAGTTGTCCAACTCATGTTGGATCCTCCTTTTTTTTTAATGTTACTCATCCAGAACATTAGAAAGTCTGGGATTCACCCAGGAGGCCTGAGTAGATCAGGAAAGGGAGGCTTTGTTATGATTTCTAAGCCAGAGAACCCAACCTGAGCAAGGGTCCTGCTGCCAGTCCCTTACCTGACTCTTCTGACCCATTACCCACAGAGCTGGCTTTGTCCAGAGTCCATGTGAAGAATGGAAATGCTTCTCCAGAGGAGTTGTTTTTCATTTTTTTTTTTTTTTTTGGCCACACTGCGCCGCTTGCAGGATTTTAGTTCCATGACCAGGGATCGAACCCGGGCTCCCTGCAGTGGAAGCGCAAAGTCCTAACCACTGGACTGCCAGGGAAGTCCCTCCAAAGGAGTTTGAAGGGGAAAACTGGCCTCTTGGACATGATGTCTGAGCATGCAGCCTCAATGCCGGGAGCCTGGACCCTTTATCCCTGGCTCCCCATGTCAACTCTGCTGCCAGTTCACATAGGCTCGACCCACCGTCCTCCTCTCCTCAGCCCTGCCCACCGCTGTCGGGAGCACAGGCCTCAGCATGGCTCACCTGGCAGGATCCTCATTCTCCTTACTACTCTGCCCCACTCCTGTCTTGCTCCCCCAGCTGCTCTTCCTCTCGCTAAAGCAACCCTCTAACTTTGTCACTCTAGCTCAAGAACATTCAGTGACTCCCTATTTCCTAATTAGAATAAAACCCCATATGAAGTACTATTCCCATTTTCCCAGCCCATTCTCTCCCTCATGACTGCTCTTCAGCACAGAGGATGTTTCCGGGTTGTACAGTTGCTCTTCGCTCTGTGTGTGTGTGTGTGTGTGTGTGTGTGTGTGTGTGTGTGTGTATGTTTTATTGAAGGATAGTTGATTTACAATGTTGTGTTAGTTTCAGGTGTACAGCAAAGTGATTCAGTTGTATATATATATTCTTTTTCAGATTCTTTTCCATTATAGATAATTACAAGATATTGAATATAGTTCCCTGTGCTATACGGTACGGCCTTGTTGTTTATCTGTTTTATATACAGTAGTATGTATCTGTTCATCCCAAACTCCTAATTTATCCCTCCTCCCCCTTTCCGCTTTGGTAATCATAAGTTTGTTTCCTATGTCTGGGAGTCTATTTCTGTTTTGCAAATAAGCTCCTTGTATCATTTTTTTAGATTCCACATATAAGTGATACCTTATGATACCTGTTTTTCTCTGACTTACTTCACTTAGTGTGATAATCTCTGGGTCCATCCATGTTGCTGCAAATGGCATTATTTCATTCTTTTTTACGGCTGAGTAGTATTCCATTTTATATATATGTGTGTGTGTGTGTGTGTGTGTGTGTGCGCGTGCATGCATGTGTGTGTGTGTGTATGCATGACACATCTTTATCCGTTCATCTGTCGATGGACATTTAGGCTGTTTTCATGTCCTGGCTATTGGCAGTAGTGCTGCTGTGAACACAGGGGTGCATGTATGTTTTCAAATTATAGTTTTGTCTGAGTATGTGCCCAGGAATGGGATTACTGAGTCATATGGTAATTCTCTTTTTAGTTTTTTGAGGAACCTCCATACTGTTCTCCATAGTGGCTGTATCAATTTACATTCCCACCAACAGTGTAGGAGGGTTCCCTTTTCTCCACACCCTCTCCAGCTTTTATTATTTGTAGACTTTTTGATGATATCTCGGCTGTGTTTTGTTTGCTTTCTTTATGGGGGGAGGTTTGCAAGAAGGTTACAAGATCTCTCGGGCATCTTTCTAGATGAAGAACACTGAAGCCTTGAGTCTAATGTAATGGCCCCTTTCCACGGATTGTGACATTAGTGGTTTAAAAGGAAAAAGGAAAAATCTCCACACAAAATGAGGCTCTCCGACTTCAAGAATTGTAGCCTTCCTACAAGTCTTCTTCAGTGCTGCTTCTGGATTAGAACGCCCCATTTTTTGACCTGCCAGCAAATGGGTATTGCTTCAGGATGGCACTGCTGGCTTGTCCTGCTGAAAACAGAGCCACTCCCACAAGCTTCGAAATTTGCAGTCAAAACGTAGTGAAAGGAGTCCATCTTAGCCAATGCAGATTGTCCATTCTATTAGAAAATGTCTCTGATGGTTGCTTATAAAATCATAGTAGCAAGAGTATTACCTATTATTTATCAAGCTCCTGCTATAGCCTGGACAGTTGTACCAGGCGATTTACATTTATTATTTTAGTTCCAGCTCCATAGCGGCCATATGAGGTAGGTGGATGTTATGAGCTTTATTTCATAAAGGAGGAATCGGGGGCTCAGAGACGGTTAGTAACTTACACAAGGTCACACAGCTCAAAGGAGGTGGAACTGGGATTCTCTACAGTGTGGTTCAATAGAACTTTCTGCGATGATGGACATGTCCTACGCTGTCCAATATGGTAGCCACTAGCCGTAAGTCGCTATTGAGCACTAGAAATGTGACTGGTGTGGCTGAGGCCTGACTTTTTAATCTTTTTCTTAACCATTTTTAACTGTACAGTTCAGTGGTGTTAACTACATCCATACTGTTGTGCAGCAATAACTACCATCCATCTCCAGAACCCTGAGTCTCTGTCCTCATTAAACACTAACCCGCTATTCACCCTCCTCCCAACGACCCCTGGCAACCATCCTTCTATTTTCTTTTTTCTTTCTTTCTTTTTCAGTCTCCCCTTTTCCCTCACATCCCAGCCTCTGGTAACCACCATTCTACTCTATGTTACTATAAATGTGGTTTTGTGGTTTTTTCAAAATATTCTACATTTAAGTGAGATCATGCAATATTTGTCTTTCTGTTTTAAATGTAAATTACCACTTGCGGCTAGTGGCTACCATACTGGACAGCGCAGCTCTAGAGCGTGCTTACTTCCCTGTGCCATTCTGCCCCTCTGCTCTCGCTTACGTGCACCTCCCCTGTAACACCCAGCCGCTTTGCGCCTCTCTTCCTCCCTCCCAGCCCGGCACAGCTCCTCCCTTTCTTGGAGGCCCGTAGACCAGTGGTTCTCAAGCTTTAGCGTGCATTAGAATCATCTGGAGGGCTTGTTAAAACACAGATTCCTAGGACCCGCTCCCCGTGCAGGCCTGGAGTGGGGCCCAAGAATTTGCATTTCTGACAAGTTCCCAGGTGCTCCGGGGCTGCTGGTGCTAGGATCTTTGGATGAACATTATCTATCGGGGCTTAAGGACTAATTCCTGCTTCTTAAAGTGGTGTGGCCTGGGGCTTAGCTGTTACCTCCCGGTCCCGCAAGGAGCAGTGGTTGCTGGCTCACATCAGCTGGGAGAATCTGCCTTCCTGCTCCTGTCCTGAGGACCTGGCCCTCTGTCAGTCCCAACTTTACTTGTACCACTGTTAGCTTGGGTCACTCCCTTGTCAGCTGTTCTGGAGTGCATTCATTTTAACTAGGGGCTCCTTGGGAGGGGCTGGAAAGCCTGGCAGGGGGAAGGAAGAAGTATAATCTCTAGGAATTGCCTAACCACGTAGGGCAGGCCTGGTCGGAGAGGCCCATTTACTGGCCGAGCTGCTGTTCTCTGCAATTAAACGGTGGCAGAAAACTTAAACAGGAAAGAAAAAAAAAAAAAGTGAAGCAGGTAAGGCAGACAGGTGACAAAGCTGAGTCCCCCATCCTTGTATCTTCACCCTAATTAAGGTCTTTGTCCATTTTGGAGGGCAAAGGACAAATGCCCTGGGGCAGGATTGGAGGTGAAGTGGTGGGAATGGCCAGGGGGCCAAGAGAGGTCCCTGGAAAGGGTGCTGTCGTGTTGGCCACCTTGATTCTTTTTTTTTTAAAATATAAATTTATTTATTTATTTATTTTTGGCTGCATTGGGTCTTCACTGATGCACGCGGGCTTTCTCTAGTTGCCGAGAGCTGGGGCTGCTCTTCGTTGTGGTGCACAGGCTCCTTCTCACTGCGGTGGCTTCTCTTGTTGTGGAGCGCGGGCTCAGTAGTTGTGTCTCGTGGGCTCTAGAGCGCAGGCTCGGTAGCTGTGTCTCGCGGGCTCTAGAGCGCAGGCTCAGTAGTTGTGGCACACGGGCTTAGTTGCTCCGCAGCATGTGGGATCTTCCCGGCCCAGGGCTCGAACCCGTGTCCTATGCATTGGCAGGCGAATTCTTAACCACTGTGCCACCGGGGAAGCCCTGGCCACCTTGATTCTTGATCTAGCTTTCATCGGTGCTGAGAATGTTGTTCTTGTTAAAAATAAATACACATGTAAAGAAGTAGCTGCTAGGCTGTTCTTCTTATGAGTATTTGTAGAATAAAAAAATCATTTTTTTCCTAAGTGTACACATATCCATATTTTCTCCCACAGAACCTGAGCTTTTTTTCTTTTCTTTCTCTGTTTCCCCCTCTTTGTTTTGTTTTGTGTTTTGAGAGCAGGAATCATGTGTCTTTTTTTTTTTTTTTTTTTTTTCTTTGTGGCTTGGTCTCAAACCAGCATTCATTCTCTTGAGCCAGGCAGCACTTCCTAAAGTTCATTTTAATCACCATCTAGGACAACCCAACCCTCCGTGGCTCCTGGCAGTATGCTCCGTAGTACTTAGATGCTGATAATATGTTTAATTAAAAAAAATTACAGCTAGGCAACTTTCCCCGTTTGTCCGTTTCCGAAAGCAAGTCTTCAAAGGCATGAACTCAAAGCCTCATTTCTCTTATTTACAGGGGTCTGTTCCCGTTAATCGGTGGTGAAATGTCAAATTCTTGTGCTTTCAGTACTTCCCTCTTGTTTTTAATCACCACCACTCATCCCACCTTCCTCTATTCAACTGGACCCACTCTCAGCTCCATCTCGGACGCTTGGAACACAAAGCTCTTAATCCCCCGACTGTATGGAAAGCTTCTTCCCTTCCTTCAGATCTGTTGCTTTCCCCCCTCTCTGGGATGGCCAGTGCCAAGTGCCCCGTTCCTTTTTCCACTTCTGTGGGTGGGGTGGAGATTCCAAGTTCTCCAAACCCATGATGGAGCTGACAGGACAGCATCTGGACAGGAATTTAATTTACATGCTCTCACTTAAACTGCACAGTAATATTTAGAAACAGCTGTTTTCATTTGCGGATGAGGAAACTGAGGCGGCAGAAGGGCAGGTTACGGACGACGAGCAGAAAAGGTGGGCGGGGTCCAGATCATAATGGGTCTTGTAAGCCTTGGTAAAGAACTTGGACTTTATCCTAAGCAGTTTCACAGAAGCCAGTGACATTATGTACTTTACATGTTTTGTTTTTCTCCCTAGTGGAGAATGAACTGGGGCGGGAGGGAAGGTAGACCAAAAAGGCTCCTTTGCAGAAATCCAGGGAGACCAATGGCCTTGACCTTGAGCTGAAGCGGCATGGTGGCTGTGAATGGGGAAGCAAGTGGCGGGATTCCAGAAGCATCTAGGAGGCTGACTCTGTGAGCCTTGGCAATGGCTGGTAAATTGTGACAACAGCCTGGTTTCTCTCGTTTAGGCCCCTTGATGGGCCAGGAGCGGGGGGAGTTTGGGTACCTGGCTCCCACCCTCCCTTTGTAGCCAGGGATGGGGCGGCCCAGATATAGGCGAGTGGTCAGAAAACCTTGGCCCTGGCCCACGTAATCATATGAGCACCCAGTTCTGAAGGGAATATGATGAAAAGAGTGAATGAACCAGAAAATGGGGGAAGAAAGGAGACCTGACAGACACAGTCAACAGCAAGGAGCACCTTCAGTCAGCAGCTTTAAATACACTTTCCAAGTTCATATGCTTTAAATAGGTCAGAATTTGTAAGCACTGGGGGACATGGGTAATCCTGCTGGTTCAGGCTTTGACTGGGCCCAGCTGGTAGAGAGGAGTTTGGCTGGTGGCCTGCCACCAAGGTGACCAACTGTTCTGGTTGGCCTGGGATTGAGGGGGTTCCTGGGACATGGGACTTTCAGCTTTAAAACCCGGCAGTCCTGGGCAAACTGGGACAAGTTGGTCACCCCACCTGCCGGGGGAGGAGTTGCAGTCTGGACAGCCAGGCTGATCAGGGCCAAAGCAGTGGAGACTCAGTTCAGCCTGGGGACTCGGTATGGGGATGCCACCACAGAGCAGAAAGGGAGCTTGGGAATGGAAAAGGCAAGAACATATCCCGAGCCCTTTCAGATAGCTTCTCTGGGTCTGCATGAAAACGCTTCTCTTAAAATAGGAGGCTGAGCGCTCCATTCTGCTTTCCTGGAAACTAGCCTGTGCCTCGTGCTCCTTAAAATCCTGCCCATGTGGGGATTCAGCTGGGCATTTCCAGTGAACGTTAGGTGAGTGAATAAATTCTCTGGTCCTGCTGGCATCCTGGACTTGCAAGTCCTTAACCAGACGTGGGAAGAGTTAAACTGGGTCCTGGGTGAGCAGAACACTTTCTTTACATAATGTGTTCCTATGTCCAATATAGTTAGAAAGGCCTTTTTATGTTTTTAAAAGCAGCAAAATGCAGAATCATTTGTAGCAGTAGAACATTCAGATCTTCATTTGCAAAGCGACCATAGCCCTCCATTATTCATAACCCTTTTGAAACCAAATGACAATTTTTTTGTCCTCAAAACTTCCCTTCCCCACCCCCATCCCAACTATTTCTCTTCCAAAATAAACCTCAGTAAATAAGCCGACTGAGTGTCCCAAATGGTAGGACAGAGGAGCGCTTGGAATAGGAAACTAACGAAACAGCTCTTTCCTTTGAAGGCCTGGCCTGACACAAGCCTTCCACTCCATTCAGAAATGCAGAGAGAAATGGAGGGTGAGGTGACACTCATCTGCGGACACCAGTGATACCAGGGAAAGGTATCAGAGTCCATTCTTGTGGTGGACAGCAGCAGCAGGAATAAGGAGAAATTCCGTGCGGGGAAATAAAAGAGAAAGAGAAAAATAGAGGAAGATGTGAAAAAAGTAAGGATGAGATTCCTCAGGCCACAAGGCTCAGATAGCATAGGAGCGAGAAAGGACGCAAATGGGACGTGGGTCTGTGGAAGGAGCCTCCAACAATAGCCTGTCTTAAAATGAGTCGGAGAGTGAAAATGAGCTTTGTCGTTTCCCTGTGCCCTTCTGGATCACTTTCTGAGGAGTGGATATTAGTTGTAGCAAAATTGCCTACAGTATATTCTTTCCCAAGCGTAAAGGACTTGGTGGGTAAAAGCTGAAATGATAGTATCAGCATTTTAAAAAGGTTTTCTATTTCACATACACTTTAAATAGGTCAGAATTTTTAAGCAGTGAGGGGATAGGGTTTATTCTTTTATTAGCAAAGTTTGACTTCTAAAGCCACTTAGGTGGATGGGAGAAGTCCTAAAAGTTAACCGTCACAGATTTTTATTTTCAGATTTTCATCTGAACTCCTAACATACATACAGGAAAGTGCACGTATTATTAAGAGCACTGCTTGAAGACTTTTCACAAACAGCACACTCACATCACCAGCATCCTGGTGGAGACAGGGGACCACACCAGCTCCCCAAAGCCCCCTGTGCCGTCTTCGTTACCCCTCACCAACAGTAACCACCATCTTCCCACAGCACAGATGAGTTTTGTCTCACACAAGACTTTTTCAATCAGAGCTTTGTGTATGAGTACCAAAAAAAAACCAAAACAAAAAAAAAACCCAAAACTCCCCGTAATTTTTTTAGGGAGGAGGGCAGAAATTCTGTAACAGTTTCCTTTCTCTAGCTGCTCTGAGTTAGGCCTGTTAAACAGGAAGTTTCTGAGCTGGGGCCCTGATAGCGCAGGGCTTGGGGCAGACTGGTCTCTGCTGCCCAGAACGATGACCAGGCTGCAAGCCAGTTGCCTGCCCTTGGCACCACCTCTGCCAGAGGCAGCCACCGAGCTTGCCTTATCTGCCTCCTTAAAGCCTCTGTCAGATCTTGCCGTGACACGTGTCTGGAGGCACTGGGGACAGCACAGCAAAATGGCCGAAAGTTCCCCGAACGTGTTGGCCTTCTGGAAAGGAAGGCCAGGCACCACTGAAACAGCTTACCCAACAGGCTCATTTTTCTCCGACTTCCAAATGAGAGTGTGATTGATTAATTTCGCTTCCTGGTAGGTTTCGATGTGCTTTCTGCCTCCTTTTCTTGTTGCTGCAGGAAGCAAACAGGATGAATGCAGGAATAAAGCTATGGAACATACATCGTAATGTTTCTGGAGCGGCATCAGAAAAGGACTTATTTGTTCTCCTGGGTTGTGTAGTGCCGAGTGATTGAATGCTCGCCAAGCTGTCAGTTTTATGAAACAAATTCCCTAACCCCCTTGGCCCAGAGCTTTGCTCAGCCTGAGATGGAAAAGAAATAACTTTTAATAGAAAACTCATTGCTAAAATCTAAGATAAGATTTCAGAGTTACTTCTCTCCTAAGAATAAAATGAAATATTGAAGAAAGCATTTGATGGGGGACTCTTAGGGAACGTTATTTCTCAGTTCTTGGTTAACAAACTATGTTAATAAAAATATTTAGACCTTCGTGATGCATAATGCATATTTATTCCTAGTGAGCTGGCCTGTTTGTATACACAGATGTTTCCTGTGGTCCTTCTATCATTGCTTCTACTTTTTCTGAAACAATATTTCTAGCAGGAAGCAGAATCTTATGTTAAGATCCTAAGTCCCTCACAGACCCTGTTAGTTCGAGCGAGGATATTTCCATTTCCATATTTGATATTGGTGGGGGAGGGGCGGTAGGAATCTTCTTTTATTCAAAAAACATGGAAGATAATGCATCGAATCTACCGTATTGAGACATTATTAGACAATTATTCCTTGGCTTCTAAATTAGACCTGGCCGATTTGTCCGGGCACATTCATTGCTGAAGGGCTGGATGGCTTTTCGGTCTCCGTTCTCACTGTCAGAGGCACCGTGAGTAATGCCTACCCTTTCATACAAACCTTAGGTGTGTTTGACTGGGTTTTGCAGATTTTCCAAGGCATTGTTCTCACAGAGCTGCAGTTTCCTTTCCAGCACCACGAATACTGTGGCAACACAGCTCACCAGCCCAGTTTCTCTGCCAGTCTACGCAGCACTTGGAAATCAATTAAAAATAAAATCCATAGGCCAGCGTGCTGAGGAAGAAAATGAGGCTTTACACATCAGCACTTCTCAAAAAAAAAAAAAAAAAAAAAAGATGAACCTGTCTTAATAGAAAAATGGCACAATGCCCTAATGAAAAATTAAGCTTCAGGACTCAGTCCCTAATATCTCAGTGCTGAGCGTGTATTTCCTCCTGTGGCTGCCCCTGCGAGTGAATTCTGAAATAATCAGGCAGTGTGTTGAAATAAGATATCATTCCGCGTGACTCTAGCGGTGAAGCATCAGCCTGTCTGGCTGACTTGTCAGTTACTGCCTAGATGCTCGCAGAGGAAGGTTCTGGTTCTTGTGAAGTTTATTTTTCTTTAACATTTTAGTAAATGTGTTTCTCTGTGATTATAAAAGTAATAATACTTATTTTAGAAAAGTTACAAGTATAGAAAGGTGACAAGAAAAGAATAAGTATGATTGTTTTTGGTTCTTGTCCTTAAGAGTCTTTTTTTCCTGTGTGTATGTCCTTTATCTCCTCCAGGAGTTTGGAAGATATATTCCGCAATTCAAAGTGTTCTTGTGCTTAAATCGATTCCCACCCCCACCCCAAAACTCTGTTAACATACATTTCTCTAATTATCAACATCAAGAATGAAAAGCCATCTGTTTATTACCCCCTCACGTGTGACAAAAAAATTTGGCCTTTTTACTCCCCACTCTTCCACTGTCCCTTCCCACCTCACTTGTTCACTGCCGTATCCCAGCACCTAGAACAGCGCCTGGCACCTAGCCAGCTGTTGCTTGATAAATTTTTTGAATCAAATCAGTGAATGAGTGGTGAGAGTTTATCCTCACATTACTTCCAGGAGGTGAGCACTGACTCCTGAGGCCGACCTCTTTCCCCACCTTCCTTTGCTGCCTCTCCCGACCAGTACATTTAAGCCATGGGTCCCATGGCTGTCTGTTGGGTCTGCTTTCCCTGATTATCCACGTGGGGAGGCAGTGAGGGGTGGCAGGGAAAAGTGCCCAGTCTGTGGAGTCAAACAGACCAAATCCCCAGGTCTGCAGATTGCTACATAATGGGGCAAGAGTCTTAATCTCTGTGGGCCTCAGAGATGCCATCTGTAAAATAGGCAGCGATAATACTTTCCTGACAAAATCAGTGACAGGTATGCGTGATATTTGGTACCCAGGCTCCAAAATCTCTAGCTCCTCGTATTGTTCCCACTTCTTTTTCCAATGACAGCAGAAATAAAGAGCCCATGCGCCCCAGAACACTGCCTTTCTCCTTGCATTTCCAGTCATTTCATCTAGTGAGCATAGGAGACTTTCTGATGAGTTACCTTTTGCTTCTGTGCCAAGTAAATCATCAACGGCAAAGAATCAAGTGGGCTTTCTGAGAATCTGTGCTTCCCCTGCAGCACGTGTCTTGGTGTGTTGTTATTGTGTGTCTACCTAGCTGACTCCCTCACTAGACAGTAGATGGGTGGGCCTTCCATCTTGGTATCCTCAACCTAGGACCCACAGTGCTGCAACTGAGGAATCACTCAATATGTATTTATTAAGTGAATGAATGAATGAATGACTAGTATCACGTTGTACACATCTTGCCATATCTCAACCACACCTGTGGGCTTTCTATAATCTCCTGGATGACAGAAGTAAACCGAACTATACAATTAAGTTTCTAGCCCTCTGGATCTCTAGTGTAAGCTTCTGACAGACAGACGCAATACTTACTGGTTCTGCAGAGAGCCAGCTTAAGGAAAAAAATTCTAGTTCCTCTTAGTTCCCATGATTAAGTCCATGGATTCGCTGGCTGGCGTGTAATTCCTTTCGAAGAGGAGAGATGATACCGTGTGCACGGTAAAGCTCATGTCTGTAGCTTTTAGTTTGAGTTATGTGTGTTGGCATCTCCTTCACACAGAATCTGATGAGTTGGCATTTATTTTTGACAGCATCTCAAATCTTGTGAAAGTCAGAGCTGGGGGCTGATGATGTTTTTTAGTAATATCTCAGATGGTGGCAGAACAATCTTGATAATAAAAAAGAGACGTTTAAAAAGATATCCCCTTAGAGTTCTTCCGGAAAACTAAAAGTTCAGCAAAGAGCTTTGGAACTTTTGAGAACAAAGGCTTCCTGAGCATTGGAATTTTGCAGACTGGACACACACACACACACACACACACACACACACACACACACACACACACACACAGTCTCTGAGGTGTGTTTCCTCTAATTCCCTGTGACAGCACTTGCTGGTTAGTCCCCCAAACCTGTTTTGTTCATCTTCCCAGGCACCCAACTAGACTACATTTCCCAGCCTCCCTTGCAGGTTTATGTGTGGCCATGTGACTAAGTTCTGACCAATAGGATGTGAGTGAAAATGATGTGTGCACCTCTAGTCCAATCATCAAAGCTTTCCAAGTTTTCCTCCATACTCTTTTCTCATCCACTGGCTGGCTGGGATGGAGGAAAGTCCCAGGGCAATCGTGGAAGGAAGGTAGCTGAGCCTCCTCTGCCTGGAGAGGACCACTGTGTGAAATGGAAGTGCTTGATCCAGAGCCCTCACCCTAGACTGTTACATAAACAAGAAATAAGCTTCCGTTCGTGAGCCACTGCAAGTGTGGAGCGATTTGTCAGGCAGTTTATCCGACCTTAACTAAGCCATACTCTATGGATATTAAAAAAAAAAAAGAATAGCCAGCAGTGTTCCAAGGCCTTTTATTTGCCAGGAATTGTTTATGTTAATAATAATCCTTTCATCAGGCCTGCAACGTTACCCTCATTTTACAGCCATAGGTACAACTCCAAGTGGGAAGGGGGTGAGGATTTTGTCCACAACGATGGTCCTCAGAGCTGGCACAGAAGGTGGCATTGAGTAGGCTCTCAGTGAGGCTTGTTGATGATGGAGGAAAACAGGCTCAGCGAGGCGGAGTCACACGCCCAGGGTGCACATCTGGAAAATGCTGGACTCACTATTTTATCCTGGTGTGCCTGGCTTCAAGGTCCAGCTCCCTCTGAGTATCTGTAACCCAAGACTTTAAAAAGAATGGGTGGGGAGCCAGCGATGGGCCCTTAGTAAAAAGGTTTTAGTCTCTCATCTTGTATTTCGGATGGGAAAAAGTAACATATTTTAAAAAAGAAAATATTATAGACATCTAAAACAAAGAAAGGAACACCGTCTTTAATCTTACCAGAGAAAACTGGTACAAGCTTGGTTTTATTCTTTACGTTCTGAACGTATACACACATTTAACAAAAGGAAATCCAGGTTCTCTCCCGCCACGTGACCTTTTCCCTTATTTTCCCCTTAAATAATTTCTTGGCCATTATTTCCGTATCAGGACATACCAACCTGTATCATAGTTTGCAAGGACTGGTGGTACTCTGTATTACCAGCAACAGTCTGCGATAGTTAACCAGTTCCCTCTTGGTTATCATGTAGGTTGTTTCAGTCTTTATAACACAAAGGAGCTGTGATCAACATGCTTGTGTGTATCTCTCGGGTAGAATCCTAAGAGGGGAGTTGTGGGTACACCGGCAGGCACGTCTCATTGCCTTCTGTGCGTGGAGACCTATTTCTGCAGAAGGTCCAGATGGTCAACAGATACTGAAATGGACTCGATGGGTTTAGTTCTTCAAGTGAAGGTAACAAAGAACAGTGGAAGAAAGGGTTTCTAGCATCTCAGAATGTGGCAGGTATGCTCCAAGCCCGTGACAGAGATTAACAGTGAGGAGGCCCTGGCATCCCATCTACCCATCTAGAGGCGGTGGCCCCTGCTGGGCATTGGCTGCTTTCCCTGCCACCTTCTGGCAATGAGGTCAGCATTGTCTGCAAGGCCAGGGCTGATCTGGGCCCCAGGGAAGATACTACCCTGCACAGAAGTGAAGGAGGCTTCCTTTTGGGGGAGGGGGCAGTGGCCAGTAGGCCAGGGAGAAAGGGAGGAGGAGGGTGTATAGACATCGCCGCAAGGTTCCTGCCGGGGCTGAAGCTGGAGGTGACAGGACGCTCATTCCTCAGGACCAGACGTAAACCTGATGTGCCTGGACAGCTTTCGGGGCGAGCAGGCAGCTCCAGGCAGATGTCTTTGTGGGCACAGCTGTGTATGCGCTGAGACGTCCTGTCCGTGAGGGATGTTCCCGGAACAATGGTGATGATGATAATGATGATGACAGTGGCCTTGGTTGGCAGCAGGAGGAGGAAGATGATTACCCGGACGGCGCTGGGGCCTTCAGAGCTGGACCTCTGAGAAGGGCTCCTCCCCTCTGTGTGTGTGTGTGTGTGTGTGTGTGTGTGTGATCCCGTGTGCTGTGAGCATCTGCTCTGTGTGTGTGTGTGATCCCGTGTGCTGTGAGCATCTGCTGTGTGTTGGGGGGGGTCTGTGCGGTGTGTTGTGTATGTGAGTGTGACGTGTATGTGTGATGTGTGCAGTGCTCTGGGTGTGTGTGACCGTGTGGGCTATGTGGGGTGTCCCAGTGGCCGTGTGTGAGTGGGCTGTGTGTGGGTGTGTTTGAGGGGGTGCCGATTAAGTCCCCCGAGTCCAGTGTGGCCTACTGGAGACTCCACGCTTCTCACTTTGAGTTTTTCCTCCCGTCTCCCCTGTTTCCTGTGGCAAAGGTGCCAGCTTCCCCCAAGAGAACCCTCTTGACCTTTCTGTCCCTTGGGAGGCCAAGCTCTAGGGAAGCACTAGTTCCTGCTCTTCCTGCTGGTCATTGCATCACCTGACAGAGTTAGAGAAAGGGACACAGTGTCCTCTAGAGCCGTCTTCTTTTATTCTTTTTTGTACTTACTGTTCTCTTTTACCTCTTCACTGAGGTACATATAACATATAAAGTGCACAGAGTGCACAAATCTGATGGCTGTTTACCTGTGTAGCCACCCCTCAGATCAAAAGAGAATCCACCTCCAGCACCTCCTAAAGTCCCCTTGTGCCCTTTCCCAGTCAGTATCACCCAAAGGCAGCCATGATTCTAACTTCTGTCTCCATAGATTCGTTTCGTCTGTTCTAGAACCCCGTGGTGTTTTGTGCTTGGCCGCCTTCAGTTCACACAGTGCTTTGGAGACCCGTCCGTGTTGCCGTGTGCATCAGCGTTCACATCTTTTTATTGCCTTGTAGCATCTCATTGTATGGATGTATCACAGTTTGTTTATCTGTTCTCCTGCTGACGGACATCTGGGCGGTTTCCAGTTTGGGGCCATTGCAAATAAAGCTGCTACGAACATTCTTGAACATGTCTGTTGGTGGCCATATGTAGAGCTGTCTTAATGTTGCCTGTGAGAGCATTTGACAAAGATAGAGCTTGCAGAAATCCAACAACAACAACGAAAGCCCCAACCTACTCCAGCAGGTTTCCCAGGAAAAAGGAAGCAGTCGACTTGCTGGCCTTGACTCGGACCAGTCCTCCGCCTTTGGGAGAGCGGCAGGCCGTCTGGGCTCAGACTCTGCTGCAGAACAGGCATCACCTCTGAGGACAGCACTATTTCCGCAGCCGGGTTTCCCAGCGTAAAAGTTACTCCTTAGGGGTAACTTGGGTAAACGTGGGTCTTTGAACGGGCCAATGGCTGCTGCAGGTTCTGTGGGCTGTGTTATGGGCTCCAACGCCAGGATTTTCCCACTGGGAGCCCTGTAAGGCTGGGTCCAGACAACTTCGAACGATGCCCAACTCACTCCGAGGGAGCTGGGACCTGGGCAGCAGCCGGCTGAGCCCGGGACACAGGGAGGGACTTCAGGGAGCGAAGAAAGGAACCAACAGGCCTGCACCTGCCCAGTGGCCCTTTCCGACGCTCTGGTTTCTGCAGCACCTACGCTCTAGCCACGCTCTCCAATGGAAGCTCTGGGGTGACCCCTGCGTCCCTGGCACTCCATCCACCTGCCTGTCTGCACACCGCCACGCCCTTCCCCCAGGGCTCTCCGCAGCACACTTCAGGGGCCCCGGGAGCATGCTTGGCCCAGAGGCAGAGCAAGCAAGAGGTGCTGGAGTTTATGTCCCCAGGGGCAGCCCCCAACCAGTGGCACGGTGGAATTGGGAGGCAGACCCTATGGCTTCCCCATCTCAGCGGGGATGGCCCTGAGGTGAAATTAACTCCCAGAGGGACTGAGCCCTGCAGCCCACGGCGGGACCTGCTCATCAGAGCGCCTGGGACCAGCTGCATGCCCGCCCCGACTCCCCGCCCTGGGGCTACCTGGGACCCTTCCCACATCAGCTCTCTGCCCTTGAGTCTCTGTCTCAGGGTCTGCTCCGGGGGATCCCAAGCGAAGAAGTGCCTTTCCCCAAACCAAACACGCTCTCTGGCACATACATTCATTTTGTCTGGGGATTTTGCAAATTCCGTGGTGCCTTTTGACCACCCGCTCTGGGATTCAGCCAAGCCAGTGCCAGTTACCTTTGCCGTGGAGAAGGTTGAGATCGTTGGCTGACCCAGGGGAGAACAGCGATCAATAGTATTTCATTTTCAAGCTACAGTGAAGACGGACAGCCCTTCTTCCCATTACTCCCCATCAGTGTTGCTCCCAGGACTGTGCATGATGGGTGTGACATTGTGGAAAGTTGCGGTGAAATGAAATCATTTAAGACACCCACGGGGGGTGTGGGGAATACGGAGGTGTGAGGAGTAGGATGGGGGATGGGCATTGCTATTTAAGGAGATTCCAAGCCACTCTGTAGCCCCCGAGGAAAACGGCTTATCATGAAACACAGAGCGAGAAAGAAACGCCGAAAATTGTCTCTGCCACGATAGGTTGTTTCCTTAAAAATGAAAACAAAATCAAATGGTTTCGATCTGTTGGGGGCATAAGACTCCTGAATGAATTTTTCCTTTTGTTTTTGTTTTTCCAAAATGCGGTTGTAATGTAGGTGTGAACATCTTCAAAGAATTCTAAGGTGAATTGTTTGGGGGAGAAAACTCATAATGCACAAAGCAGCAGTTTCTTTCTGATGTTTTCTTGGAGAGGTATTTTTCCACGCAACTGAAGAAGGGAAACAGAGGAGGAAGGTGGCATTGGGGGCAGAGAGGTATAATTAGATAGAGCATTCGATGATTTGAGTTTGAGTTTGCCGTTCTGAAAGGATAAACACGCAGACCTCTCCTTGGGGCCGGGGCGATCGGTGGTCTGCAGCACTGAGGGAGGGCAGGGTGTGACGTTGCCGATACAGACGATAGTCCCTCTGTGTGGAGGGCACAGATAAACTCACCCTACAGGGACCAGGAGAGGGGCGGCTGTGTTCTGGGTTCTGAAGAACTCCCTTTGGCTTGGTTCTTTCTCCTCACCACCTGGGCACATTCAAATCCTTTTTTTTTTTTTTTTTTTTTGCGGTACGTGGGCCCCTCACTGTTGTGGCCTCTCCCGTTGTGGAGCACAGGCTCCGGACGCGCAGGCTCAGCGGCCATGGCTCACGGGCCCAGCCGCTCCGCGGCATGTGGGATCTTCCCGGACCGGGGCACGAACCCGCGTCCCCTGCATCGTCAGGCGGATTCTCAACCACAGTACCACCAGGGAAGCCCACCCGGGCACATTTAGAAGCACGCAAGCCGTTGAAGCTACATTCTATTAACCTTTCCCCAGGGATGTATTTGCCTGCGTTGATCCAGCACACCGCCACACCCATTTCCTAAACGTTCTGCCGTTTCACTGATTGTGGAATTAGAAGCCTCCCCTGCCTGGTAAAAGTAGGTCAGGGAAGTTCCTGACTTTGGGATGCTGCTAATAGATTTCTGAATGGCAGCGTAAGGGCGCCTGGATGTGACATTTGAGCAGAGCAATGGTGATCACGCACTGACGATTTTGAGCTTGAGTCACTTGTTTCTCCAAAACAAAAGGAGAAACCCACACAGGAGCATGTGTGGGTGAGGTCCCACAGATTGCAGGTGCTGCTGAGAAGTAAACTGGCCCTGGACTGTTCATTTAGAAGCGAAGAAGTGCTTTTATCTGCGCCTTATCTCTCCATGTCGCCTCTTCTGGGGGCTCTCTGCCATTTCCCTTTCCCATCAGCACTCCCCGCCCCGAACCACGGCCACAGGATCCTTTTCTGTAACTCTTCATCTGGGGTAGCGGTAGCCTTGTGCAGGATCCCACGCTATCGGCCCTCCGTCCCATCCTGTAAGCTCCCATAGCTTGGCCATCTCCCCTCTCTTACCTGGCCTTCTCCAGAGCTTCCTTCTTCTCTTGGTGTTTTATTCTCTTCTGATATTATTCTAGCTTTAGGATACTGTTGGCCACGCAGAACCCATAGAAAATGGCACTGCGTAGCCTTATGATACAATAGCTAAAAGCCTTTAGGTTGCCCTCAGGAAAAAAGTAAATTGAATCAAATTATTAAGACCTAGACATTGTCAAATTCACCATCTGGGCATTTCTACTGTGAAGTAATTATTTAGACAGGGCTTGCTGTGGGTGTCTCTCTTGCTTGCTCTCTCTCCTTCTTTTTAATTTTTAATACGAACATTTTTTGTTTAAACCACTTCTCTCTTCTAGTAGACAACGGCGATCATAATCGTGTCCAGCTAAAACGTATTGCTCGTGTGTGTTCATGTTTAATTTGAAAAATGACAACAGTGATTTCTTTGAAGTCTCATACTCACCCAGAGCTAGCCCGCCATTGGTTGCTTTAGGATCCAGAATTTCCTAGAGGAGGAGAAAGAATAAATCAACATAAAATGATGTAATAAAATCCTCTTAAATAACAACCAGGTAGTAAATTAACATATACACGACCTTTGAAATGATCATGTACAGGGAAGTCGAATGCAGCAAACAGCTGGCTGGGTGCCTGTCCTTGACTAACAGGCTGAGAGATATAGCTGCCGGAAGGATTTTTTGAGAGTGAGTTCTAAATGCAGAAAGCTGTCTTTTATAAAAAAAAAAAAATAGAAAAAAATCAGATCTTTCATTTGACAGACCCTAATTTCATTGAGATTGACAGCACTGCCTTTGTCGAGCGTACATTTAACAAATGAGATTGAACAACCACACCACTCAGTTTCATCTAATTTAATTTGACAACCAAAGCAGGTAGGTAGAATAATGTACTTACGGGGGGGTGAGAAAGCTTCCTGGGGTTCAATGACAGGGCTTGCTGGATCAGGCTGAAAGTGGAGAGCTCCTCCGTCGCTTTTGTATTTTTGTGGTTTTTGTTTCCCTTTACTTCTTTAATTGATGTATAAAAAGTACATCAAGTGAGTTTATCTTAAAGGTACAACTTAATAAATGTTTGTCAATGTGTACGTTTACATAGCCACCATCCAAATTAAGATATAGATCATGTCCGTCCCTGCAAAAAGCTCACTTCCCAATCAATCTAACCCCTCCTCCTGCCCGCAAGGTAACCACTACCCTGACTTCTAACAGTTTCTCAAAACAGTCGCCTGTTTTTGAACTTCACATAAAGTGTATCAGGCAGTAATGTCCTTTTGTGTCTGTTTTCTTTCACTCAGTGTGAAATTCATCCATGTTGTTGTGCGTGTCAGTAATTCACTCTCTGCTATTGCTCTGTAATATTCTGTTATGTGAATATAGCAGCGGAGTTTATGTATTATTGATGGACATTCGGGTTATTTCCAGTTTCCCCCTTGCCTTCAGGTTTAGCTTATTTTTCTAGATAGTCTATAGAGGGGCATCCAGAAATAAGCAAGCATGATATGCCCATGGGTGAACTTGTTGCAAACTGGTAGCAAAATCTACTCACCACCCCATAAGCAAGTGTCCTGTCTCCTGAATGAAAGGACAGTCTTGGGTTATCTTCCTCCTAAGAATCAAGCCAGCTTCACGTTCTCTCATCCCATCCCCCACAGAATTGTGGGGCGAGGAGGCTGCTTCATCGCCTTGCCTCCGTTATCCCTGAGATGGAGGAAGGGGAGGTGAGCAGGGCCTGCGGCCAGTTATGACGAGACAGCTTAGCAAACAGATGGGAGGGTGGGCCTTGGGGTGGGTTTGAAAGCAGCGAGGAAGGGAGAGGAGCAGCTTCTCATCTGGAGTGCCTGTGTATCTGGCACCATGCCCACCTTTGGGCAGACTCGGGGACGCAGCTTAAATTTGGGCATCCTTCCTGATCATTCTGACACCTTCCCATTCTCTGAATCTGGGAAATAAAGAAACCATTCTCATCTCTCATAAAGAAAGCGATCAGGGACTTCCCTGGTGGTGCAGTGGATAAGAATCCGCCTGCCAACACAGGGGACACGGGTTCAAGCCCTGGTCCAGGAAGATCCCACATGCCGCGGAGGAACTGAACCTGTGAGCCGCAACTGCTGAAGCCCGGTCACCTAGAGCCCGTGCTCCGCAACAAGAGAAGCCACCACAATGAGAAGCCCGCACACTGCAACGAAGAGTAGCCCCCGCTCAACGCAGCTAGAGACAAGCCTACGCGCAGCAATGAAGACCCAACGCAGCCTTAAATAAATAATTTAAAAAGGAAAAAAAAAGAAGAAGAAGAAGAAAGTGACCAGGCAGTAGGGCTAGGGTAGGCATTTGTCATTGGGCGGAAATGGAGCACAAAGGGTTGTCATCTTAGAAGGCCGCCCCCACCCTCCAGCTGATGGGTAAGGCCAGCAACTGTATATACAGGTGCGGCAGGGCCGGGACCTTCTGGGCAGGGCAGCTTTGCCAGCTGGACCTGGTGATGTGGAAACGAAGGGAAAGGGTAAGCCGTTTAACAGTCTCTTTTGCCTGGGCCTGTCTCAGGGTGAGCGCCGAAAATCCCAGGTCCTGAGAAGCCCCTCAGTCCAGGATGGTTGGTCGCCCTAAAAGAGGAAGACCTTTTCACTCACTTTTCTATGCATTCAGTTAACTAATAATATTGAACTTTTAGGACAGACCATGCACCTTGCGAGGTTTGGGGGTAGAGTGCTAATCAACAAGGCAGTAGTGATGCCGGCCCCCCTTCCAGAGTACTTCCTCTAGAGGGAAAGGTGGGATTTAAAGAAGTGATTACAATCCGGTGCAGTGCTTGCTCTGATAGGGATAATAAGGCAATACTTTTAATTGGGAAAATCCTGGACGCTACGGAAGCAGGTGGGGAAGACGGTGCACCACTGATCCTTTAGCTCCTTTGCATATCCACAAAGTTCTTGAGCTGCTCAGAAAAGCAATTTACAGCAAACTGATGCGTTCAGAATGGCCGTGGAGCAAAAAAAGGTGGGGCCGGGGGTTGACAAGGAAGTACACTGATTTAGGTCTGCTTTGTGACCCTCCGAACCGCTCAGACCCCCAGGTGTGCCTCCCTGCATTTCTCCCGCTCAGAGGGCACCTGTTGGGCGGTGCAGAGCAGGCAGTTGTGTGGCGAGATCTTGGAGTTGTCCATGCGCGTGAATCCACACTGATGAGCATGGCCTGGTAAACCTGCTGCCATCTTTTTGGGTCGTGTTGATAAAATATTGTGGGGAGGGGAGGGGGCAGGGATGATGTACTGGGGTTAATGATTCAGTATGTTTGGAAACAGGGCTCTAGGAGTGAAAAGTTAGTGCCAGAACAGAACAGCATGTACTTCTAAGTATGTAAAACTAATAGACATGTGTTCTTGCCTAAGAGGCCCAGTTATTGTTGGTTTAAAAAGAAAAACAGTTTAATGCATTGGAAATATATGGCAGCTGTTGTAAGATCTGAAAGGCTAGCCCAGTGCAGGTTTGTTCATTTTCCATTCATTTCACAGATATCTATTGACATATATGCCCCTGAATATTTTACTTTCCACCCAGCCATCATGTAGCATCAACAAAAAAATCCCCCAGGGCTTCCCTGGTGGCACAGTGGTTGAGAGTCCGCCTGCCGATGCAGGGGACACGGGTTCGTGCCCCGGTCCGGGAAGATCCCACGTGCCGCGGAGCGGCTGGGCCCGTGAGCCATGGCCGCTGAGCCTGCGCGTCCGGAGCCTGCGCTCCGCAACGGGAGAGGCCACGGCAGTGAGAGGCCCGCGTACCGCAAAAAAAAAAAAAAAAAAAAAATCCCCCAGACGAAAGCCCTCATCTCCATGAGAAGGTCCAAACATTAGGCCCATTGTCAAAGACATAGCCAAGCAGGATGGGTCTTGAATCTTAGAGTCTCTTTCTTATATTTCTCAGCCTAGACGGTGTCAGTGGTGTTTCTGTAAGGTGTGTCCTTTTATTGGTGTCTCTAGAAAAGATAGGGGTGGAGGATTTTTTCTAGAGGGGAACTTTCATCGTGTGTTAGCACAGATCTGTTGGGTGAGGGTTTGTTTTTTTCTTTTGTTTCATTTGTTTCGCTTCTTGCCCTGCCTTTGCCACTGTGCAGTTAAAACAAGTCCTTCCAAACGATTTTTCTTTTCTATCACGTGGGAAGCAGTGTACCAGCCACCTGCTCTGAGTAGTGACCCTTGGGGGTTCCCAGTTATCATGCAGCCCTTTCCAGTCGAGCTGTGGTGGGTTAGGGAGGGACCATGACACCCTCCCCTAGATGACCTCCGAGCTTTCCTTCGAAAGGAAGCAATAATGGAGACTTAGCCATGAGGAACGAAGCGCCTCTTCCCTTTACAGTTTGACGATGCCTTCCTTTGTAGCTAGTTCAGCACACTTGTCCTGATTTATGAGTTTTTGCCATCTGGTTTATTTCTCTTGTTGTTTTGTATTGTTTTAAATACGCCCAAGGCCATCTTTGAGTCTTTTCTTTAAAAAATACAAATTGAAAAAGCAAATCATAGGAGTGTCATTTGAAGGTTAGGGATGAAAGAGAAGTTTAAATAGGACTCAGATCTTCCCTGTGAAGTTCAGTAGCTAAAAATAAAGTTCTTTTTACTTTGTTGATTATGTAATAGAACACATTCTCAGATGTGAACGCTATGGAATGTCTCAGTTGTTCAGAGAATTCTTGTCTCGCTTTTCTTAAACAGAGGTGCAAGAGTTCTATTAAACAATTGAATTCATTCACTTAGTGCTTGAGCACCTATTGGGTGGAAGCCACTGTCGAGGATCACTTTGTGATGCTGATGAGTTTTAACCAGAGGCAGGACTTGGTTTTTGCTTGGTCTAACCTCAGTTTTCATTCTCTTGAACTAGGTTACTCTCTCTAAAGAAAAACTTGTTCCAGGAGGGAGTAAGGAGGTAGACCTTTTGTGAGAGGAAAGGGTGCGATTGGGTGGGGGCCGTCTTCATTTTTAACAGAGGAGGTTCTCTGGGTGCTGTGTGCTGCGTTTTGGGGTGACCTGGATAACTATGTTTAAACCATGTTATTATTAAAAACAGCAGTTCTGGCTTTCCCAGACAAAGAAATTCTGAGACAATTTTGGAAATACATTCACAAGAGCAGAATTCATAAGTGGAACTGTACGGCCGTCAGCTGCACTGTTTAGACATAAAGTTGGATGAGCAAAGGGGGAATTTTACAAGTATGGATTCAAAGCTTTTAAATGAACTTGCCTAATTGGTAGTAGTGATGTAGAGCATCTTGCTGGAAGGAAAACAAATCCCGTATCTAAAAATGTTCTCTTTGATGTAAAAGCAAACGCGGCTTCAAACAATGCTTGGAAAGTATCTTGGTTAAGGATTTTGAAAGTGATTTAAGGATCATGGTTTAATGCCTGGCAGTCGGTCAGTTGCCTCACACCATTTAGAAACCTCATCAAGAGGTTCCTAAATCCAATCGACTGACCTTAGAATCACCTGGCGGGAGTTTGGGACCTGCACGTTTCCGGACCCCGTCGGATGTATTGGGCCAGGCACTTGAGGGTCACATAGAGAATCTGTATGCTCAGATTTTGATGATTAGCCCAATTTGAGAACTGCTGGCCTAGTCCATTCCTCTGGACAGGATCCTATCCGTACCATCCCAGACAATTTTTTGCCACACAACTGGCCATGAAATAGCATCTCTGCAAATGCCATTGACCCTGGATTATACGTTTATTCATTAGCTGAAGCCCAATTTTAAAATCCAATGAACTATATGATTCCTTTAAATGACTTTGAATCAAGCCCCATACAGTGCTTCTCAAGGTTTATTTTTGTTTGTTATTATTCTGCTGAGTACTCAGGACATCTGACTGCTCCTGGGTTGGTGGGCTAGAGATATAAATGGCTTTTGGATCCCTCGGGTGTCGGGATGGTTAAAAGGATAAATGGTGATAGTTGGCGAGGGAGCGAACAAACGTTTGACGAGGCTCTACTCTCATCTGCGTAGTGTGAGGCCCTTTACAGCATCCCCGGCTGACCCTCACAGCATCTTTCCGGGGATGTCGGGAACCCCACTTCACAAGTGGGTGAGGTGGAGTGATGATCCAGTGCTCAGGGGCACCGACGGCATTGAAGCCAGGCCTTCGGGATTTACCCCGACCTAGTTCCGCCCACTCTCTCCAAGCCCAAGTCTGCCGCTGCACTTTCTTCTTGCTGTCATCTATAAAGAGCATTTTAAGTAATCTGTGGTTCTGCCCCGGGGTCCAGCTTGGAGATCTTGTTCAGCCCCAGCTGGGCTCCTGAAGGTCCACTGGCTTCTCAAGAGACCGTCATCATTTCTTTGGAGGAACGGCACGTTCTGTTCTGATTTGGCATGTTTGAGAGCCATCAGGGGTAGGACTGTTCGTTTCTGAATTATACATAGGCTGCCCTTCAGCTCTAGAATGTAATTAAGAAAAAGGGCTCGAGGAATACCAGGTTCCAAGCCAAGAGTCTTACGAAGCTGCCAAAGGAAGTAGATATTAGCAGCCTCTGCTGTGTGCCGGGTGGGCCGGGCTGCTCTCAGCTTCTCAGCAGGAGGGAGCGGCTGCGGGGCCAGGAGACAGCAGAGAGGAGGGCCGGGGGGAGGTGCTGGCCTTCTGCCCTTCAGACTCGGTAGAGGTGAAGCAGGACCCAGGCGGCATTTCTCAGGGATTCCCAGACGGGCCTCCCCTTGCTGGCCTTGCCACCGTGTTCGTGAGTTTTCTGAAAGGTGGTCTCTGGATCGGCAGGGTTACTCCCCCTTGGCACTGTGGACATGGACCAGGTCTGTCTTTGTCGTAGGGGCCCGCCCCGTGCGCTGTAGGATGTTTTGGCAGCATCCGTGGCCTCCACTCCCCAGATGCCTTAGCGCCCTCCTCTCACAAGTTGTGACAACAGAAAATGTCTCCAGACATTGCCAGATGTCCCCTTGGCAGCAGGGACAGAATCACACCAGGTTGAGAATCGCTGGCCGAGACCTAGAGTAGAAATAGGAAAGGAGGAAGAGATCTGCTGTGGGGGGCAGGGGGCCCCCAAATTCCATCTCCCCACCTTCCCTCAGGCATGTAAACCCTGCACCACCCAGGTTCCCTTAAGGGGTAGGTAAGCCTCCAACTTTCCCACTTCCCCTTTCTCCTTGCTGCCCTCCCTCCCACCTGTCCTTGGTACACAGTGCTGTGGCCCTAGTTCAAATCCCAGCTCTGCCACTGAGTAGCAAGTCCCCTGTTCTCTTCATGCCACTGTTTCCTCATCCCTAGTGATAATAACAGCGTCTCCCTTGTGGGGTTGTTGGTGAGGATTGGATACTTATAAGCATTTAGAAGAGTACCAGCACATAATGACCACTTTGTGTAAGTGTTCTGTAAATAAAACATAAATAATCTGGATGCAGAACCTCTGTTAAACACAGCCATTCAACAAATGTTTATTCGGTGTTGAACAAGGCCCCACCCCTACCTTCCAGGTGCTCAGAGTTTGGCCATGAGCCAACAGTAACTTAGGTGTGTTAAGTCAGTAAGTAAATTAGTAAGAAGCACCGCCCGGGCCATGCTCTCCTATATAGTCCCCAAGGAAAGCCCTCAATATCCCAGTGGACACACCATCCGGCCTTAGCACCCCACGCGGTGCTTCTTGTTTATCATAAGTGGAACCCTACTTCACCTTGCCGTCGGCTCAACACTCCGTTTGACAGCGACTCAACTCTGTATCGCTTCAGCTACAGCCAAAATACATGGAACCCACTATTCAAAATTTAGCGGCACCTCTCTGAAGAATCTGAGGTATTCCAGTCGTTGGGTGCGCTAGTTGGGAACACTGTCCTCCCTCCCTCCCTCTCTCCTTCCCTCTTTCTTCCCCTCCCTTCCTTCCTCCAAGTAGTCACTGAGCACTGTCTATAGACCGAGTGTTAGTCCACGTGCTGGGGATACTGCGATGAACGTGGCAGATGAGGAGCTCACCTTCCAGATGGAATGGAGGAGTCAGACTATAAATAGTAAATCAAGGGGAAAAAAGATAACTTGCAAATGCTGAAGGAGAGACACATAGAAGTTGATGTGAGACAGAACAGCTGGGATGAAGTTGGGGGCTTACAGATGGTCATAGAATCTTCTCTAACGAGACTGGTTTTCAGGCTTAAAGCCTGACCAGGAACCAGCTGTGAGAAGGACATTCCAAGCCGAGGAAACGGCCAGTGCAAAGGCCCTGAGGCAGGAAACAGCGTGGTAGTTCTAAGAAGAGAAGTATTCTGATGGAGGAGGAAAGTGATAGGAGCGGAGGTTGGAAAGGGGTAAAGTGGGGCCAGTCTGATAGGGCTTTGTAAGACTCGGCTTTTCGTTTAAAGTCCAGTGAGAAGCCAGGGAGCTGAGTAAAGCACTCTGATTTATGTTTGAAAAGAAGGAAGGAATGGCCAACCGTGTGGAACGCTATAGAGATGAGTAACACGAGGGCTGACTCAGTGGATCTGGCCACGTGGTCAACATGACGTAATAAGAGCAATTGCAGCGGAGAAGTAGACAGCAGGTGCGCCCTCTGTCTTTTGGTTTTAGAACATACAGTCTCACCAAGGAATAGGCATTTGCATTGCAAGGCATCAATAATTTGATAACAGTCCTTAACACTGCTTTAGTCAGCTTTCACGGAGTTAATCTGGCTTCAACTCTCTCAACTAACAGCAATGGTCACAATGATGTTGGTGGTGGTGATGTCATCCTCGGTGTCCATGACATCACCAAGTGCCTGCCGTCAACCTCTTTGGTGTTTCCAGTTGCGGGACAGTACAAGCCCAGCCACAAACAGCCTCTGGGCCTCTGGGCGATCCGTGACCCAAGTTCATTGCAGAATGGCTGCCCGAGGCTGGGGGCGGCCTGTGACATGGGAGAACTACGCAGGCCCCTCCTAGGTGGGCCACGCAGGGCTCAGAGTGGTGGCCTGAGCCTCCAGTGCCATGTTCTGACGGCTGTCCTCTGTACGGCCTTTCACTTCTAAAGTCCACCCACCTCTGTAACCTTGCCTGAACTTTTAAGCCCAAGAATTGTAGGAAATCCCTCAGGATAAATCCTTAAAGAGGCATTTGACAAAGCATATATAAACTTACACTTGCTGAAAAGTGACTGTAGAAAAAAGTATGTTTAGCCCAAGCTTAAATATGACCGTGCTTTTCTGCGGTCTCCCGCAGCATTTTGGAACCCTGACATTTTTCCTGACTGATCGTTCCCTTTGATTTTTTTTTTTTCCTCCACTGCTTTGATTTTGTAACACAAGAATAATATTTTTTCTGGACTAAACTTCTTATAAGTGGTCTTACCCGGGGAATGTTTTTAAATTTAAAGATGATTCTATTTTTTCTTAAGTACCAAGAAGTACATACACATACAAACACATTTAATGGCTTCAGATGGGATGGTTTGACTTTTTAAAGGCATATTTGCAGGAGTTCTTCTTGATTCCAGCTCCTAATTCACAGTTTCATTATTTTAATGTGTGTGTAGAAGATCCTGTGTGTATAGAAGATCCCTCATCACCTGCCCGGTAGAGGTTCCGTCCTGAGGGGCAGACCTTGGTTCTGGACAAACGGATTCACCCTCATGTATAGTGCCTTCAAGACGAACTCAAAGGCGAACCCATCCTGTCTTCGGAGGGGGAAGGTTTTTGACTTCCTCAAGGCAAATACCCATCTTCAGTGTGTTAGACAAGGCTTCAGAAAGCCAACACCTTTGTCGTTACCGCCTGGCAGGACTGGGGCCCGTCAGTAACCACTTGGGGGCACGTTTTGTAGTTAACCCGTCCTGGGGTTGGGGAGGGGCTGAGAGGGGGCCGCTCTGCTCACAGTCTAACATTGGGCCCTGCCTTCCTGTGATTTTTTGTTTTTAATAGCCTAGGTGACTAGCTGCTGGGTTTCTGTAATCTCTCTCCTATCTGGGAGAACCTCTCTTGTGCTTACTCCTCTGAGCTCTGGGGGTCTAGGCTGAGTTCTTATCTGAAAGTCTGTGCAAATCTCAATCCCTCATGAAAGAAAAAGAAACATTGGCCTTGCCTGAGGATGCCCTTTTCCCACCTTCCCACGGAAGTGGAATTTCAAGAGCATGGGCACCCTGCACTCTCCACTCTTCCTGTTCTGTTGCCCACGGATCTCTCTTTAATCAGAACTGCAGGCCCTTGGGAGAAAATCCAGCCAGGGCCTTCGTTGCCTTGGGGTGATGCCAAGAAGTAGATTTTCTGGGTCAGTGGGTATGAATGCTTTTAAATTGCCCTCCAGAAAGGTTTTAACCAAGATTTCTTCCATATCAGCAGACATTTGCTATGGTGCAGTATTCACTCATTCATTCATTCATCCATCCATGTGTCTGTTCACTCAGGGATTCCGCACCAAGACGGTGTCCCAGGCACTGTGGACTCATACACAAATACTAATCGGCTCCTGCCCTGGACGGGCTGGTGGGTTTTCTCTGTCTCTGTGATGAGAATTGAGACTGTGTGTCTGGGCCTCCTGAGGACTGACCAGGAAAAGCGCTCGTTCATGTTGGGGCGTGGGTGGGCAGCCCTGAAGGTGGGGTCCTCGCCCCTGACTGCACATTCTCATCACCTAAGGGACTCTAACAGATCCTGACACCCGGGCCGACCGTGGAAGATACTGGTTTCATTGGTCTGGGATGTGGCCTGGGTATCCGGATCTTTCAAAGCTCCCCAGCCGAGTCTCGTGTGCAGCCCGAGTTGATTCCTCCTCCACACTCTTCATCCCAGAGAGTCTGGCCTAACGAAAGCCCTCCGTCAGGTCCCTACTGCCTCTGCTCTTGACCTTGCACTTGTCACTTCAGACTTAACGGCAGTTACCGTTCCCTTGCACACCTTGCCCACCGTGGCCAGCGCCATGCCAGGCTTAAAACTGCCGAGAAGCAAAATCGCCTTCTTTTCATCTCATTTATTGCTTACTTATAGTTTAACACGAAATTCTCACCTCATTTATTTAGTGTTCCACGGTGAGGGTCCTTTGGCTCCCTGTCCTCATTATAATAATAGCTCGCCCCTATTGAGCGCTCACTGTGTGCCAGGAACTGTTCTAAGTGTTTTGCATGGTAACCCGCTCACTCCCTTTCACAACCCTGCAACACAGGTACTGCTCTGACCCCCATTGTACAGATGAGTACACTGAGGCGTAGAGAGGCTCAGGAACCTGCTGCTGTACCCACAGCCGGTCTGTGGCTGAGCTGGGCATCCCAACCCATTTCATTAAGTGAGGCTCTTCTCTACCAGTCGGAAGGGATTGTCTTGGATTACTTATGCTTCAGCATTGTATTTTCTTTCTCCAGTTGGAGCTTCGGGGTGTGAGTGAGGGTACACCTGTGAGGTCTCCTAGCGTCCCGATTCTTCCACAGTGGCAAAGAGTGGCTTAGCACAGAGAGCTTAGCAAGGGAATCATTCAACAGCTTCTCAGCCAAAAGTCTGAGTCACTTTAGTTGCATCCACCCTGGAGACACAGCTTAAGTAACTAAAAGCAGACGGTCCTTACCTGCGCCAAAAGATGTCAGGCCCTTCTGCCATTAGCGCCCTCACATCTGTGTACTTTCAGGATTGTCCTCACAAGAAAAATGAGAGGCAGAGAAAAGCCTGGGCATGATTCCGAAACAGCCTGAATTTGTCTCTTTGAAAATACGTAGCGCTTCTCATCTGCTTATTCTCCCGGGAGAAGTCAGAGGCTCTCGGAAGTCAGTAATTGTGATCTCTTGAGTCATAATTTCTGCAGTTGTATTGGAGCTCAGTGTGGGGACACAGGATGGAAACAGCACGTGGGTCTGTTGCCACAGATGAGTCGCAGAGTGGAGGGGCTGAAATCTCCTCCTAGAAGGGAGGGATTAGCGGGTCAACGAGGAAAACAGATTTGAGAAATCCATTTACCCTGAAGGTTTAATAGGGAATGCAGGTCAGACTGACTCCAGTGTCTTTAGTCACGGCGCTCCGTCCCGGTTTTATCTTGTACCCGGCTCCGACTTTCAAAAGAAAAGGGTAGGTGAGCCTTTAAACCCTCTGACCTTAATATTACCATCCATATTTTAGGAGTAAGAATTTTTATGTGTTGAACTGAAGGGATGGCATTAAAACACATGTAAAAGTATTAATCGACTACTTGTATATTTCTCACTTATTTGTAGATTATTAAGAAAAATTCTTTGTCCTGCTTATGTGGTCATAGCACCCACCTCAAATTTCAAAGAACATCACCAGCGTATCCTTGATTTTTCCCTTGAGAATATCACCCATGATAAGAAAATACCTTGGAAATATTCACATGGATTTTGACATGGCCCTAAGGCCATTAAAAAATTTCGGAATCCTAATAATCTTTTTTGCAATAAAGAACTTCTGGTTGGAAGAACACCATTTCAATATGCTACTCGTCAGCTCATTACCTGAAAGCCGCTTGGAGGCATTTGAGGGCCCAGAGGAACGGTGCGTTGCCAGGAACATCTTGCCAGGAACCATCGCCTTGAACAGAGGGGACTTTGAATTCGAGCCATAATCTTGTCCCCGGATGTGTGGCCTGGGGCAAGTCACCTTTTCTCTACCTTTGTTTCCTCATCTGCAAAATGGCTTATACTAGGTAGTCTTTGTGAAATGAAAAGTAGGTGGCCAGGCATGATCTAGTCCCTTGCCTTTCTTTTCTATCACTCGGGAACTTGCTCACTCCCCTCCTCTGTCTCCCTGTCTCTGTCTGTCTCTGTCTCTCTGTGTCTCCCTCTCTCCTCTCTCTCCCCCACCCCATTCCCCTGTGTCACTAACCCTGATTTACTTTCTTCTTAGCACTTAGCCCCATCAGAAAGTATAATAAGACACTCTGGTGCTGGTGCAGGGGTAAACAAAGGAACTGAGAGAATAAAAAGTCCAGAAACAGACCCACATGTTGTTGAGTGGACCATGCCTTCATGAGTGTTTATTTTGTTATTTTAAATGTCATAATATTAAAAATAAAACAAATGAAAAAAAAGGGAAGCCGTGCATGGAACAGTGTTATGAACCAAAGACCATGACTGCACAAATTCTGTGCACCTGCGGTCCAGAGATTTAAAAATGAATGCTAATTCGTCTGGAGGAGGTCTCTACTCCAGTCGAGAGTTTGGCAGAGATGACCGGGAAAGACCTTTGGAGCCCAGACACAATTCTACATTGAGCAATTACTGGGCACCAGGCAATTTCTACCTCACCAGCAGTAGGCGTTATTTTCCCCATTTCACAGGCAGGGAAACTGCAGCTCAGAGAGGCTGAGTCACTTGCCCAAGGCCACACAGTTCTGAAGGGGCAGAGCCAGAGGTCGGCTGGCCGGCCCGATTCACAAGCTCATGCCTGTTGCCAGTATGTCGAAAAGCCGCCCTGGGCTATTTGAGGGCTGAACACCATGGTGAATGGGCGAGACTGCTGTGGTCTCTTACTAGGGGAATAGAAGATGCCTCTCCCCCATGCAAAATAGATCTTTGCCCTTAATGAACTTCCAACTTTGCCGCTCCTGCCCAGGATTTTCTGGGTGCCCCACCCCAGAGACCCTTGGAGGGGATCTCAGTAGCAGCACTTTGAAGCTTCTCCCACAGGGCCCCTCAGTCGCGCAGCAGTTGTTGTGCAAAGACCAACACGTTTTGGCTTTTGCTTGCCTTAATACTCCCTCCCTTTCCCAAACACAAAAATATTGGCATTTCCTGGAAAGTGGTTTTGGCTCAAAGCCTGATAGCTATCCCACACTCTTGGGCCAGCTTCCTTCGGGGCCTCTGTTCTTTTATTTCATTGAGCATTTGTTTGGAGGCCGAGGCTGCCTCCTTCGATTGTACCTGGGATAAAGGGCCCCTGGCAGGTGCCCTGGGGCTAACCTACTCCCCCTTACTAGCAGAGTCCTCTGCTCCATCTTACCTCCCTCCACTATGCTCACAATTGGTCAAAACTCACCATGTGCGCACACAGAACCATTTTGGGTGGTTTTTTCTTTTTTGCAGTTTGATAGTATTTTCAGTGTCTAGTTTCTTAAATCAAGGGACAATTAACATAAAATCAGATGATTCTTAAGTGGTCAGATACATCAGTGTTGATTATTGTGTGCATCTGTGTAACCACCGCCTGAAGAAGGCTATAAAAATTTCCATCACCCCAGAAAAGTCCTTCCCCCTCCCCCCTCCCCAGAGCAACCACTTTCTGATTCCTATCACGATACATCTTTTGGCTTGCTTTTGAATCGTGTCAATGAAATCTTATAGCATGTACACTTTTGTATCTGGCTTCTTTTGCTCAACACAGTGTTTTTGAAACACCGATGTCATTGCTCGTGGCAGGAGTTCTCTGCTTTTTATTGCCAAGTAGAGGTCCACCGTGTGGGTGTTGCCCATTGTGTTTATCCATTCACCTGTTGACAGACATCTGGGTTGTTTCCAGTTTGTGGCTCTTATGGCCAGACTGCTATGAACATCTGTACACAAGTCTTTTGTGAATATATGTTTTCATTTCTCTTGGGAGGAGACCTCAGAGTGGAATTGCGCAGCCTGAGGACGGGCAGTTGTTTAACCTCATTAGAAACTGCCGGACAGTTCTCCACAGTGGCTGTGCCGTTTTACCAGCAGTGTAGGAGCGTTCCAGTTGCTCCATGTCCTTACCAACTTTTGGTGTTACGGTCTTTCTCATTTTAGTCATTCTAATGGATGTGATATGATCCTTTAGGTTTTTCTTTTAAAGGACATTTTTAAGAATTTTCAAGCATGTCAGTCAGTGCCAGCTCAGACACTGAAAAGGTCCTGTGGAGGGGAAGCGAAGTGTTACATTTTTATGGTGCAGAGGTTTCTGCTTATCATCCCTGTCCGTGAAGCGGAGTCTTTCCAGCCCTGAGGGCTGTCTACAGACTGCCGCAGGGCAAGCTCAAGGCCAGAGCCCCAGTGGGGCGGGGCGGGGGGGGGGGAAGGCAGGCCAGGAGTCAGAGTAGAGGAGGGAGGGGCTCCCGCGAGGGGAGCTCAGAATGCCACCATGACAACCGCAGGGGGACAGATCGTGCCCCACGCGCGCACTCACACAGACGCTGAGAATCTAAGCCTTAAGTAGCCAGCAGGCCCAGGCCAGTTCACAATCCTGCTGTCCCTTCAGCTTCTGTGATCACACATGGTATGAAAGCTCCACGCAACGGGGATATGACATTTCCAATTTCTTACCTTGTAGTTGGCCTGGGCAACTGGAAATCCTCCAAAACCGGTTGCCAGGCATGGGACCACTTAGGTGGCGAGCGTCGGAACCATCCCTGTGGGTGCTGGCTACAGCCTTCCTGACTTCTCCAACCCTACGAGGGTGGGGAGCGCCTCTCAAACACTTTAGTTAATCTGTGTATCTTGACTATCACTAATGTTACCCATTTCTAACACTCATCACGCTAATTAGCAAGCCACCCATTTTACCACCAAAAGAACATTTCTAATATCCCCTGTGCTCTGCTAGCCAAGCTTCGAGTATTGCTAGAGACGAAGGGATAGCTAGAACTCCGGTAGCAGCCCAGGGTTGGGCCTCCCTGGTCTGAACTTGAGCTGACACCTCCCCACAACCCGGGGGAGTGTGTTGATGACAACGCTGGCTGAGTGACTGCGTTAGGGCTTCACTTCAGTTAAGTCACGGGCAGGAAATGTCCCAGTGTAGGTGAGGGTGCCCGTACTGTGTAGAAAGTTTGCTCCAGTGTGGCAATGTCCCAGAGGCTTTAGACGGATGCGTACTTTGGAGAGAAACCCAGAAAGAGGGCAGTAACGTCAAACATCACACGAGAGCTTGCGAGTAGTGAAACATCAGTGGACAATCAGTGATGTAGGGAACCAAGGGCAAGCTGGCCGAGCCCCTTGAAGCGGGGATGGGGGACCCGCCCGACAGGAAAATCCCCAGGGACCTTTCCTAGAATGAATCCCGTGTGGCTGGGGAAAGGGCAGAAGTCCCAGGCCTCCCTGCTCTTCAAACCAGCAAAGCATCAAAGGGTACAAAGAGAGAAGGGGGTGTTGTGGTCCTAGCAGCTTCCTCTGGCCAAATGCCGGGCCCGCCAGCTTCCTGGGTCTGTGTGTCTGCGTTGAGCCAGGGCCCCGCTGCTTCTCCCTCCCACACCCCTACCCGCTCGCACGGGTGGGCCCCTGGGGGTCTCCAGGCGGAAGGATGCTAAAAGTCTGGCCTTCTCTGCTCTCTGATGGCAGCTCCACTCCCCCTGCCTCTCCCGACCCCGCCGGCTCTGTGAATGCCAAGGAAATGGACCCTTTCAGTGGAGACTTATGCAGGAACCAAGCAAAGAATGGTCCCGAACCCATGTTCATAAATCGATTGAAGTCAGGAAGAACAGCCACGGGAGTCGGTGCTTTCAGTGCAGGAAAGTTTGCACGTGGAGGCTCCGAGCTGGGCTCTGAGCACTTGGGCGGCTCCTGCCGTTCTGGTTTGCAGCCAGTGGGGCTCGAGTTGCTTGGAGGCTGCAAGTCCGCCTGCCCCCAGCACCCGCTGTGTACAGAGCCGTCCCGGGAAGCGCAGTGTCGGGAAAGGTGACGCTAGCTGCCGTGCTGAACAAGTCGAATGTGTATTGCGGCTCAAGTGCAGCAGAAGTTTGTTCCTTCCTCACATAAAGCCCGAAGTGGGTGTTCCCAATGGCCGGTCGCCCTCCACCGAGCCGTGAGTCGGGTGTGCAGATTCCATCTTGTGGCTCCACTGTCTCCGTCAGGTGGCTTCCAGGAGGTCCCTGTGCATCAAGCTGAGGGGAGGAGAGAGAGGTTGGAGCATCGTGTGTGGAAGGTTTGTAGGAGCCAGTCCTGGAAGTGCTGTACATCACTTCCACTCACATTCTGTTTGCTAGAACTCAGGTGCGTGGCCACACCAAACTACCAGGGAGGCTGGGAAGCGTAGTCCAGGCAGATGAAGAGAGGGGTATGGCGAACAGCTGGCCAGTTGGCCGCAGATGACATCCTTTTCTGGGAAGGGTGGGAGTGAACCCTTACCTGGGATTCGTTGAGGTTTAGGAAGAGAGAGCTGTCCTTCAGGGGCCAGGGGTGGCTGGTGAGGGGCAGTGGTGGAGCGGGGAGCTCAGGTTGAGGCCTGCTGCAGGGGCAGAAGCAGGCCCGGGAGTTCTAAGCTCTGGTCAGAGGCAAGAAGACACTCCCCCTTCGCCACCCTCAGCAGCCCCCCCACATGGGGCCCTCTCCTCCCCTCTCCCATCCCCCAGACCTACCTTCCCTGCAATGTGTCCTTCACATTCTTGGAAAGCTCTGTCCCTTCCTCCCATCGGAACAACCATTCCCTGGGGCTTCACAGCTCAGTTTGTGGGGGAAAAAGAAAAGGGAACAAACCAATTCAAACCAAGGTGGTACTGATGTGCTGGGGCTGCTGAGAAAGCGGACGAGAAAATGAATGTGAAATGCCTAGCAGGGCACCTGGCACATAATAAGCGAATGCTTAGTAAATAGCTTATTATTCTCATCTTGTGAGCGTGAGTGTGTGTATGGGGGGGGGGGGGAGCTAGCCAAGTCCCGCAAATTAATCTACTCACTCTTTTCCTCCCTATCTAATGGTCTCATGACTGAATCATGACCTTCTGTTCAGCAGGGCCTGTGGAAACATCAAAATTGTGTTGGTTGAGTCAGCAATCCTTTGGCTTCATTTCCGAAGGGCAACTTTTAACCCCCTTTGGAGGAGCCAGACACGCCTCTCATGCTCACAGCACCCTGTCTCTCCCTCAGGCCCTCCCCAGGCCCGGGCCCCGGGCTCCACACCTTTCCTCTGGTGCCTTTCCTCCTGCTTCTGGACCGCCTGCCCCGCTCATTCCACCATCTCCTCTACTGAAATCCTGCCCCGTGGCAAGACCCGGTTCACATTGTCACTTCTGGGAGTAAAGGTTGAGTGACTGGAACTCAGGGGTGGAGCAGGTGAGGACAAAGGAGAATTAGCACGGATCCTGGGTTTGGGGACCACCTTGAGTGTTAGAGGGACGACAGGCGGACTCATTCGAATCTGCTTGCCCACCGTGGGGTGTATGCATGTGTGTATGTGTGAACGCACATTCCAGAACTCTTCCCTGGAAGAAAATAGGAAATAACACCTATAATCTTCATCGTCGACTAGCCAGATGTTACACTGCAGCTTCTCCTCCCCATACAGTACCCTTGCATTGTTTATGCTATATTAGCTGCAACCACGAGACTTGCTTTAAGATAAATATAGTGCATTTCTAGAATTTCCAAAGACTCACCAACCCAAAGATTCTGCAGTGTCTTGTTCTGTTCTTGAGAGAGCTTGACTCCGGACAGAGGGGTGCTTCTGACAAAACAGAATTCCAGAAAGAAGGCTCCCTGTTGAAAAGACGAGCACTCTCCGCCCTCTTCCTGCATTGTCTGTGTACTTCTCGGGTCGAGGTTGCTATATTATTATTTTGAGGCGGTGTGCAGCTGATGAAGTGAAGTGGTATTTGTTTATTTATTGTTTTTTGGGCCCCGAGTTGGAACACAAGATCACTAGAAGAGAAACTCCCTCTATGACTCATCCCAGGAACATCTTGCGTTCCAGCCAGCACAAATATGATTAAAAGAACCTTCTTGAGGGCCCAAATTATATTCTAGCGAAGGAGCACATTAGCCAAGCTGAGCATCTCTGGAACATTTTGCTTTTGGAAAGGGAGCTGTCTCTGGCCTCGTCATGTGCCTGACTCTTTATGAGATCTCAAGGCACACTTCTAGCAGATCCCTCTGTGGCTTGGAGATTGTTACCATAACAGAGTGTCTTCTTCACAGGGGTCACAGAAAGCGCCAGCAGTTGGGGAAACACCTGGTCGTGGTGGCCTGAGTTGGTGACATTTGAGTCGTCACATAATAAGCACTAGAACTTTCCAGGGCATGGCTGGTGTAGCAGACATGGTTGACATCCTGTCCCCATGCCCTCTCAGAGTGACCCCTGTACTCCAAAGGCTGCTCGCTGAAAATACCTGTGGTTTTCCCTCAGGCTTTTTTCCCTTAGTCTCAGGAGTGCCCTAGGCCCGCGTGCTGGGCTGGCTGGAAGTGCCAAGGAATTAACACATCGCCCAGGAGCAGCCCTTGACGTCTGGTGGTTGGGGCTTGGTGAATAAGTGCCCCACCGCCCAGGCAGGTGTTCTCCACTGTCTCCCAGTGTTACCTGTGCAGCTGAGCCCCAGTTGCCCGTGGTGGTAACTAACTTGATAAGTTGGCTTCTTTCCTTTCCCAGTCTCACTGCTTCACTTCTCTGCTGGTGTTTTCTAGATCTTCTGCCAAAGAAACTTCTTGCAGTCAAGCCAGTCTGTGGAGGAGCCCAAACTAAGATAAGGAGCCAGTTGGGATCATCAAAACCCAACAGCTTCCCCCTCCCCCCCCCCCCCCCCCCGCCGCTTACCGTGTCTGCCACAGTTGGTCGTTAGGCTTCCACCGTGGCTGTGACATTGCAGTAGCATGTGTGCATGGGGGTGCAGTCCTTTGAGACCCCTAACCTCTGCAGAGAAACCTGGTGAGACAGAGACCAGAGCTGGAGGAGGTAGCCAGTTCAGTAACAGGGCCCTGTGAAGACAGTTCCAGATATTGCTAAAACCTCTGGACCTGGGAGCCACATACTCATGTGGTTCTTGGTATGTGAACAGCAAGTGTTCGTTGATTGAGTCTAGGAAGGAATGAAGAATTGACTCGCATTCACTTCCTCTGTAAGCTCTGAAGGCTTAAAGGTTGAGGCCATGTCCCATCCCCTTTTTGCACGTCAAGTGCCTTTTAATGGAGCCAGCAAACTTGGTCGTAGCTGTAGGCTCTCGTCTCTGTGGAGGGATTTCAAGATAAGTAAGATTCCTCCCTTTGGTTGGTATCTGAAATCGCTCAGTTAGGATTTCATTTCTTCGTCCATAACATTATCACTGACTGAATTCAGTTTATTATACCAATAAAGGAAACATAATTCTTGAACCTATTAGTCATAGAGCTCATTGAGAATGAGTTTATCAGCTCCATTCTGGAACACCCAATTCTGATAGAGGAAACCCAATTCTGACTGCCCAAGGAGGGGCTGAGAGGTAAGCAAAGACAAAGGTCAGGCACCAAAAGAAGACTAATCTATGTTGTTTTCTACGACTGCCAAGTCAAGTCATAAGTGAATGTGCTTGGTGGTTCTAAAAGCATGGGAGAAGCTTTCCCCGAATTCGGATCACCTTTCTCGTGTACCTCTAGTGCTGGTGAACAATTTCCTATTTTCCCTCATTCTGCTGGGAAGCTCCACTCCCGCCTCTCCCTCCACCACCCTGCACAGCAACCATGTGGTTGTAGCTCAACAGCGATCCCTTTTGGGCAGCTGAGTAAAGGTCATTCAGCGCTTTTCTCACTGCTTTCCTCAGTTTCTGGGTTTTCTCTCTTCCAGCCGAGCAACCTTCTTTCCTTCAACTCTTGCCCAGTTATCTCAGAAAATTCTTCTGCTTTCTCTCTCCCTCTTGTCCTTACCCAATTCCTCTCCTCTTCCACCCCTCCCTTGTTTTTGAGAAAATGCCCCTAATCTTGCAGCTAGGCAGGAGAGGAGAGAGCTATTTAGGCCCTTCTGTCACGGAGAAAGAAAACTGTAGGATCTGAAGTGAAATGACGCATCACAGCCAATCAGCTATAACTTTGGAACTTTACAAATGCTCATGAGTCCATATTCCAGATACAAAAGGCTCTGGCCACCTCTTCTTTCTCCCCCAGGCTCCCAGCCTGAATGAGAAGTAGATTTTTGTATTTATTGAATTGTTTTCCCATTGTCTTTCATTTCCTGTAGGGCAACAGTGTTGTTTTCTATTTTCACCGCAAATGTTCAATATTTCAGCTATGCTGGGGGTTAAGTGAGTTTTTGTGGAAACCTCACCATCAGATGTAATATTAATTCTATGGTAAATGCCTTCCCAGTTCCTAGCAGCTGATTTTAAAACGAACCTCTGAACAAACAGGGTTTTAACTCAGAAACTGAATGTACAAACCCATTGGGAGCGTTTGTAATGCTACTTAAGACACTGAGAGGAAATATAGGCAGTGGATCTGATAATGATGACAGTGATGCTAGTGACAAGGTGACAGTAATGATGGTGATGATGTGATGGCTATGACTGTGAGACTGATGATGATGAAGCTGAAGACAGTGACAGTGGTGACGACGATGGTGACAGTAGTGGTGATGATGATGTTAGCCATGTTATTTTCAACATTATCACCAACTTTTTTTTTTTTGTGGCTGCGTTGGGTCTTCGTTGCTGCACGCAGGCTTTCTCTAGTTGCGGTGAGCGGGCTTCTCATTGCGGTGGCTTCTCTTGTTGCGGAGCACGGGCTCTAGATGTGCGGGCTCAGTAGTTGTGGCTCACGGGCTCTAGAGCACAGGCTCGGTAGTTGTGGCGCACAGGCTCAGTTGCTCCGCGGCATGTGGCATCTTCCCGGCCCAGGGCTCGAACCCGTGTCCCCTGCATCGGCAGGTGGATTCTTAACCGCTGCACCACCAGGGAAGCAGCCCTAGCCATGTTTTATTGGGAACTTTCTAAGTGCCAGGCCCTGTGCCAGCTACTTGGCACTGATTATTTCCTTTCATCCTTACAACAGTCCAGCTCTTCCCCCCCACCCCAGGTCTTTTTTAACCTCCATTTTGCACAGAGGGAAACTGAGGCTTAGAAGTAACTTGCCCAAGGTCACACAGGTAGCAAAGTTAGGCAGAGCTGAAATTTGAACCTAGGCCTGTCTGAGTTCGAAGCTTGTACTTCTGACCCCTCTCGGGAGTGGGGGGCAGGGGGCAGTGCCCAGGTGAGGCTGGCACAGTTTTCATGCCGAGAGTTGGTGAGCGGCTCATGTGCGTTAGGATAAAGGGAAAATCGGAACTCCAGTCCTTTGCACCTCGCAGATCTGCACCCCTTCCTTCCAGTGACCCCTCGGAGGGCCTATTTCTGGCACACTAGTCTCTGGAAAATGTCCTGCTAATGACACGGGATTATAAACAGTCCTTTTCCCAGAACAAAAATTTAACCTTTGTATCTCAATCTAATTAGAAGTATTTTCTCTTCCAGGAGCAGGTTTTTTTCCCTCTTTGTTCCTTATTTAAGAGGTTTCTTTATTGCCAGAAAAATCTCCAAACACCATAGCTTTTTAAGATGATAGACCCTGGCCAGAGATCTTGAACATGACCTGTGCTCCTGCACGAGATGGCCACTCCGGCACCGGCACCTGAGGGTGTTCGGGTGCTGTGTGTCCAGCTTAAGGCTCTGGGACCTTGGCCGAGTGCAGGGGTGGACACTCCTGGGCTCTCACAGCCCACATCCAGGTGGGTGTCCCCTGCCACCAGCAGCAGTTCTTTATGATTTTCTCTGGTGATTCTGATCTGTGTCTCTCCCCTTCCCCTGGGCTCACCAAGACTTGAGGAGGGTGCTTCCTTCCTCTTAGTTTCAGGGGCAACCCTCCCTGAACAGTAAGCATTTCTCCTCTACCTTAGAGGGGTCCCCGCCCTGACATCTCTTCCCATTGCTGTCTAGGGACTGGCATCCTTTTAGAGACTTACTCCTTTACCTCTGCAAGAACTGTGCACCTTGAGGGAGCCCTGTTAGAAGCAGGTCGCCCTGGGAGAGTATCAGTTGGTGAATCCTTGGGGAATTGAGCTGAGAGAGAAGGCAATGAGCATGTAGAGAAAACAGCATCAGGGTGGAGGGCTAGGAGATGCACGCCTGGCACGCAGCGAAGGCACTCAGGTAGTTTTTGAAAGAATACATACATGAGTGGACGTGAACCTAGTTCTCTATTCCGGCCCCGCACCCAGGCCTGCAGCCCGAGGGCCGCCATAGGTCCTCTGTGGGCAGGCTGGAGGTACCTGGGAGTCTAAAATGAGATCGGAAATGCAAAGACATCTGACAGTCTCTTCCTGGGCCAGAAAGGAACCAGGGCCACTGCGTGGCACCCTCCACAGCCAGACCCCAGATCCCTCCTGTGCTCTGGTGGAATCCTACCACGTCGTAGGGACGTTTGGCACATAGTGGGTTCCCGACTGCGCTGTGACGTCTTCACCCCACAGACCCTGCCCTGCTCTGGAAGTGGAGTCCCAAGAGAGATAAGCCATGCTCTGACTGGAGCCGAAGGGTCTTCTTACCTTCTCCCCTCCTTTTGGCCTTCTCTTCTCCCCTGGCCTGGTTTAAAGATGAACCAGAACTCCCAAAAGAGCCTGCCTCCTTTCTCTAACCTTTCCCTCTTCACCATTCCTGGTCCCTCCCTCCAAGCTGCTCCCCTCACCCACGCTGTGGGCTTTGGAGTTGGGAGGATAGGGACTGGCGTCTTCTCGGGGGGTCATGGGCGTGGCCCAGAAAGACCCGCCCCCATTCTGCCCTTCCCCCACCCCCTTGTGCCCTTTCCCTCTTCCATCCAAGTCTCTTGAATTCCCACACATCCCCATCCCTCAGGACCCGCAGCAATTCCTAGAAGGCCGGGTTTGACTCCTTCCCGCAGACACCACTCACTCGTGGGAGGCCTGAGTTAACTTTCCACCCCACCATGAGAGGGGGGCAGTACCCCACGTTACAGAAGAGGAAACTGAGTCCCAGGGACACAAAATGACTTTACCCCAGTCACAAAGAGCTCATGTGTATGTGTGTGTGTGTGTGTGTGTGTGTGTCTTGAATCTCATCTTTTACTTCTATTTCAATTTCTTATCCATTAGATACCATGCACTCGAGGGTTTATTTCATCTTTTTTTATCAAGCTCCTCACCCATCAAACTCTATTTGACAGTCTGATGGTTGACTCTGGTTAAGGGATACAGACGTAGCAGGGGACCCCTTTGACTCAAGTGAAATTTGAACCCAAGGCAATGGCTGAGGGACTGCTTTTGAAGGAGCACAGGTCTGAGAGTCTTGCACGCTACAACCTCTGAGCCTCACTCAACCAGTGAACCTCAGCTTCCTGCTCTGCAGAATGTGAGAGGTGGCCTGGGCCAGTGACCCCAAGACTCGTTCAGGCAGGGGGGGACCCTTGGAAGTCTCGCTGGGCCTTGGAAGCTCTGTCTCTCCTGCCGAGTTCCACCTTTTTCATGCTTGCACTCCTATCAGAAACAAAAGAAAGAATTGAACACCCCCTCAGCACATACACATGGTTAAATTATATCTGTCTTCCTGTATTTATTTATTACATTTGCCATAAAATAGAAAAACGGGAATAAAAAGGATGAGACGGTAAAATGACGACTTTACCCTGCTCCCCGGAGGCCTGGGAGTGCCCTGGCGTCAGTGGCCAGTGTACTGTGCTCGGGCTCGCGGCTTCCTCCTGCCCGACTGTCTCACAGCTCCCATCTTTCACCAATATCACATCACATCACAGCTAAGATTTGCACTCAGTCCTCTCTGGCAGAACTTCCCACGGCCGCTGCCCACCTTCACGAAGGTGAGACTCGTCACGAGCTGCATGGCCACCACCGTTTTAATAAATGAAGCAACGTGTTGGGGACTCGTTCCCAAAGCTAGCTTGGGTTGTCCTAGTCCTTTCGGAGGGCCGTGGAGATCTCTGCGTGGAAAAGGCAATCGGCTGTAAGCCAGGTGACTATTTCGTGTACTCGCCTTATCGTAGCCAATTTGGGAATCCATTCATGTGATAATTATGTTCACAGCTTCAGTAGAAACGCCCTGTGCTGATGTCTGAAGCTCAGAAAATTTAATCATTGGGGCAAGTAATTGACAATCATTACGCCCTATGGGGAGAGCAAAACCATTTTTTACCCAGTTGGAATTACTTCTTAGATATTTAGTGCATATCAGGTCCTGAATGGTGAAACCATATCTACGTTGTATTAAAGGATGCGAGTCATGCTTTGCTCATTTCACTCATAGTAAGTGGCTGGTGACTTTTATACACCATTAGGTTGATCATTGAGGCCGTAGTTTTAAGTGCTGGATCGAAAGCAAGAAATAGATTTAGAATAAGGTGCAGTTGGGAGGGGGAGGATACTTACAGAGGTCTCTGGGAAGTCAGCCTTGCAAGAAGGAGTGACACCTCACTTTTTCCCGGGGGCGGGGGCACATGGGAAGACTCTGTGACGGCCAGGGTGGAAGTTGAGGGAATTCCGGACTTGATGGCTTTAGTCTTTTCTGTGAAGTAAGAAGCAAGATCAGCCACTAAGAAGAAGGTTGGCTGACCAGGTGCCTTGTTCTCTGGCCTTTGGATTAAGGCCATTCTGACTGCACAGTAGAGCCACCTGGGGTATTTTTCAAAACCCCAATGCCCCGGCTGTACCCCAGACCAATTAAGTCAGAGTCTTGGTGGTGGGACCCAGGCATCAGTATTTTTTAAAGCTTCTGGGTGATTCTAACGTGTAGCCAAGTTGAGAACCGGAGCTAAGCCAGCACCTGTCAGATGTGAACGTGCGCACAGATCATCCCGGGAGCTTGTCGAGATGCAGGTGCTGATTCAGGTGGTCTGGGGTGGGGCTCGAGACTCTGCATTTTTAGCAGGCTCTCAGGTAGTGCTGCTGCTCCACGGACATGGACGATCCAATTCTGACCTGAAAAAATGATGGCTGCCCACGGGCTCCATAAAGACCAAAGCTGTTGATATTTTACAGTTGGAAAACACATAGTATCGGGGTATATTTTTAGAAAATGAATGTCTTTTTTAAAATATATTTATTTATTTTTATTTATTTATTTTTGGCTGCGTTGGGTCTTCGTTGCTGTGCGCGGGCTTTCTCCAGTTGCGGCGAGCGGGGGCTGCTCTTTGTTGCGGTGCGCGGGCTTCTCATTGTGGTGGCTTCTCTCGTTGCGGAGCTCGGGCTCTAGGCACACGGGCTTCAGTAGTTATGGCTCATGGGCTCAGGAGTTGTGGCTCACGGGCTCTAGAGCGCAGGCTCAGTAGTTGTGGAGCACGGTCTCTAGGCACGAGGGCTCAGTAGTTATGGCTCACGGGCTCAGTAGTTGTGGCTCACGGGCTCAGTAGTTATGGCTCACAGGCTCAGTAATTGTGGCGCACGGGCTTAGTTGCCCCGCGGCATGTGGGGTCTTCCCAGACCAGGGCTTGAACGCGTGTCTCCTGCATTGGCAGGCGGATTCTTAACCACTGCGCCACCAGGGAAGTCCTGAAAATGAATGTCTTAAAGGAAGAAATTTATCTTGGTAAAATATCTAGGTGAGGCTGACTTCAGGGGAAGAGGAGGGCAGGTCACATCTGCAGGCTGTTCGGGCTGAAGGGGGTGTCCCCAGGATCGGGACCAGGGGACTCCAGAATGGCCCGCCCTAGATCATCCAGGTCCTGGAGGTGGAATGTGCCCAGATCACTAAGACTGCTTCCCGTGAGGCTGAGCTCACTTCCACGTGACCTCACTCCAGTGGTCCCAGGGTCCTCACAGGGCTCCCAGGCAGCCAGTGGCCCCTGGCTTGCGTTACCACGAGGTGACCCTGCCCACCAGACCTAGGAACCCGGTCCTCAAGCATTTCCTCAGGGGCGCTTGGTGCTGCAGACCAGGGGCCTTGCGGTCGTCTTGATAGTTGTTTCTGTGGTGAAAATGCTCTCAATTCACGGTACAAAATCAGGCCCCTCTCTAGAAGGTGATATAGGGCTCCTGGCATGCCCACAGGGCTTTTGTCCAAATTCCCAGCTCAGAAATCAAGCTCTGCGTGAGGCGGTCTCGGGGATCCTGTCCTGGGTTAGAGTGGGGTTCACAGTCACATTCTGAACTTCCTTCAGTTGGAGTCGGTGCAGGCTCCTCAGGGGGTCCCCATGGGATCATTTAGGATGTAGCTGAGGGTATTAAGTTGAGTGTGTGAGTGTGTGTGTGTGTGTGTGTGTGTGTGTGTGGAGAGAGAGAGAGAGAGAGGGAGAGAGAGATTAGGTGTTAAATGCCCACAACAGGGAAATAGATGGACTCTACGACCTAGAGTGTATTCTAAATTATCTGAGTGGTCAACTGTTTTCACTTTTGAAATTAAGCTATAAATGAATCCTTGTCAAAAAAATGTCAACCTGTCTGGAAGCCTGTAAGGTAAATTGAGTCCTTTGTGCGATGCTCTGGAGGCAGGAGGCCTGAGAGGCAGGCTCGACTTGCAGGGCGCCCAGTGGGGTGCAGATGTGGGGCGGGTCACTGACCTACCGCCTGGGAGTTGGGCCCCAGGTTGGCTTCTTCACGAATGTAACTCCTTATCAGGAAAACGGCACACGTGTCGCTTTGCTTTGGTTTTCTTTGTCCGTGTGTGTCAGAGAAACACGGGACCCTAGGATGAATCCATTCACAGGTCACCGTGTCAGACTCTTCACTGTCCACAAAGTGCTTTCGCATCTACTGTCTCGTCATTGGAGTCTCCCCCTGGCTGGTGAAGGTGGGTGACTGCCATGTTCCCCTCCGTGGCACCTGTGGGCCTGACCCTCTGCTCTCTCCACACCAAGAGCAGGGTGACCTCTGTGATAACTGGCCTCTGGCGAGTTTTATTTAGCCTTTCTGGGTCACGGTTTCCTCATCTGTAAAAAAGATCGGGAAGAGGACAGAGATGTAAGCTTTAATGTCCCTGCCAGTCTTGACATGCCATGATTCTATAAATGTGACAAGACGCTGGGTATGAGAACGCCAGGCTGCGAAAGGCCTAGATACTCATTCATGCCCTCCTTTCTGAAAGGATTCACCAGCTACGGTTATAAAGATGAGCGGGTGAGAAAGTGGTTTCTCATACTGGCAATGCCAGTATGAGGGGGAGGTTCAGGACTTGCCAAGGTAAGTTGGGGTCCTGTGGGAGCTCAGTGGGGTTGGGGGAGATCTCAGAGGATGAGAGTCCAGCGTCTGACAGGTGAGCAGGAGTTGGCTGGGTGAAGGTCAAGGCCCGAGAGGACTCCAAGCTGAGGGGCAGATCCTGGGGACAACGTGCCTCTGGTATCCTTAGATCTTCGTGATAGTTAGACAAGGGGTTCAGGTGGCAATTTTGTGACCCCACAGGTCTCTGAGCCCAATTACTGCCCCAGACAGTCCTTCCTCACCTCCCCAGCTGCTCTGTGCCCTGAGGCTTCTCCGCAGGGTCTCCATCTGGGGGGCGCATAGGCAACTGGCCACGCGCCAAGAGAGCGAGGGTCGCCAGCACCCACGGATCCAGATCGCCCACTTCCCCTCCCGTTACGCCCCGCCCCATACCCCCGGGGGTAATGGGTGCAGGCCGAATGATGGCCGATCTCATTTAAATCCATTTAATATTTTGAAAAACCCAAACAAAAGGCTCCCAGCCACCTCTGAAGAAACGGCACTCCCTCAGCATGAGCATTACGGGGTTTCTGTGACACGACCTCTCCAGTCGGCATCTGGCTTCTGGCTTGTCCTCAGGAACACAGACTTGCGCTGTGAACCCTCATCTCAGGAGCTGGTTGTTTTCCTCAGGGCATCCCTGCGGCTTCCAGCACTGGCTCCTACCACAGTGACAGCCGCTCCGGCCCCCCAGCTGCTGACCCAGAGTCGGGGGGCGTGCTGTCAGGGTGAATGAGGGGAGGAGGAGCGGGGCGGAAGAGGGCAAGAGCCCCCTGGGAGGCGGGAGGGTGCTTGACGAAGGCAGTGTAGTCCTGGGCCCCGCGTGGTACGCGACGCGGAGCGGGTGCTCAGTCCCCGGTGGGGAGCGGCGGGCATCGTCTCAGCAGGCCTCTAGGTGAGTGACCGCGGCTGCTCCCCGGGCCTGCTTGGCTCAGTCCTCAGGCAGGTGCAAAGCTGTCACGTGGGAGGAGGCAGGGGTGGCAGCCCTGCCCTTGGCCCCCGAGATGCCGCACACTGCCACCTGCATCCTGGCCCGTCCCGCAGCGCATCTGGCCCCGGCCCTGTCCCCAGAGGCTTGAGGCCCCGGCAAGGGGCCCAATGGCGAGAGTTTAAAGGCACTGAGCGCCCCCTGTGGGCGGCACCCTCACCTCTGGCAGGACGGCCTCGTACTCTGAGCGGGAAGGTTCTGGAGGCTTAGCAGTCCTAGGGCCAGGGCCAGGCCGGGAGAGGAGTGAGGCTGCGCGGGGAGAGATGAGAGCCGCCCCCGGAGCCGAAGGTATGTGCCGGGAGCCGGTCGGGGAGGCGCCGAGAACGTGTAGCCTGTCATGAGAAAGCAGCCTCACAGCCGGGTAGTCCCGAGGCCGCGGGAAACACGGGCCGGACGGGTGGCCGCGGTACCTCCTCTGACCGCTGCTGTCCTTGTCCGCACCAGCCCCGCCCAAGCTTCCCTTCAGCCTTCTGCCACCCCGCCCTGGGCTCTGGCCACTGTGAGGGACAGGGTGGCCCTTCTGGAGGAGGCCTTCGAAGGGCTGTCCGTGAGTGGCCGACAGAGCTCTGTCCCGCCGAGGCTGATGCCCCTCCTGGCTTCACGCTGCCGCCTTCTCATGCTAGCCAGTCTCTGTCCGATCAACGGCGTGCAGCCCCGGTAGACTCTAATCCCCATGAAAGCAGGAGCATCTTCAAGATCATGACAGCATCTCCGGCCCCCAGCAAAGCGCTGGGCAGGCAGTAGGCGCTCAGCAAATTGATTGGTTGGGTGGGTGAATGAATGCATGGAAGAATGAATGAATGGTGCACTGGAGGCACGGCATTTTCTGGGCTGAATCAGGGAGCAGTCCTCTCAGGAAAAACCAGGCCCTTCAGCTGGGGCAAGCCCCCTCAGGCTCCCTGGGGACGGGCTTCCTCAGAGGCTCCGCAGTGTGCCCTGCCGAGGGCGTCACTCACCATTCCTTCTCCATAAGGTTCTCTGCACAGCATCCTTCCCCTTGTCCTCCCCTCCTCCTGCTTCAGAGAAACTCCTTGTTCTGTGCACTTGACACGTTGTGATTGTCTGGAAATATCACAAAGTTGTTCATTTCTTAAAGCTGCCTTCCTGTAGTGAGGCCTCGTTTGTTCATTTCTATTCCCATGGTGTGCTGGGCCACCTCTCTTGTTTTGGAGGTTGTGTTGGTAATTTCGGGGTGAGGAGAGAAGGACAAGTTGACCCCAGGACGAAAGTCTAGACCGCTCAGACAGGTGAGGTCAAGAATCGGAGTTGCCCAAGGCCTGCCCAGCAAGACTGAGGATTATTGAATTATTATTGAGCCCAACCAGACTCCAGGGCTGCACAGATCCCCGAGTTAGACATGGTGCCTGCCTTCTCCATGGTAACAAGGCTAAATATGGACGCGTTTCCATGGAGAGCCATATCGCAGCTGCAGCCCTGCTTCCTCCAGGAAGCACCAGCGCTGGGCTTCTTTGGCTTCTCAGGAGGTGGCCAGTGGTGCCGCGGACATCAAGAAAGTATATCTCACCTCTGAGGATGTTTGTTTCCAACAAGGGTTCCGTTTCCCCGGCCCTAGATTCGTCAACATCTGTTCCTCTTGACAGCTAGAAGTTAGGAGAGAGAGGTCACAGGTCAGACCGACGGAATGGGAACAGTGACGCTGGACCCAATGAGCATTCGTGCAAGTTATCCTGTCTTCACTCCTTGGAGTGGCTTTTCCTATTACTGGAGGAAAGGGGGTGTCACTGGTTGGAGGGAGACAGCTGTAATGAGCCTCGTATAAATACACTGCTGTTCCTCTCATCAAGCCTCTTTTGGAAGAATTATTGCTGCTACAAAGAGTTTTCTAAATGCTTTCCATAACTGGGATGGCCCCCTTCCAATTTCATACAATATTCTAACGTGACAGGGTTCTATTTTTTTTCTTAAAGGAAAGTAAGTCTTTGCTGCATATTTGAATTTGAACAAGTCCAATCCCCGCATATCTTAACTGTCCGATAGAACGATGTGGAATGAAACTTTGTGTTTGTCGCAGGCTAAACATATAAGCTGAGGGAGTGTTCGGCCTCACAATACTCTGTTTAACCGCACTTGGCTATTCAGTCATTACATCATCTGTGTTTCTAGTTTAATCGTCTGTTAAATTGGGGCTGTCCACGCACAGCTGATCGTATGGGTGTGTTCGTATATGTTAGGGAATATCTGTAACATGTATGTATACACAGAGAGATGGGTGTGCTCCCCGGTTAACTAAGATGTGGAAACTTTTAAAAGATGTAGAGAGAGCTCTCAAGGCAATTATAGTCTCAGAAGGAAGATTCACATGGTGTGTTCTGTGTTGCAGGCCGAGTGGCATCAGAGCTGAGTGATGGACGATCTGCAGTCCCAGAACCTCTCCATGGACATGACCGACTCCTCCCCTGCCTTGGCCAATAACAGACTGGAGAACGGCATGGCCCAGCTGATCACCACTGAGGCCTGGAACATCAACTCCACCGACCTGGTAAAGAAGGCCCTGGTGACCGTGCCGGCCCCGTCCATTCTGAACCCCCCGGCTGAGTCCCAGAGCGGCATGGCTCTGAAGGTAGCGGCCACCGTGCTTCAGCCCCTGTGCCTCGGGGAGAGCCCGGTGGTGATGCCCATTCACATGCAGGTGGAGGGCAGCCCCGCGCCTGAGCTCAACCCTAACGGCAACGCCACTTACGTCATGACCACACAGGGCCCCGTGCAGCTGCCGGTGGTGCTGGAGCAGCACGTCTTCCAGCACCTCAACTCCCCTCTGGTCCTGCCACAGGAGGCCCCGTGCTCCTCCAGCGCCATCCACAGCAACCTCTTCCAGGGAGCCGAGGACCCCGAGGCCCAGCCCCAGCTCCTGGACCTCAGGATCCCCAGCCAGCCGCAGGAGCCCACGTTGCCCTTCGAAGCCGTGCTCCAGAATTTGTTTCCTTCGCAGGGCGCTCTCGGCCCTCCACCCTGTCAGCCTCCGCCGGGATACGCCCCTGTGCCCCCCCAGCCCTTTAACTCCCCCTTGTCCCCCCTGGTCCCGCCAGCCACCCTCTTGGTTCCCTACCCTGTGATCGTCCCCTTGCCTGTGCCGGTCCCCATTCCCATCCCCATCCCAGTGCCTCAGAGTTCTG